>NW_020874428.1:12767788-13367788 GCF_003935025.1 Abrus precatorius | reverse complement strand
GTGCAAAGAGATCATGAGAAGCGACCGTCGATTGGAGAGGTAATTGGACAACAACATTACAGTTATTATATTATATAGATTCATGCTATTTTATATAGTTGGTAATCTCAAAATGTTATAGCGATAACATGAATAGAGAAGATTCCTATTTAAATATTTTTCGTTTAGATGCATAATACGTATATAATTACATAATAGTAGTTCTAAAACTTTATTCATCAATTCGTATTTCATTAACATATGCATTGTTTATCAACAGAAAAAAATTATAAATTTGATATTTAGTTATGCAAAATTATAATTATATGTTCCTCACCACTCAGTTTGAACAATAATGTACTAAATGATATTACAATTAATTATGATTATGTTATTAGATTTATTGAAATAAAAAATAATACAACTTAGTAAATTAGGAGCCAAAGTTTTCCTACTTTTCTCTATAAAGTTAATTAAATTGTAATTTTATTCACTTTTTGGTTAAAGAAACTCAACCTCTCAATACAACATGTATCTCATGTATCACTTTAGGATCAAAATATTTGGTTACAATAATAATACTTAGGATTTATATAATAGTTTGCTGCATATAATGAAATGCAATGTCAGAGGCATTTTTACTCCTCGACTCCTTAACTACCTTTGACTTTAACCAATTATTAAAGGTGAATATTTTTTTTAAGGTTTTCTTTTTGTCTAAACAACTTTTGTAAGGTGATCAGGTATGTTGTGGCACATTGCATCACTCCATGCTTGATAAGTCCATCTTATTTGTAAATTTCTTTGTTATGTTCAAAGTCGTGAAATGATTATAAATAAGTCCTACTAGAATTTTCTTTTAATCCATTATGTAATTTCTATTATGCAATGACTATTATGAAATTACCTTTTCCCTTTGAGATCTTGAATTACGTTGCTCTCACAACACAATATATGGTTCTCATACAATTAAGGATTTAGAAAGCACTAACCTGAATCCATTGTTCCTTGAAGTTACCTCTCTCTTTTGATGTCGTTGATTTCTTGGTATTTTCTCTAACTCTTTCTTCCTCTTTCAACTCCTCTCGGATGGTTGAGAGAAAGTTCCTTTATGCGTTTACCGTGAGCTCACTCAGAAACCGTGAAAGTGAGAATAGAGAATGTTGTAACCTATTTGGTAACCACTCTTTAATTTATATGAAGGGAGAGGGGAGAGTTTCTTTATAATTGTATTTATAATTATACCCTCAATGGTTCTATATTTTATATTTAACCACCATCACATTAAATCATTAATTAGAGTCATGCTATAAGTTACATAGGCCACTATAATAAGATTATTAAAATAATCTAACAATCTCCCACTTGGCCTATGTGACGACTTGAAGATTCAATGAATTGTAAGTGCGCATATCATTGATAATATCAAGTCATCATCTTTTAATGATTTAAGTTGATTCCTTCCAAGTATCACAGAACCAACCCAAATCATAATAGCTTTAATCAGTCATACTACAAACTGTAACTCTGATGTGTTTTTAACACTCAACTTGTTATCAAACTCAAACCATACATGTACATTAACACAATTCAGATAACAAGTAAACAAGCAGAAACAATACTTTTATTGAATTTCTAAAATATCTACAATAATATGAGCAAAACAATCTATACACACATATGTGAATTACACAATCATGCTAACAAGGACTTGTCTATAATACCCATTCTACCAACATGGCCAGAAAATGTTTTAGGGGGCAATCCCTTAGTTAGCGGATCCGCTATCATTAAATCAGTACTAATATGCTCAATAGACACTTTCTGTTTCTGCACTTCTTCTTTCACTAATAAGTATTTTAAGTCTATATGCTTTGCTCCTCCCTTTGAATACTTATCATTCTTAGAGAAGAAGACGGCTGTGGAATTATCACAATACATTCTCAGTGGCTTTTCTATATTATCAACAATATCAAGCCCTAAGACAAAGTTCTGCAGCCATAAAGCATGAATAGTGGTCTCAAAGCATGCCACAAATTCCGCTTCCATGGTAGACGTAGCAATAATATACTCTTTTTCGCTCTTCCATGAAATCGTACATTCAACTAACAAGAAGATGTAGCCAAAGGTCAATTTCCTTGAGTCTACACATCCAGCATAGTCTGAATCCGAGTAGCCAACCACTTCCAGTTGACTAGATCTCTTATAAGTAAGCATGTAGTCCTTGATACCTTGTAAATACCTAAGAACTTTCTTTGCAGCCTTCCAGTGGTCCATTCCAGGATTACTTTGATATCGGCCTAACATTCACACAACAAAACTGATATCAGGCCGAGTGCATGTCTGAGCATGCATTAAACTCCCGACCACTGATGCATAGGGAATAGATTCCATTGTTTTCTTCTCCAACTCATTCTTAGGATATTGCATTTCCCTAAACTTGTCTCCTTTTTGAATTGGAACTACCCCTGATGAGCACTTTTCCATTTTGAATCTCTCTAATACTTTGTTGATGTAGCCTTTCTGAGACAATCCTAGTAGTCCTTGTGATCTATTACAGAATATTTCTATTCTAATCACATAGGAAGTTTCACCCATATCTTTCATCTCAAAGTTCTTAGAGAGAAATTCCTTTACATTATGCAACAGCCAACATCATTAGTAGCAAGAAGAATGTCATCAACATACAGGACTAAAATGATAAACTTACTCCCACTAACCTTCATATAGATACACCGGTCAACAATGTTCTCTACAAAACCATATGACGTGATGATATCATTGAACTTAAGATACCATTGTCTGGAAGCCTGTTTCAACCCATATATTAATTTCTTTAACTTACATACCATACTTTCTTTACCTGCGGTCAAGAAGCCATCTGACTGATCTATATAAACTTCCTCTTCCAAGTCACCATTCAGAAAGGCGGTCTTTACATCCATTTGGTGGAGCTCTAAGTCATAATGAGCCATTAAAGCCATAACAATTCTTAAAGAGTCCTTCTTTGAAACTGGAGAAAAGGTCTCTTCATAGTCTATGCCATTCTTTTGAGTGTATCCTTTAGCAACAAGTCTAGCCTTGTATCTCTCAACGTTGCCTTTTGAGTCACATTTGGTCTTAAAGACCCACTTACAACTGACTTGTTTTGAACCTTCAGGCAACTCGACTAGGTCCCATACCTTGTTGTCACTCATTGATTTTAACTCTTCTTTCATGGCATTCAACCACTTTCATAATTGTAACATTCCATGGCTTGCTTAAATGAGACTGGATCCTCATCAATACTCAAGTCACATTCATGCTCAAGTGAGTAAACCACATAGTCATTCGAAATAGCCAGACTTTTCTGCCTCACAAACCTCTTTAATGCTATCTCTTGTGGTTCACCTTCCTCTTGCTCACTTGTGACTTGTGCATTTTTAGCTGGTTCATCCTTTATATGTTGTTCTTGTGGGTTTGGAACATTAACTTGTTGTCTCCTTATGTTGTGTGACCGTGATACAACAAGAGGAACAACAAGTGGAGAAGAGACACCAACTACAGGAGTTTCTGCACGTGTCTCTTTAATTTCCACCTTTCCTGTTTCACCACTCCCACTAAACTGACCATTTTCAATGAACCTTGCATTTTCAGACTCAACTATTCTCATACTATGGTTAGGGCAGTAGAATCTGTACCCCTTTGATTTTTCAGGATAGCCGATAAAATAACTACTTATGGTTCTAGCATCAAACTTCTTTTCATGTGGATTATACACTCTTACTTCTGCTAGACAACCCCAGACATGAAGATGTCTTAAACTGGGTTTCTTTTCTGTCCACAGTTCATAAGGAGTCTTTGGAATTGCCTTACTAAGAACTCTATTAAGCAGATATGCAACGGTCTTTAATGCGTACATCCACAAAGACATAGGTATAGAACTGTAACTCAACATACTCTTAACCATTTCCATGATAGTACGATTCTGCCTTTCAGCCACACCATTTTGTTGTGGTGTACCAGGCATAGTATACTGTGCACATATGCCTCGACTTTCCAGAAGTTTCGTAAATAGACCTGGACATTGTCCACTTTCATCAAATTTTTCATAATATTCACCACCTCTATTTGACCTCACAACCTTTGCCTTTCTATTCAGTTGCCTTTCCACCTCATCAATGAACACCTGTAAGACATCCACTGATTGAGATTTTTCATGCAACACATATAGATAACAATAACGTGAGTAGTCATCAATGAAGGTAATGAAATATCTTTCACCACCCCAAGATGGGATGTCAAACGGATCACAAATATCAGTGTGTATCAACTCTAAGAGTTGACTGCTTCTTGTGGCTGAATTCTTTGATGTGTGTTTAGTTTGTTTTCCTTTAATACAATCCACACATACATTTCAGTCAACAAAATCCAATTGAGGTAAAATTTTACTTTTCATTAACCTCATCATCCTTTCTTTGGATATGTGACCTAACCTTTGATACCACAAGAAAGTAGAGCATTCATTACGAACATTCAAATTACTACTAATAGCATTCTCAACATGAAACAGAGATTCAACAATTTTAACATTAAGAATGAAACAATATAAACCATCAATTAATGTAGCAGATCCAAAATAGTACGAGTGCTTATACAAAGAAAATGTACCATGTCCAATCTTAAAATTAAAATCAAATTCGTCCAACTTTATAACAGAAACTAAATTTCTAGCACATTCAGGAACATAAAGACACTTTTCTAGATCTATGCAACAACCAGTATCAAGATCAATTTGTAAGTCCCTATTCCTTCTATCCGTGCCTTCATTCTGTTTCCCATGTACAAGAACTTTTCAGTTCTGCTAATGGGCTAGATCGAAAGAAATCTCTGCATTACATGTGACACATGAGTAGTTGCACCAGAATCTAACCACTAGGTATTTTTTAGGTACCTCAATAAGATTTGATTTAAAGCATACTGAAACGTAATATATACCTTTCCTTTCGAACCAAACCTTTCTCTTCAGACAATCTTTCTTGAAGTGACCAGTCTTCTTGCAGAAGAAGCACCTCTGGCCCTTCTGGATTCGGCCTTCGCGAACCTTTAATAAGGCCTTATCCTTCTTGTCCTTGTTTTCCTTCTTACCTGGCTTAGCCTTGCTACTACTAGCCCCTTCATGAAATGTGAGATGGACGGAGTGTTCTTTCACCTTCTTCAGCCTCCCTTTCTCTTGAACTAGCATGGCCTTAATTTCCTGTATGTTCCATTTATCTTTAATGGTGTTGTAATTCACCTGGAACTGACCAAACTCAGGAGGGAGTGAGTTTAAAATAACTGTACTAGAAAGAATTTCTTTACCTCCATGCCCATTGATTTCAACTTTGCCGCTTGATTGATCATGTCAGTCACATGGTCATGAATGGACCGTGACCAACAAACTTCTTAGTAGTTAGCTCAGTCAACAGGGTGCCTATAATGGATTTGTCAGTAATGTCCGATTGTGCATACTCTTTTACCTTTGCCATAAATTTCCTAGCATTTTCAGTCTTTGGCATTGATGGTTTCACATTTTCAGCCATAGTCATCTTCAGCAAGCTCAAGCTCAGCCTATTTGACCTTTCTCAAGCCTCACGAAGAGTTCTTTCCTCTTCAGTACTAGTCTCTGTGATGGCTGCAAGCTCTTGTTCCATAATGATTGCTACATCTAAGTCCATAACACCTAGCTATAATCGAACTTGTTCAGCCTAATCATCATAATAAAGCCCATTGAACTTGACTACGTCATTGCTCATGCCATATGCATTCATAGAGACTGAAATATTTAACACATGCTTAAACATTTATGCTTTGAATAAATTTAATGGATTCGGACAGTCAACTGCCATCAATTATGCATCTAAGTTTACCATTGGGTAACACCTAAATACACAATTTATCTATAATGATGCTAATAAACAACTTTAATTGACAACCAGTCACTCAAACCAATATGCAAGTCATCTTTGGATATACAAACATATTATGAAGTGTTTACATGTCTCCTTAATGTCATTAATCATATGCAATGATCCACTTTTGGGCGATCTCCTAGTGTTATAATTAATGAGCTAAATTGTGCACTCTTTGTTTCCATATAGCATCAAACAATTTTTGAACAATTTATAACACATAATTAAATGCTTAAAGAACTTTTAAAACTAGGCCACTTTGGTGACTAACAAGCTACTCTTAAAATTAAGCACTAAATTGTGAAGTTCTCATTATGATAATGTAATTTAAAATTAATTAACTTGAGAATTTAATCAGTTTGGTGAGTAAAATTCACTTTGATGTAATTCTAAAATTATCTATATATTTTATGAATTATATTCCTTATCCTGCCGTAAAATTCATATGCACGGTTGTGCTTTTACTTAATGTATGGCCATGCTTCGATGAAGCAAGGCCATGCTCATTTTTTGTGCATGCCCCTGCTTCCTGATGCATGGCTGTGCTTACAATATGCAAGGCAGTGCTTCCATTATGCAAGGTCGTGCTTCGTTGAAGCATGGCCGTGGCTGTTCCTGATGCGTGGCCCTGCTCTCTGATGCATGGCCCTGCTCACTGATACATGGCCCTGCTTATATTACAGATTCAAAATTCAACGTTTTTAACTTCTAAAACCTTAGGGTTTTCAATTATTGAATCCAAAACAATTATTCAACATCAAAATAATGCTAATTCATCATATAAAATACCTAGGGTTCATGTAATTTGGGGAAAACTTTAATGGAGAACCAATCTCTTATGGAGAATCAACAAAATTCACAACTTATACTCTGATACCAACTGTTAGAATTTTCTTTAATCCATTATGTAATTTCTATTATGCAATGACTATTATAAAATTACCTTTTCCCTTTGAGATTTTGAATTACGTTGCTCTCACAACACAATATATGGTTCTCATACAATTAAGGGTTTAGAGAGCACTAACCTGAATCCATTGTTCCTTGATGTTACCTCTCTCTTTTGATGTCGTTGATTCCTTAGTATTTTCTCCAGCTCTTCCTTCCTTTTTCAGCTTCTCTTGGATGGTTGAGAGAAAGTTCATTTATGCATACCGTGAGCTCACTCAAAAACCATGAAAGTGAGAATAGAGAATGTCGTAACCTATTTGGTAACCACTCTTTAATTTATATGAAGGGAGAGGGGATGGTTTCCTTATAATTGTATTTACAATTATACCCTCAATGGCTCTATATTTTATATTTAACAACCATCACATTAAATCATTAATTAGAGTCATGCTATAAGTTACATAGGCCACTATAATAAGATTATTAAAATAATCTAACAAGTCCTACAAGAGAACAACCTTTATGGATATGGTTAATTTTTTTTTTAATCTTTTGAATGTCCTCTAACATAAAATATAAGCAATGAACATCACATTAATTATAGTTTGTTGAAATAAAGCTTTTCAAAAAAGTTTCACATTGCTTAACTTTGTAAAGAAAAAAGAAGACCAAAGTTATATACATTGACTCATTAATTGAGCAACCAAAATTCATCTATTTCAGTTGTCAAGACTTTATCATTATTGAGTTCCTTCTTAAGTAATAGAGCTCTCATTTCATCAATGCTTAGCTTAGTATATTTAAATTATTATTAACTACCTCATCCATTAGTTTAAAACTTTTATACCTCACAACATTGAAATGGATTGTATTCCTATAAAATATTCATCAATATATTAAAATTTTCTACAAATTTCTCTTCTTCTTTTTTTTGTCACAAGATTAATTGATGTTTGTCTTGTATCTTGATTGTTCCATACTTCATTGATGCTTCCAAATTCTTAATAGGAAGCAAATTTAAATTAATATTTTTCCTTTTTAGTAATAGGAATATGAAAATCATTATTAGTTGTCTTTTGTCATCTTTTAATTTATTTCTTTAATCTCTTCATCATTAACATTTTTTTTGTTCAGCATAACTATATATGCTTTAGTTTTAACTCTTTTATTATTTATATGCTTTAATGAAATGCTTCTTTATTTTGAGAGAGATCTTGTTAAAAGAACCAACATATCCCCTTATTCCCATTTGGCATCTTTTAACTTTAGTAATACCGCTATTTGTTATTTTTTTACAATAGTTACATGTAGGTCACTTTAGTAATTATTTCGTGGAGTTATTTTTCTACCCAAAGTCACAAGTCATCATTTTCCAATGATTGATGTTCTTCAAACTATTCTAATGTTATGTAATGACCAAGTTTTCACTCATAGGCTTCACCATTGCATAAAATCATTGTTTATTATTCTTGAGATTGTCATTGAGAAGAGAAGAAGCTACATAGTTAACAAGGTAAAACCAAATAATATAGTCAATGAACAGAAAAACAACCAAAAGTTATAGGAGAGGGTGGCATTGCAGTAATATATGAAAGGAGTAGAACAAATACAATAGACAATATCTAATCAACAGTTATCCAAATTACTAACCATTATTTAGATGTTTTTAATTTTTTCTCTTATACACAATTCAATAAACATTAACATGTGTTTTTCATTTATTTTTCATTATATAGTAGGTAATACAATAGTTTGCAAGAAGAAAGAAAAAGATGGTTAACATATTCTTATGTTTCCTTACATAATTCACATAGATTATTATTATTTTGCAATAAAGTGTCTTTACTTAACAAATTCAACTTTGTACATAACTGACACAAAATCACCCTCCATGCTAATGCTATTTATTTTAGAAATATCTTGGAAAATCATATCCACTGTAAGACAGTCTAATTCTCAAGGGATTTAAACCTTGGATATATATATATATATATATATATATATATATATCCAAGGTTTAAATCCCTTGAGAATTAGACTGTCTATATATAATGAACCAACAACACAACATATCATGCATAAATTAAGTAATTGCTATGTCGATTTCTAATTCTAATAATGTTTAATAATTTTTTAATGATGAGTTATTATTCTGATATCTAAATAAAGAAAAATATCTATGATTATAAATATTTTTTTTTCTCTTTGCATTATTATTAAAAAACATGATAATGTTGACAATAATATTGATACTTTTGTTTGGTCATGGGTAGTGCTTAATTGAAATTAATAACTTGTTATTTTAGGTTGTACGCCTTCTTGAGAGACAGAATGACTATTTCAGTTTCATTGGAGAACAATCAGTATCAAAATATATTACATGAAGAAGCCGTGGTTTTTACATTTCTCTTATTACATTGATTTCTTTTATCATTCATATTTTAATAGTTAACATATAATTCTCTTGTTTGTTCACGGTAAGATTTTTACTCTAATTTCTCTCTCTCTCTCTCTTCACTAAAGGGAAATTTTAGTGTGAAAAAAAACATATATATAAAAGCTTACACATATTTCATTTTGCCTATATTTTTGTTTGTTATTGTCAAATTACACTTTACATATATTCGTTATTAAACCACTTTCATCTTGAAAGCATTTTTCCTTATTGTCTAGATATGTACTCTTGTAGTAGAATAAATTTATTTAGAATTCATTTTATACTAAAATAAATAATGCAATGGGTTGATATCTATTTTTCTGTGTAGAATTTTAGATAACATATTTAACACTTGTTTAATTCCCTAAGTAACAAGTTTGAAAGCTAAGTTGGCAAAATTAATGTTGTTTTATTGTTTGAAACAGTTGTACTTACATACTCACTTTTTTACTTAGCCAACCATTCATACACAATTATCTCTCTTATGTCTCCTTAAATATCTACCACTTACTCTTTTCCTTCTCCTTCTGTCATCCACATGGTATTTTTATTTACAGATATAATCTTTATCATTGTTGGTGAAGGAAATAAAAGAATAAGATATTAGGTACAATACTCAGGTGAAAAACAAAAGAGTCCAATTGGTGTGTTCGAGAGAACCATTGAAATTGAAAGTGAAGTATCGTAACTTTGTGTACTCTACTACAACTTAAAATGATTATGACCTATTGATATTTTTGTCCTTCATCATTAGTGCCAATGATAGTGTTCAAGACCCATTAAGATTTGTCTCTATGTTGTAAAATAGTTGATAAATTTAATTTTCTTAAAAAAAAGAAGAAGATTGAAAGGGTTGAAATTTGATTAAAGGACACTAGTTTTTCAAGGAAGGGACTGTTTTAAGAGGGAGAAAAATGGTTGAAAGTGGATGAGTTCTTTTACTTTTGGCTTTGATGTCATTGACTTTAGTGTGTGATGAGAGATGGATGATAAATAGCTTTGGTGTTTCTACTTAAAGATGCAATCTTTATCATTATTGGGAAAGGAAACAAAGAAATCGAATGTTTAAGTTGAATGTTGGTTTTTCTAATTGATATCTATGGAGGTTTGTTGAGTTGAAAACTCTACTTTTTATGAAAAGTTTTTTACATTTTGAGATTGATTTTTTGTTTAACTTTTCTCTGGTAAAGCTTGAAATTTTATTGGCTTTGTTGAAGTTCTTGAGAGTTTTGTTTCCCCTGCACTATCATAAGAGACCAAACCTTAGTTGCCCCATTGGAGCCCCTTAATTAATAAACTAGACATGAAAGCTAAAATTTATAATCTTTCATTCAGTTTGAAGATGGAATAGTCTCTTACAAGTTTAAAAATCTCAACTTGTTAGGAAGAGGTTATGAAGTATCAATTCTTGTAAGGAGATTATTTACATAATTAGGGCACAATGGATTGAACAATAAAATGACATCATTTTTTGTTAATTCAACTTTCACACTTGTTACTTAATATGATATAGTAAATATTTTGTTACTTTATATTAATGGTATTTTAATTTAAAGACTAAAATGCTTGTTGAAAGTTAGGAATTAACATAAGATTTTTAAAAACAACAGGATCTTCTTACACTAGTATAAGTCTACAAACTCTTATATTCGATCTAAGCTTTTTAACAGGATCTTCTTACACTAGTGTAAGTTTACAAACTCTTATATTCGATCTAAACTTTTTATTTAACTTACATCTAACAGGATATAATTTATCTGACCGTTAAATGTAAGTTAAGTGAAAGACTTAGATCAAGTGTAAGAGTTTTTAGACTTACACTAGTGTGAGAAGATCCTTCCTCTTTTTAAAATTTTATAAATTAAAATGTCTAATACTTATTATTCAAAAACTAAAATAAAAGTTTTGTGAAAATAAAATATACATAAAATTTCAATTTAACCTTAAAAACATATTTTTATTTACAATATTTTTAATGATATTTGATAAATTATTATCTTCATTTGGAAGGATAGAACTAATAATTATATTGAAGAAACTACAAGTATACAAATATTCATATCCAAATATATTCAGTTAGACTTGTAAATATTATCAAAATTAAGATAGATTCTTTCATATTAAAAAATCATGGAACACATATTACAATTAATTTAGTCAATGACATCCAAAATAAGGAATGACTTAACTTTAAATTACAAATGTTTTAAATCATGCAAATGCGTTGAAAATAAAAGATATGTATTATCAATTGAATCAAAGTTAATCATATGCTTCAAATGACTATATCATCTAGCATCCAAATAAACCATTATTTTAGTGACAAAAAAATTTATTATTAATAAATAATAAATATATGACATGATATTTTTATTTGTAATACAATTTGATTATTATTTTATTTATAATAAATCTTATTTTTTTAATAGAATTAATGATTGTTGTCTTAAAGTGTAAGAGAATTGTGCATAGATACTTAAAAAATTCTTAGATAAAAAACAAAATATTTTTTTTATATTATCCATCTTGTTTTATTTAAATATTTCTATTTATTTATTAATTATTTTATATTTAATAAAAGTATAGCCTAATATTTATTATTTATGTATTTTATTAAATGTTAATAGTTTATATTTTCTCACCCAATTTAGAGCATTAACATATCCCTTCTTTAAAAAAATACATATGCTTTTTAGTTTTGCTATAATTTATCATAAATTTTTAATAACAATGAATAGTTATTACACTCAATAGAGAGATATATTTCAGGTACGGTTTTGCATTTTATTACTTTTTTCAATTCTTCATATTATAAAAATTTATTTAATTGATTGATTTTATAGTTAATAAAAAAATGTTTATTATGTTGTTGGATGTCCATAATTCACTTTTTTTGTTAAATTGAGAATATTAATATAATTATGTTTACAAAGTTTAATAGTATTTTTAATTTATGTGTGATTTGTCTTAATTTTAATTATTTCTATTTAATCTTCATAACTTTTATTTATTTAAATTAAATTTTTTAATCTCAAATTTTATATAATAATTAATATGAATGCAATAAAAGATGTGGTATGTGTTTACTTTTTTAAATACTAGTAAAGAAAAAGGATATATGATAATTATATTTTACAATGACTCTTATTTCCTAATTTATTTATTGGAAATAATGAATTATGCATGTTGTCTCAAGAAGCACTTGTCCATAAGTCTTCTATATTATGAATTTCTTACTCAAATTTAGATGGAGAATTTCCAGCAGTCCTCTTAAAGATCATTTGACAAGGTAATTTAACTTCTCTTTTGTAACATTTGTGATTTTTTTTCTCTTATTCCTATAATTTTACAGCAAAGACTCAATTATTGTATCTTCTCTTGATTTTAGAGTTATTATTTCTTGTACAATGTTCATGATATCCTAAAATGACGAGAGACTCATCAAAGTTTTTGTCGTCCATAATTATGAATTCAATGGTTAAAAGGAGGTAACTCACCTATGTCAACAAGTCTTTAACTCATCCTACTTGTATAAGAGAAATGATACTTTAGTAGCCTTATTTGGTAATAAAGTGAGAGAAAAACAAGGTCCATTTGTTATTTACAGAAGAGAAACGATACCTTAACAGCCTTATTTAGTAATAGGATACCTTAGTAGCCTCTATTAGTTTGGTGACTCATACCTTACTAGAAAAATGTGACTTTGTGACCAACAAAATCAATTGCTAAAATTGTAATTCAGTAACAAATGGACTTAACCATTGAATTAGCGACCAAATATATAATATATTCACGGGCTAATCTGTGGCAAAAAATTATGAGACTAATTCAATAATCAATCAGCAACCACCAATTTTTGTGACTAATTTTGGTTGCTAAATTGCAATAAGAGTGTAACTAATCTGCGATCACTTTTTTTAGTGGCTAATTTAATCACTAATTTGTACAAACATAATGGCAGCTAATTTAATCTCTGTTTGTTTTATGAATAATTTATAACTTTAATTTTTTCAATTTTTTGTGAAATTCTAATTAACAAAACATGTTTACAACTATATAAACAGGTGGTAGCATATTCAATCGCATATTCAGTTTCTGATTTATAAGCATAGTGAATTATAAATTCAAATATATCAAATATAAAAAATTAGAACATTAGGCATAAAATTTTAATGAAATACTCTGGCTCATAAAAGGAAACATACATAAATTAGAAAATATAAGAAACTCCTAAGAACATTTGTTAAGTGCTTCCCTAGCAAACAACTTTTCTTTCGCCTTGGTTTTGGCATGGGATTTTGATCCCATGATCCCACCACCCAATTCTTTAGGTAGTGTCAAACTTGTCATTAAAGTTAGCTTGAAAGGAAACAAACACAAAAGATATGTTTAAGTTTTCAACATGTGTGTTAACAACAGAAATTTCAGTTATCATCACCTTGATAGCCTCCAAGTCTCTGATGAACTCCAATTTGCCCGCATTCTTAACCGTCATCAAGCCCAAAATAGACAAATTTTCTTTGAAATTTAACAGTGCAATGTTAGATTACAAAATTTTCGCACCTACTATACAGCACCGTGCACAATAGTCCAAGACAACGTCAAAACACAAACTAAAGTTATATTCCACACCAAAATCACATAGTTCAAGCAGTAAGCCATAGATAGCTATCTATTTCAAATTTTTCACATGTTAAAAGAAAAATATTCTACATTGACATTCATCATTTTTAAGATCCAAATGCATATAACTAATCTAAGAAAATAAACATTGCAATTAATTAAATCATAAACTCAAAACCCAAAAATGAGATAGCGGGAGAATGTTTAATTAACATTAAATCATAAGAAAAATAAATAGATCAAAAGTGTAAGTGAATTGTGTAAGCGAATCTTTCATAGATCAAAAGTGTCACTTTTAGATACCAATTTGTGTATTTTTTTTCATAAATTTACCAAATGTACTTTACCAATTTGTCACTAAAAAACCAATTCGATGTTTCACAAAACGAAATTGCTATATTCGATGGCAAACAGAACACAAAAGGAACACGTCAATTAGAAATTTACAAAATTCACAAGTTCAAAACATATCAAAAGGAGCCTTGCATAGACAGATAATGAAACAACTAAATTATGAAATGTTAAACCATACTATAGAAATATATTAGATCATAATGAATAATAAATAAAATAGAAATAAAAAATAAAAATAAAAATGAGTTTGAGAGTCGTTTACGTGTAGTTTAATTTTGATGAAATTGAAATTGGAATTACAATTTTGAACGTCAATTCTAATTTCATGCACTAAATGAGCCCTAAGGGATAAAGAAAACCTAGCCTCTTGAACTTCTAAAACGTTGATTAGGAATTTTTCTAAAAAGTTAGGTGAGGGACAGAGAGGGCACGACGTTGGTTTAGGAGCAGCTTGTAACATCCTTATTTTTATTTTAAACAATAATACTAAAATTTCAGAATTAAATGGAAAATGAGATAAATTTTTAGTTACTGATCAAATATAACAGTAAAATTATCATTTATTTCATTCATTTTGATTAAATGTACAAAACTTTGAATAACGAGTTAATAATGATTAGCATTAAAATACATGAACATACATTATTCTTATAATATACATAATGTTAACATTTACAAAGTATTCATTAAAATACAATAAAATATATTAGGACTTTATTTCGACCATTCACAAAATACAAAACATAATGAGTCTTAATGCGAAGCCTATCCATCACGTGACCAAAGAAACACTAGTCATCCCCATGCCATCCCTTTATCATTGCTATATCGTCAGAATCGAAATCGTCATCTGATTTGAGATATACATCACCAGGGTCTGTAGTAACCTAGGTACTAGTAATTCTCTCGAATGTCCAATGTGATGGTCTTCCAAGATAATCATGGTCATGGTACGTGAACAGGTACGTCAGAGCTGCTGGAGTCCTCACGGTGCCAGGAAAGATATATACGCATAGAGTATAATGGATTCTACTTACTGGAAAATCAAAAGGTATACTAAAAGTTAATTTCATTTATATCATAATAAGATCACTAGATACATCACTTTCATATACAATAATCCTAAAGGAACAAAGTCACTGATACTCATTAAATACATAATTTAACCTATGAGTTACAGAACTACCTACAAGTCTAAGGCTGTTGGTGGGTGCTGTCATCCTGGTTTCTTGAAATGGTTATACAAGAATGAGTCTTTATTTTCATTACTAAGCATACAATCACAAATAATTCAATGATACAGATAAAGAAATCATGCAAACATCATATTATAAAATCATTATTCATCTAATTTATTCAATTTAAGTCTATTACTACTAACATTTCCATTTCTCAATTTCACTGCCCCTGGGATCCCTTGAAGTCTTCCTTAGCATAGATAGTCGCTGAATAGTCGCAGCTACACGGATACAACGTGTGCTAACCAGGCCCCTTTTAGTAAAAGTATGGTCAAGAGTTTAGTCAGAAAACGAGTGTGAGGCCTGTGGTACTCCTACTCTCATTTGTCTTGCGCAATTTAAGAGGAGCATCCACCACCCCTCATTTCTCCAAGACTTTTCAGTTTTCTCCATCTTCCATACTCCCAGTGTACCTCTAAACTATCTATACCCGTCCTTATCATATTCCTTTCCCTTTTCATATTTATATCTCATTTCTCCATATTTTATTCTAACTTATTATTACTTCATAAAATAAATCAGTTATTGCCGAGAGTTAGTTTCCTCGGTCTTAGTCCACTATATTCATGCATATATTTAGAACAAAGATTACTATCATCATCAATTACCACCAAAACATGCTTCACATATATCAAGTCATATTCCAAACATATCAAAACATGTTATCACCTATCGCATATTCAAATCAAACATTTTCATATATACAAACATAACATTCCTTAATAATAAGATAGAGCTCTCCTTACCTTAGAAAATTAGTTTTGGTGTTGAGAAAGTGAGAGAAGGTTGGTTCATGAACTGATAAACGAAAGATTTGCTGCGAATCCTCACCAAAATATAAATAGAAATTAATGTAATACTAGGGTGCTAACCTAGGTCGTCTCCCATGAATCATTGGACGAGTAATCAAATATCAAACATATGGTGTGCAGTGTATTCAAAAAGCAAGTAAATAAGGGGGATTTTGTGATTTCAAGATCAATGTAAAAAGCAAGAAACAAAATTATAAAGTTCAATCAATAAAAAGTGGTAACCCCTAGTTCATTCATGTAGACTCTATCCTTATTCCTCTCAAGATTTAATACTCTTCCTCTCCTCCCAGAATTAGGTTAATTTAACAAACAAAAATCAACTTTATGTTTCCATACAAATTAAGCAATTCAATGGACTCTAATCTCTCATCCCTAGATTACGCAACCTTAAAAATAAACCTAGAATTAAGCAATTCAAGTTTAGAATATCATTAAAAGGAATTAGGGTTAATTAAGCAATGTTCCCCTCATTCAACCATTAATTCAATTCAAGAGATTAGGAAGAAGCAATTCATGAAAGAAAATAAATTATATTAACATTCAAAACCTAGGAATTTAAGAATCCATATGAACTCATTAGGGATTACAAGAAAATTTAGCCCTCCATGAGGATGGGTCTCACCATTACAAGATGAAAATAAAGAGAAATCAATAACATCAAGATGAAAATCAAAGAAAAGTAAAGAAGAAATGAAATTCAAACCCTAGGTTGGACCCTTGGCTGTCACCCAAGGCCACCCTAGGCTCTCCAAGTGTCCCCTAAAATGGCAAAAGAAGCTAAAAGTGTGTAAAAAGATCCGTATCCTAATTTCTCAAATCCTATTTATAGTACAGAAATTTTTGCCCAAAGTAACTACTATAGTTTCATAGTGATAACGTGTAGCGCTCCATAGTAGTTACTCTCGCTCCATAGTGTTTATGCGCAAGTCCTGTGCTTTTAGCCTCTCTAGAGTTGTCACTTTGGTATCAGAGTGATAACTTTGGCTGCTCCAAAGTGTCTACTATGGTTCCATAGTAGCTACGCGTAAGTCTTGTGCTTTTTGGCCTTTTTGGAGTTGTCATTATGGTTTCATAGTGATCACTTTGGTCAGCCCTTCTGGATCTAGCTTGCTGTAGTGTTCACTATGGACTCCAAAGTGATTACTTTCATCTCAAACTTTCTCAAATGCTAAAAATCCATGGAATAAGTCTAGAAACTCCTGCACAATTATTCAAATGATCAAAATTGCAAACTATATCCATGCAAATCAATGTAATTTAACCAAAAATTAAGAAACCTATGATAAATTGACCAAAATGATGTTTTTATGTTATTTACAATTCCTAAGTTTACTTTTTCTATTAAGAACCATCAAAATGACAAGTAAAAATCCAATAAAATGTGGATTCATCACGGACCAAGGTAGTTCTACACCTTAAAGAAAAGAGATTCTTTGGGTAAAGAGAAAATATAGAAGATAGAAGTGAAAATGAGAGGTTCGAGCTCTCAGATACTCACCGATGATTTCGTAGATTTGAAGTTTGAGCTTGTGTTCGGTGAAGTTTTGGAGTTTCTAAGGCTTTTATATGTGATATAAGAAAAGAGAGTTCAAAGAATATGAGAGACGGACGTGAGTTGTTGAAATGAAATGAATTTTCATGTTGAAAATCTCTTAAATATACCTTAGCCCCGCGCAATCTTGCTTGAGCGACATACAGCTTGCTTGAGCGACGGCTTCCTTGCCTGAGCGAGATATGCAGACAATGGTTTTTCCAGTGTTTCTCTGATATGTTCGTTTGAGCGAGCTTTATCTCGCCTGAGCGAGATGGTGACCAAAGAGGCGAGATTTCTTGTGTGAGTCCTCACCTAAACGATGCAGATCACCTGAGCGAGATCTCCATCTCGCCTGAGTGAGGCGACGGTTGAATTGATTCTATCCTATCTCGCTTGAGCGAGATTGCTTTGGAACTAGATATTTCTAGGCGCTCAGTGTCGCATGAGCAAGATTCCATACACCAACCTCTTCTAAATCTCTTCTCAATTTATTCCTAACACACCTTAATGCTATTTAATAAAAAAAACATAATTTTCTGAATATGAAAAGAGAGTATTACACAACGGTGGTGACAACTCATAATGGTTGGAACGTGGTGGCTGCAACGGCAATTTAGTGTCGTAAAAAGAGAAAGGATAAAAGAGGAAAAGAGATGTGAGAAAGGGTGAGAGAAAGGGAGATGGTTGAGAGAGAGAGAATATAAGAGAATGGGAAGAGGTACCAATGACAACAGCAGATGTGGCAAAGAGTTTATGGAGATTCGTGACTGAGAACCCCACTCCAAATTTTTGGTATTCAAATCTTGTTTTTTATTTTTTAGATGTTTTCTTTTCATCTCTTGTTGATCTCTTAATCCTCAATTTCATTTGCTTCTCTATTTCTCTTTAGTTTTTTTCGTATGATTTTTCATTCCTCCCTTTTTCTTCTTTTTTTAGATTTTCTCTCCCCCTTTAGGGATGAAGATATGTATATATATAGTGAGCAGATGTAGGGTGCATGAATGCTGCCTTTCTTCTTCTTTTTTTCCTTCTCTATCCCCTTTTTTTGTGAAATGTTTATGTTGATTTCATGTTCTTATTTCCTTTTCCTTTTATCACCATAACATGACATTTCCGTTGTCCAACATACACTGTATAACTTATTTGAATATGAGGCAGGATGCAGAAGACTCGTGACTTCACTTTTGTCAATAAACAAAGACATCAAACATGATTTAGGGGAGAAAAGTCAAGACCTTGCTTAATTTTTGTTACTTTTATTTCATTTTACTTAAAAAAAAGAGAAAAAAATGTGAAAGACTTGTAAAAAAACACTATTAATTTTTCATAGAGCCTCAGATAAAATTTGATGTTCAAAGTTTCCTTACATATTTTTTATTAAATAATATGAATAATAGCATTTTTCATGTTATCAAAATAAAAAATAAGTAAGGAAGTGAACAAATTTTAATTAAGGATTAATTCACAGACATACAATGTTAAAGAAAATAAAAGATAATAAAATTGGTGAGAACATGACAAATAAGTGAATTTGCATATATGAAGGGAATAAAATAATCAGTTAGAAATGTGAATGAATTAGGTATCTACAATGAAAAGTGTTAAGAAAATATCAAGCTTTAAACACAGATTAAAAGAGAATGGTATCAAGTTAATGTTAGCTTAAGACTCAAAATAAAAAATAAAATGAAAGAATGATATATTAACGTAACATTCCTTATTTATTTACATAATTTCCTCCAAAAAAAAATAGAAATATCAATATGATGTGATTAAAATAAGTAGAGATGAATTAATAGAAAGGATATTCATATGCATAAACTTTGAATCACTGAAAATGAACAATATTTTAAAACTTCATGCATATAAATCTCGTTCGTAATAGAATTAAGAATATAATTTTGAGATTATCAATTTACAATTACAGAAAAGCTAAAATTTCTCTATTAACAATTAATTACTAAATATTAAACATATGCTTTGAATCGTCATTTACAATAGATTTATTAAAAACTTAATTAATGTAATTACATTCTTCAAAATAATCGATCCTAGCAGAGCAGTCTCTTTCCTACCCCTTTGCGAGTATGATCCTAGAATGGATCAATCCCCCTTTTTATTGCTTCGTTACCTGAAAAAGTTTGTAAGGGTGAGCATCCCTTACCCCACTAAAATTCTTATTTTATAGAATAATAAATAATAATACAAAAATATTTTCTAATACAACAGGTAACCAAGTAGCAATATTCCATACTTAACATATTTAACCAGACAAAATCATTCATATACATATTTCATTATTGTATTTACTAATACATATTCCATTTCTTATTTAATTAACCCATTTAAATTCAATGTTTGAACTCATGCCACTTTACTTAATCATACAATTTCAATCAAACGAAAGTTATCCATGAATATTACTCCACATTTAACCAATTATCATTATCCAATCTATATCTTCATGCCACTTTATTCATCTCAAATCTGAATATCTCATCGATTAACAGTACTTTAGGTATTTTTGGACCCCTAAATAGTTGTCAACGTACTCTCCTTAGTTACGAAGGACTTACGCAGCATAGATAGTCGATGGTAAACTAAACCACATACTGATACAACGTATGTGTTCACAGCCTTCCAAGCTAGGAATTCGGTCAAGAAATGAGCATGAGGCAAGTAAATGCTTCCTACTTTTACATCGTGTACACATCAATCAATTGCATTTACTACTCTCATTTCTCCCAGATTTCCACAATCAACTCTAGACCCTATACCCCTAGTGTATCCTTGAACTATCCATACCATATCTTAACATATATGTTATAATCTCACCTGTCGATTGTTTGGAGGGCAAGTGTACCCATCGAGAAATAATAAAAGATTCTTAAATTAAGTTCCCGAAATATCGTTCCACAAGGATTGTTTTCCAATTATTAAGAATTTCCTAATTCAATTGTTTAAGCTTCAAATATACGAGATTAATAAAAAATAAGAATTTATAAAATCAATTATAAAACTAAGAGCAAGGAATACAATGCATGTCTTGGTTAAACTTATCCAAGAGGAACCTAGGGCATATGGGTTTTCTCATTCAATCCTTTATGTTATTTTTCTATTTAACTCTAAATTCGATTTCCTTGTGATTACCAATCATTCATACGAATACTATTAATACCCAATGGTCATGCAATATTAATATTCTTTTCTCTAAATTAATATCCCCAATGGTCATGCAAGACATCAATTTGAGAAAGCTTAAGGAACCTATGAACTTGTTAATTTAATAACGATTAGAAGAGAAAGATTGGTTTGGTCCACCTAATCCTTTGTCTCGTTTTATCCTATAAATCTATTAATTAACCGAGGTACGGTCGCCTAACGATATAATTAATTAGGATTAAGAAAGAAGCGTGATAGGATAAAATCTAATCACAAAACGGAAATCAAATTTAGATTCAAATATCAAAATTTCATAAATTCATGAACAATAGTTCTCATAGCCCTAGCTATGGACTTAGTTACTCATGCTAAAGAAAAGAACTAAAACAATAATAAACAAAGCCATAATCAAAAGAAATAGCAAACTAGAGTATGAGATGTATTCCCGGTCTTCAAGTACAATTGCTTGAAGCTCCAAGTGTCGCCAAGCATGTGCCAAGGATCACGTGCAAAAGAGACGAGATCAAAATATATTCTAGAGCCAAAGCCAAGATAAAAATGGTCCCTTTACGATGCCTAAGATCTTCCCTTTTATAGGATTTGAAAACCCTAAAAACTCTTCATAATTTGGGCTTCCCACAGATGAGCACGGCCGTGCAAGGCCTTAAGCACAGCCGTGCATAGGCTCGAAGCACCCCTTGCTTATTGAATGGGTCTGGGCGTGCTGACTGCTGTGAAGCTCTAATCTTCCATCAATTTGGGCCTAAAATGCACCCAAAATCCACTTGCGGCCTCTTTATACCAAACTACACAATTAATATATAAATTAGTGTAAAATTCAAATAAAATAAAGGTCAAATATGAATATATGGGCTACAAAAGAGGGTCTTATTACAGACTTATCATCGATGTATTACAATATATATATATATATATATATATATATATATATATATATCATAATCTCACTAATCAATGATTTGTAACCCACGTACTAGTATTTTTATTTCTTTCCTCCACACATATCATCACTTTTCATATTTTCACAATTTTTCTTTTTCTTATAATCAATTGTATACTTTCTTAAAGATTCTCAAACATTCATACTTATTCAAACTTAATCCAACTCACACATATAGGATACGATACCTCTTATATCACTCTCACACAACAACAAACTTCTCAATCATGTATATAATCACAAGGCAGACACATATCATCACACAATTGCATACAATATGCCGAGAGTCAGACACCTCGGATTCAACCCAAATCGTGCAATCTAGAATATACTATCGGAGATCACATTCTCTTGGTCTTAATAGAATCTTCTAGCCTAAAGTTCAACATATTTCACCTTTTTACTATTCAACACATACATTATAAAAAATAAAGTAACTTATGCATAAATTGTTTAACTTATTCTTATATGTAACTATTTATGATAAACTACGTCTCCAGTTATTTTAAACAGATTAGAAACCTTTTTTATACCAAAAATCCATTTCTTACTTATTTAGTTTTAAGAAAACTTTATGGATTTACTTTTTAAAATAAGATAACTCTTTTCTATAAAGATTTATCAACATATTTAGATAGAATGTAGGGTTTAGGAGTAACTCTCCCTACCTGGAAATATATCTCAATAACTAAGTTCTTCATGTGCTCTAGAGAGAAACTCCACATTTTGACCAAAAATACTACCCAAGGACTAGATTTCTTCCTAACATCACAAGGTAGATTTCTATTATGAAAAAGATAAAAGAGAAATAGGAACGAGTTTCAAGGGATAAGCTCTAAAAACTTACATAGATTCGAGTGGAATGGATGTTTGAGCTCAGATCTAAGGGAGATCTGGAGATTTTGGAGGTTTTCTCTAAGAAGGGAGAGTGAGAGAACGAAAAGGATGGAGAGGGAAGGGTGATTTCGTTGAAAATAAAGTTTTTAGGGTGAGAGTTCTTTAAATATCTCTCAAACTCACAACTTTCTCACTACAACGAAAAAACTAGAAGTTTTCTTCTTTTGCTTTCTGTCATTCTAGCTACAGTGAGAGCATCCTCGCTACAGCGAGAGAATTCTCGCTACAACGAGAGAGTGTTAGAGAGTCTGATTCTAGACGCTTATTTCTCGCTACAGCTCACATTAATTAAACACTCCTAATTTCAAATAACCTGCATAAACAACTAACATAAATTGCAATAATAATAAATTACAAAATGAGAGTGTTACAATTAATACTTTGAATTGACATTAAAATAGTGTCAAGCTGATAATGAGATTTGAAAGAATTAAGAAGAATGAGGTCAGGTTGTTACCCAAATGATACTATAATTTAAAACAAAATTAGATTTAAATTAAAAGGATATGCTAGTTTGGTATTGTGGTTAGACAAAAATTGAAATGATCATTGCCTGGCTGATACTAGGATTTAAATATGGGTTGCTAGATAGAAAATGTGCTTAGGCTAAAAATTTAAATGCTAGGTTGACACTAGAATTCAGAAAAAGATTGTCAGGTAGTTGTTGAGCTTTGATTATAAATTACCAGGCATATATTGGGTATTGACTAAAAAATGTCAGCCATCTTGTTGTAGCCAAACAGTTGCAACAGTACGGTAAAAATATTTTTTTAAAAATAATAGAGTTGCCACCAAAGTTTATTCAAGAAAACTTTAGAAAAATTTAAAAATTTTATCTATGAAACCAAAAATAAATTTGGAAGTCATTTACATATAGGGAATGTGTTAGTACCTTATAACGTCCATTTAAATAACGATTATCTTAAATTAATTGTACCTTATAACTCATAAAAATAAATGTTTCTATTTTTATTTTAAACAAAGAAAATTTATTTATTAAAATATTAATTTATATCTTAGAAAAAAATACTTTTAAAACTATTTTGACTTGATGGGTTTGATTCCCTCTCCTATGTATCCCCAAGTGCAATGAAAAACTCAAATTCACGCAGTTTTATAATAAAAATTATGAAATTGGTTGATTAAAATTAAGTTTTAGTAAAAGATATTTATTTTGAGATTAAAATTATTTTTTATAAAATCATAACATTTAAAATACAAGATAACATTATTAAATATGTATCCTGAGAAATAATACAGAAATTGAAGGAGGATCACAACTATATTGCAAATTATTAAAAAATATTTTTATTTATAAATGAAATACTTAAATTTATATTTAAATTATAATTTATGTTAAGAGAGAGTTTAAGATAACGTTAAGCTATACATAAATCTCTTATAAATTATTGGATAATAAAAGGCAACATAAATTATATATCAATATTACAAAAATTTGTATAATAAAATTAAGTAATAAAATATTTTGCCATAAAATTTATCAAAATTAAAAATATAACTTAAAATTTTTTTAAAGTAAAATAAAATAAAATTATTTTTATTTGATGAAAGGAATAAATATATTTGAATTGATTAAAAAAATTAAAAATTTATTTGATAAATTTATATTGCATAAGACTCGAGATAACGTTAGTACACATAAGTCTTAACAATTTATAATGCGTAAAGGTAGAGTCACTATACATTAGTATTATAAATCGTTGCGTTAATAAAATAATTTTAATTTAAATTGATTGATTAGTAAATTAACAATTAGAGAAAAATGCATCTTAATTAATTATAAAAATAATTATTAGTATCATAAATTGATACAATTATATTATTTTATTATGTTATACAATTTTAAAAAAAACTATATCTAACACAAGAGTCTCAATTAAATTATATCTATATTGCACAAACACAAAACAATCATAAGGATGAAAAGATAAAATAGCAGCAATTTTAACATGGCAAATGAATGATTGAATAAATGAAAGAACTAAATTTCAAACTAGTTATAATGAGACTTCTAATTTTTAAACATCATTCTACACAACTTATCATTAACACTATCATTAATATTTATAACTAAGAATTAAACGCAAAGATTACTAACAAAGAAAAAAAATTTAAAAAGTAAGAAAAATAAATAAATAAAATATAGATGTGAATATAAATAAAAATCATTGAAAAAGTGAATACATTATTTTAATTTTATGAAATAATAATATTTTTATTTCTATCATTATTTACAAAACAAAATATATGGATTTAAAGGTGAGTTATGGCATTAAAGGTGCTTTTGTATTGTTAGTAAAAGAATGTGATAGATTAGCTTCCATGTTGTTGTATCTCCTCCTTTTATAAAAAAGAAAAAAAAACTTACGATGGGTGAATAAAAAAAGATAAGTTCATAGGCTAGAATTGGATGGGTCCATAGGCTTGAATTAGGATTAGGGAAAGAAGAAAAGAGGTTCACGGGCACAAGGTCATAAACAACATTCTCAATAAAGGTGCTATTTGAAATAGATAAAAGAAACATAGACGATGCGATTGAGAGACAGTAGCTTACGATGGTTTCAACATTTGATTTTCAGTGGGAGAATGAAATAGAGAAGGGGTTCTTTGAAGCACACTATTCAAATCTAAAACAATGGCAAAAGGAGTAAGCGGATGAGATAAAAAAATATATAGCGATTTCGTTTAGTATTTTGTTTTTTTCATTACATTTGAAGATTAAGGAACTATGAATGTTTGTCATCCAATTGTTTTGATATTCTGTAAACACAGTAAACATACATGTATTTGTGATAAAAAAAAATGGAAATAATAATTTATCATACACAAAATAGTACAACTATGATACTGAAGTGAAATGAATTACTTGATTTTATGAATGATTTTTTCTCGGTTCGCTTAAATTCTTCTTTTGCTCTTCCCATTTCTTCTTCGATCTCCTCCTTCTCTTCCTTTTTTACATTTTGGTATCTCTTCCTTTTTTATACCCCTGAACCTCTCCCCCTTTCTCGTTCTTTGCTATTTTCCTCATTTCATGGACCTCACTTCCTTTTTTGTTTTGTTTTGCATTATTTAATTAAAATAAGAAAAGAAAAAAATGTGTATTCACAGAACTACTGAACTACAAATAAGGAATGATAAGTTTAACACCTTCATTTTGTTATCATTATTATTTATTGTATTTTATATTATTTTTTTGTGCATATTGAGTGAAATTAGGAGAGTTTAAACAGTGTAAACTGCAAGATATCATTAAAGAGTAGATAAAGGTCACACAAGATAGGCAAAAGAGTTCTTACGACTAACAAAGGAAGCCTCAGAGTTTTAAGTTAGTGACTATGTGTTCTTGAGGATTTCACCTATTACTGCAGTCGATAAATCTTTGAAATCTAGAAAGTTATCTCCTAAGTTTATTGGACCATTTGAAATCCTGAATAGAATTGGCCCTATGGCCTATCAGATTGCCTTACCTCAAAACCTTTCAAATTTGCACCAAGTTTTTCATGTATTTCAATTCAGAAAATACATTTATGATCCCTTTCATGTAATCAAACTTGATCGTATTTAAGTTCGAAAGAACATTTCCTATGATGTGTTTCTAGTGAATTGAGGGGTAAAGACATCTTATTGGTGAAGGTGATCTGGAGTGCAAGTGATGAAGGAGATGCCACCTGGTAGCTTGAGAATAAAATGAGGGAAGCATATTCTCATCTTTTCCTAAGTTAGCGAATTTCGAGTACAAAATTCTTTAAAGGGTGAGAGAGTTGTAACACCCTCATTTTGTTATTATTATTGTTATAATTGTTGTATTTTATTTTATTTGTTTGTGCATATTAAGCGAAATTAGGATAGTTTAAATGGTATAAACTGCAGTATATCTCGCTGTAGCGAGAAAGATAATCCAAAATCAGGCTCTTTAGAGCTCTTTCGCTATAGCAAAAGATTCTTGCTGTAGCAAGAAGTAGATAAGGATGACTCAACAACATTCTCACTGTAATTAAAATGACAGACAACAGACAAAAATTTTTGTCTAGTTTTTTCTGCAATGAGAAAAGGGCTCACTGTAGTGAGAATATTACATGTTTAGGGGTATTTAAGGATTTTCAACCTAGAGAACTTGGATTACAATCTAAGTTTCAACCTTTCATCCATTCTCTCTAATCTCTCATTCTCTTCTCTTATAAAACCTCCCCTAAACTTAAATCTTCCTTCGAATCTGGGGTTGAAAATTCAACTGATCGACTCCAAGTGAGTCCTTGAAGCTTAGTTTTTCTATTTTTATTTATTTTCTTTGTATCTTACTTCTCAAAATGCTCTATTTTGTGATACTTAGGAAAAACTTAATTCTTTTACCAAAATTCTTCGTAAATCTCCTTTCAAAAATTCATTTTGAGGTAAGGAAAGTTCTATTTTGTCATTTAAGCATAATGAATATTTTGTACTCATAAGAGTACTTTGTATGTTTTCTTGTATGTAAATATATGATTGAATGATATGTAAGTATTGTGAAAAGCTATAATGATGTATATTTGGTCGATTTGGGATGATTGTATTGTATATCTATTGTATATGATAAGAACATAGTCTGAAAATGTCTTGAGCAAGTATGATTCTTCAGTTGAATGATATTGGATTGTGAAGAAAGGTTAATGAAGCATGTTTGGCTAATCTTGGGTGTCAATACTATATTCTTGTAGTATACGTGTTTTGTACTTAGTTCGAAAGTGCTTTACTAAGCACTATCTTTTACTTGAATAATGAGTTTGAAATAAAAAAAAGTATGGGATGAATTCTAAATGATGAAAGGAACTAGTGTAAATAGTTACAGAAATACCCTGTAACGCCCCAGATTTTTTGTAATAGTATTTTAATATGTTAATGTAAGGGTATATGGGTAATTTTATGTGGTTGTATGTTTGATTTACGTATATGATGATGTGTATATATGTGTATGATGTGGACATGCATGAAAAAATCTTATTAGAAAAAGCAAGAGTCCTTGGTCTTGTTCTGCCTTTTATGTTAATAAACCCGCAGAAATAGAAAGAGCCTGTCAGCTGTCTAGCCTATAAATCATGATTACAGAAATTTCATAAAGAGAATTTAAAGTCCAGATCCAAAGAAATGCAGTTACAAATAATCAAGGATTCTATCAGGAAATTTATCAGCAAATTCAATAGATCTGCTGATAGGAATGATGGTTCCTTGAAAACATTTATGTGTCTAAAATGCTGATCAATAGAATGGGAAAAGATTAAGATATCATCAATATAGACAATGACAAATTTTGAATAAGGATCTTTTGCTAACATTGAAAGACAATTACAAAATCCTTCACTTCAAAAGAAGATTCAATCCCTTTTAGAAAACATCCAATCTTCTATATGTTCTGACTTGCCTAACGCATTTTGGAATGGGAAGAAACATATTGTTAGTCTTCCTATACATACATACATATATATATATATATATGCTACGGGACATTCTCGCTGTAACGAGAAAGCACTGAGAGAGGGGTGAAACTATTGCTTTTTCGCTATAGCAATAGAGCAACAGTTTGGGGTACAATTCTGGCTATAGTCTGTAGAAACCATAATGCAATTCCCTTTGAGATTTTTCTATAGCGAGAGAGAGTATCGCTGCAGTAAGATTCCCTCACTGTAGCAAGAATATCTCGCTGTAGCGAGAGTGTCGCGATTAGAAAAGGATTTAAAGGGTTTAGGGTTTGGGGGTTTCATTTCTCATACCTCCCTTCTAAATTGCCCAATTCCATCGATTAAATTGCCCTCATAGCCGTTTGTAAGCTAGATTGAAGGTTGAATTCGTGTTAGGGACGCTTGGAGGTGAGT
Organism: Abrus precatorius; assembly: GCF_003935025.1. Taxonomy (NCBI): domain Eukaryota; kingdom Viridiplantae; phylum Streptophyta; class Magnoliopsida; order Fabales; family Fabaceae; genus Abrus; species Abrus precatorius. The sequence continues at coordinate 13,339,100 of NW_020874428.1, read as the reverse complement.
TTTAATGGTTAGGGTTTTAGTTTTCGTTCTTCTTCTTTGTTTTCTGGGTTCTCTTTGAGTTCTCATGGAGTTTTTCATGTGTTTTAGGGATAAAATCTGAGTGGGGACCATTTGCTACCATCACTTTGTGTTAGGTCTTCGATTTGAGGTAAAGGGGACTTTACCCTATCTCATTATATTTGAATGGCATATAGTTTGCTATGCAATGTCATGTGAATGATTTGGAATGTGTGTGTTTGATAGAATTGATTAACTGTAGTAAGATTGTGGTGAAAAGATTGAATAGAGTATAGGGTGTATGATAGAATAAATTGATGAATGTAGATTATGTTGAAAATATTGTGTGATGGAATAAGGGCATATGTGCCAAGTGTTGTGAATAAATATGGGCCTGTGTGTCATGCATTGTAAATAAATGTGGGCAATGTGTGTCGTGTGCAAATATGAATATTGTGTGTAATTGAAATGTGTGTGAATGAGGCATGCTATGTGTCATTGCAATATTCTATAAATGGTTCAACAATACACTAGAGGTGTGGAAGATGGGGACGATAGAAATACTTTGGGGAAGAAAAAGTGTTGATGACACCAACAATGAGCGTGGGTGCACCACAGGCCATACTCTCTCCTCCTGACTAGACCTCTTACTACTACTTTTGTCGAGCGACTCATGACTGCCCACACAGTATCTGTGAGGCAAGGGTAACCAGCGACCATCCATGATGTGAAATTGTGATCACAGTGCTATAGTGAGCGTGGCTAGCATGTGGTGTGTAAGTTGAAATGGAATGTTAATCGTGGCTGCGACTGCTTGATTTGAATTGTCTTAGAATATGTGTGAAATGTGTGAGGTGAGACTCTGTTTGTTTGTGTGTGTTGAGTAGTATAGAGTACTCACCCTTACATTTATTTTTCAGGTGACCAAGACGATCAACACTAGGCTCAGTAAAGGGATGGATGATAGTGCTATAGGACTTAGAATGTTTAATTTGTTTTGAAACTGAGATGTATTAATTAAGTCCTGCAGCAATTATTTGACTTAAATTGTAACCCATCCTTTTATTTTGGGATATTTTGCTGAACTAAACATTGGAAAATTGTTTGAATAAAAAGTTTTTATTATTCCTATTTCTGCTAAATTTATTATTTTGAAATTAAATTTAAGGTGTTACATACCTTGGGGGTATACAATCGAAAGACGATATGGAAATATGAAGAAACATAGGGTGGTGATTGACATTTGCATATGTGTACACACTTTTTCTGAAAACGAATGCTTCACATGATCTTATACTCGTTTTTTAACAAGACTCCTGATTATACCTTGGCTAAAGGGCCTGTTATTGTATACGTTGTATTTGTGTGCATGGGCTAATTGGTGACTATTTACCTAGCTATGTAAGACCTCAAGAAGTGTTGGAGGTATTGAATGTCTGTGATCACAGTACATGATGGTTGGGTTGATGTATTGCTTCTATGATTAATATGTACATGCTTGTATAAGAATTGTTGATGTATTGCTTCTATGATTAATATGGTTATGTTTCTTTTTATTTCATTATTACAAGTATGTTGTAATGTTAATAATGTAATTTTGTTATGTTTGATGATAAGATAGATACACATCTTACTAAATATTTTAGGAAACAAAGATAATGGCACTACAAAGACAAATTAGACTAATGGATTATCTTGTTAGTGGTAGAATGGACTATGAATTTAGGGAGTATCAGTGTTTTGTGTATTTTAACTTTAATATGGATTGTGAGGATGATAATATATGAACTATAGAGATAAATTTAAATTATGATGTTCCTTTTGAGTTCCTTGCAAATAGTTATATTCATCACATCCTTAGTTTTTATATCTACCGAGGAACAGTTAGGCCCCCCAAGAGTTGTAAATAATGTATTTACTTTCCATGATCATTACCTTCTTCGGAGACCCACCAAGTATAACTAGAGATTGTGGTAGATTTTGGCGATGCCTACCTCAAAGAAGATGAAGAATTGACTATTGAGGATTTGGTTAAGATAGAGAGCTGACACGATATTGATGACTAGAACCAAGTCTTCAGTGTATGGGTATGGATAAGGACTATTCTCAGGACTTAGTTTATTTTGGTTATAAAATTATTTATTCTAAGTCCTACAACTTTTTGATTAACAATTTGTAAATTATTACACTATTTATATGTAAATGAAATTATTCCTTAACTGTTTTAGTACAATGTAATTATTAAGTCCTGATTTACTTTTTACATTTTACTACCTTCATTAATTTTGTGAATGGATTTATTTGCAGGAAAGTTTTAATTGAAATTTATTATATGTCCTGAGAAAATACATAAATTATAATATATTTGAGAAGTAAAAACTTAGGGTGTTAAAACAAGTAGGTGTTAGGCTTTGATTTTAAAAAAGTGGAATGTGCTAGTCATGCTCTAGACTTTGACAGAAAAGTAAAATGTGTCAGTCAGGTTCTAAACTTTGATAAAAAATGTAAAATATGTCAGTCAAGTTTTGAACTTTGATAACAAAATAAAATGTGTTAGTTAGGTTTTGGACTTTGACAAAAAATTGTAAAATGTGTCAATCAGGTTCTTGACAAGTAAAAGTAAAGTAGAAAAATAATGAGATAAATCAGTTTCTAAATTTTGATTAAAAAAAAGGGGGAGGAAGTACTCAGTCAAATCATGGGTTTAGATTGAAAATAAAGGATGTACGATAGATATTGAGTTTAAACTAAACTTCAAATGGTGACAATATATAAAGACAAACGAGGTGGTGTATATATTGAACGAAAGGTGGCAAAAGTTAAGAAACAAACATGGAATCATTATAATAAAGAAAACAACATTATTTTATAAAGAAGACTTATAACATGAGTAATAAAAAAACAAATACATCAAATAATAGATTATAATGACTACAAAAATAGTAAAGTATCATACCGCTTAAGTGATGCCTTTCATATGAACAACACTAGTCTCTCATGTAAATTGACCACCCATTAACAAAACTTCCAAATAAAATTATCTTAGTATGATGTTCTAGACTCATCTCTTGCTCGATTTAACTTCAACCTCTCAAAATTTGTCCTAGTTTAGTGTTTCTTTTTGCACATTGCCCCACTTTGAAGCACTTTCTTGCAACTAATATTTTGCCCACATTTCTTCTGAACTGTCTTTTCAAGTTTTTAGTTTAGTGTAGATTTTACTTTACCCTAATTTTTGTTTGAGCCGCTCTTTCAAGTTTTCAACTCACTAGGTCTCTCTAACTTTTTTCTAGGTCGCCCTTTCAGGTTTTCAACCTAGCAAGCTTTTTTTTTTCTTTTTGTTTTTGAAAGGCCCTTTTAAGTGTAGTACCTTTTGACAATATCAAAATTCATAGGATTTGGAAGGTCTTGTCCATCCATTTTTGTAAGGATTAAGGCTTCCCTTGAGAAGGCTTTCTTTACCACGTAGGGTCCTTCATAATTTAAAGACCATTTGCCACGATAATCTTTATGTATTGCTATGATCTTTTTGAGTACCATGTCTCCCTCAGCAAATTCTCTCGGATAAAAGATTTCTTCATCCTTCTTTGGTATAACTGACCATGATATAATGCATGCAATCGCTTTCCTTCAATGAGATTCAATTGATCAAAATGAGATTGAACCTATTTTACATCCTCCAATTTCGTCTCAATTAATACTCTTAATGAAGGAATTTTGACCTTAATAAGAAGTACTGCTTCCATTCTATACATCAAAGAGAATGAAGTTGCCCCAATTGAGGTACAAATTAAAATTCAATATCCAGGTAAGGCAAAGGGTAGCATTTCATGCCAATCCTTATATGTCATCACCATATTTTAAATGATCTTTTTAATATTCTTATTAGTTGCTTTGATTACTTTATTCATCTTTGGGCGATAAGGAGAAGAGTTATGTTGTTGAATCTTGAAGTTGTCACACAATTCTTTCATCATTTTATTATTCAAATTAGTGACATTGTCTGTTATCAACTTGTTCGGAAGGTCATAACAATAGATCAATTCGCTTTAAAAAACATCACTACATTTCGAGTCACACTAGCATATGAGGTAACCTCGACCCACTTCGTGAAATAGTTAATGGCAACAAAAATAAAACAATGACCATTAGAAGCTTTAGGTTTAATGGGTCTAATAACATCCAATCCCCACATTGAGAAAAGTCAAGGTGATGACAAGACATTCAAAATTATTGGGAGAACATTCATATTATCAGCTTACCTCTAGCACTTATGTCATGTTTTCACAAAACGAAAGTAATCGACCTCCATTATTAACCAATAATATTCACTCCTTAGAATTTTCTTTGTCGTAGCATGTTCATTAGCATGAGTCCCACATAAATCTTCATGAATTTCTTTATTGATTTTTGTGCTTCTAAAATATCCATAAATCTAAAAAGCAGCATACCATGAATCATTTTATCATTATTAAAAGCATTTAATAGATATTCTTGATTTTTTAAGTAATTCTTAATGTCATGGTAGCAGAGTTTATCATTTGATTTCTCTTCTATCATTTGATAGTAGGCAAGTTTATCATGTTATCGCATCTTTATGAGCAACATGTCCATCCTTCCAAACATTAATTAAATAAAAATATACTTAAAATAAAGGTTAAATTAAAAATAATAAATTGATAGATAGTCACATAAAAAACATGTGAAAATAAAAATACTATCATTGACTTATATGTTATTAAAATATGTTTTATGAACTTATGAAATATTTGAGAAATTATTTTTACTGTACATTATTATTAATTTTTTGTTATATTTTATTTAAAATATTCTAATAATATTATTATTTATTAAAAATATTATAAATAATCTAATTGTTACTATGAATGATGAAATAAACTTTTACTCTTTATAATTTATTTTTTTTATGTAAATTATTGAATAATGCAAAATAGCCGACACAAGAAAATTGGAGTGAGTATTGATGCTTCTCTGTTTAGTGTATTTTAATCAGTAAAACTAGTTTATGAAAATATTTTATATATACTATATACTTATAATTACTTAGATATTGTACTATTTGATACTTGTCTAGTATGATAGCTAAGATAGACTTTGTATTTTGGAATACTTTAGATCTGTATTTTATAATCATTTTGTTTACTTATTTTGCTATGTTAAAAACAATTAAAAATTTTCAACAAATCCTTTTATTCAAACTAAATTTAAAACTAAGTTTTAGGTGTTACACATATGATATTAATATATTTTTATATAAAAATTCATTTTTATATCATTTTATTTGCTTTAATGATTTAAATATTGACATTTTTAAAAAAAAAAAATACTTCTCGTGCAATTAATATACTTGTACCGGATAGGACATTACTCAGTCTTACTTACAGAAAGAGAAAACCGAATACCTACTCGGTCTACGAAAGACGAGTACCTCACAAAGCATATTAATTATAAATTAATTATCAGGATTAAGGTTGACCCACAAGGCCCATTAGCCCATAATATCTCCTACAAAAAGAAGGTAAGAAGTACAGGTGTACTGGATAGGGAACTATTTGGTCTTACATATAGAAAAAGGAAATCGAGTACCTAATCGGCCCAGTTTGGCTGAATATCTTGTTATCAGGATTAAAAGGTAATTAACTCAATTAAAGGTAATAATCAAAGCATTATCTACTTTAAGTAAAGGGCCAAAATTAAGGCTGACTCATCAGGCCCATTAGCCCATAATAAAGCCTATAAAAGGAAGGTAGGAAATACAGGTAAGGGGTTGACTTTCATTATAAAATAGCATTTATTGCTTAGAACCAAATCCTGACTTCAACATTAGAGTGTCTTTTGCAGGTACCCTCCCACGTCAGCAACGGTCAGAGAGACGTCATCGCTACGGATCTGAGACTTGAAGATTAGTGTTTCTCTAGTAGGAATATTTTGGCGCCCACCGTGGGACAGATTAGCCTCGTTTTTCAAATTAATCATGGTACTAACGAGAAGCCAGCAGGAAGGACATGCTCAACAAGGAGGAACCTCTCGACAACAGTCGGAGGGTGTCACGCCAGATGAACCAACACCTGAAATTGTGATGCAAGGAGGAACTGACGAGAGCCTCTTAGCTATACTGAGACAGCTCAAAGCAGAAATGACGGAGATGAAGAGGGTGAGAGAAAAGGATGCACTGGAGCTCTCGGCTCTAAGAAAGGAAAATGCTAACTTGAGAGAAGAAATAAGAACACACATCCCTTCCCAAACTACACCCTTTGTCCAGGATCAGGGGGAATCCTCGGCGTTGCAGGAGATCTCAAAGCAGTTTTTCAATCTGAAGCTAAAAATGATCGAGACGATCTTGTGAGTCGGATCCCATTCTTTCACTACATCTTGGAAGCTAAGCTACTCGACAACTGGAGAGGCTTAACAATAGAAAAATATGATGGTACATCTAATCCTGGGGAACACTTGGACGTCTTCATAACCCAGGTCAGTCTATACACCGATAACGATTCTTTATAGTGTAGGATTTTTCCCACCTCACTTCGAGGACCAACCCTCAGTTGGTTTACCCGACTTTCCCCTTCATCCATTGACTCTTTTGCAACCCTCATAAGACGATTCAGCTTGCAATTCGTCACAAGCCAACCTCATCCCTTAACATCCTTGGCGCTGGTCAATATTAGGCAAGAAAAGGGAGAATCAATAACTTAGAGCATTCATGGAACGCTTTGGCAGAGTTAGCCTTTCGATCCATAACTTGGAACCAGCAGTGGCTATGCACCACCTCACAACGGCCCTTAAACCAGGACCTTTTGTTAACAGCATCTGCAAGAAACAACTTGTTAACTTAGACGAGTTAAGAAGTCGGGCTACAAAGTATATGCAGATGGAGGAATTGTCCGAGTACCGAAACTAGGTACGGATGGATCAGGAGTCCAATTCAAAAAAGACAGATAGGAGAGAAACTTTCAAGTCTAGGCAGGAAAGTAAGGAGAAAAGAAATGAACTTGAAAGGCTACCCAAGGGACCAAAATATTCTTCCTACACTACGCTTAACACTAATCAGTCCAGAATACTTGATCAGGCATTGGCCACAGAAATACTGAGAATGCCTAGATGCGCCAACACCCCTCCTCGGGCAGATAAAAGCAAGGTTTGCCGCTACCATCAGAATAGGGGTCACACCACCGAGGAATGCACAGCGCTGAAGGATAAAATTGAAGAATTAATTAAGGACCAACATTTAAAAGATTTTGTGCAGACAAATTCCATCAGTCAATCCAATAGAGGAAGAGACCGTTACCCTGAGTCATCGAGGAGATACGATGACAAAAGATTTGAACGACAGAGAAGTAGGTCCAGGGAACCCTGATGAAACGAATTTAGCTACTCGTCATGCAAAAGATTGTCGTTAATCCTCATCAAATATGCAAAGAAATGAATGCAGTACTAGGGTGTTATCCTAGGTCGTCTCCAAGGAATTTTTGGTTGAGAACATACATCGAACAAGTGTGAACATGTATTTTAAAGCAAGTAAATTGGGGGGAGGTTTGTCAATTTCCAGATTTTAAACAAGAACGAAATGTAAATTAATAAAATTCAATCAATTAAAATGAGTAATCCCTAGTCTAGCAATGAGTTCTATCATTATTCTTCCAAATGATTCAATAATCCCCTTTCTTTCCCTTAAATTAAGTTAATCTAACAAGCGAAGACTAACTTTAACATCCCAATTAAAATTAAGCATCTTAATGGGCTCCAATCTCTATCCCTAAGATTAAGCAACCTCAAGGATTAACCAAAATTAAGCAATTTTGAATTAGAATTTCGTTAGGTAAATTAGGGTTCATTAAGCAATGTTCCCTTCATGCAAATTCCATTTCATTCAGAGATTGGGGTTAATAAATTCAAGGAAAGAAAGATTTGTATTGCAATTAATCCCAAGAATTCAAGATTCATGTGCATTGACTAGGAATTACAAGGAAGTTTAGCCCTCCATGTGGATGGGCTTCACAAAAGAGAGAAAGAAATGCAAGAACGTAAACATCATTAATGCAAATTCAACAAAAATCAAAAGAGAAATTGAAAATTAAAACCTATAGAGGACCCTTGGCTGTCACCCAAGACTCCAATGTCGTAAGAAATTATCCCAATTTGGCAAAGAAAATTGTGTAAAGTGTCAAAAGTCCCGTACCCTAATTCCTAAAATCTATTTATAGTGGATGACATGTCACCAAAGTGTCCACTTTTGCCTTTGAAAGTGTCCACTTTGGGCCTTGAAAGTGTCCACGCGTAGAATGGAAGGAATGCCGCTTCTCTGGAGTTGCTACTATTTGTGCTGAAAGTAGCTACTTTGGTGCGCGTAGCTACTTTGAGAGCCCATAGTAACCACGCGCAGGAAGGCTTCAAAATCAGCGTCCTGGAGCTTCTGAAGTTGCCACTTTTGGTCTTGAAAGTAGCTACTTTGGATGCGCGTAGCCACTTTGAGAGCCCATAGTGACCACGCGCATCATGCTTCAAAATTGGCGTCCCTGGAGCTTCTGGAGTTGCCACTTTTGCTCCTCAAAGTGGCTACTTTGGGACCTTTAATGCCCAGGCTTGCTGTAGTTGCTACTTTTGCTCCTCAAAGTGGCTACTTTGTGGGCAACTTTCATCCAAGGACCAAGATTTCTCAAATTTAACTTGAGCATTCTGCAAAATCATCAAGATAATTAAAATTGCAATCTATATCTATGTAATTAAATGCAAATTAACCAAAAATTAATAAACCTATGATATTTATTCAAAATGTGATTTCTATATTATTTTCACTATCTAAGTCCATTTTTTCTATCAAGAAGCATAAAAAAGGCAAGTAAAAATATAATAAAAAGTGGATTCATCAAACCCCCAACTAGACAATATGATGAACGTGAGAAGTATCCTAAAAGGATCATTAATACCATAGCTGGAGGATTTGCCAGTGGAGGACCTACCCATTCGGCCAGAAAGAGATATTTGAGGCAAGTCCGATCAGTCAACAATGTCTCACTTGGTAGTAGGATTCGAATCCCCCTATCACATTTACTGACGAAGACTTTCAAGGAGTCAACCTGGTATAAAATGATCCCATGGTGATAAGTGTAGACATTCTCAACTACACCGTACAGAAAACACTTATTGATCGGGGAAGTTCAGCTGACATCCTCTACTGGAATACTTTTAAGCAGTTAGGCATTTTAGAAGAAGAGCTCAGAGAGTATCATGAACCGCTGGTGGGTTTCTCTGGGGAACGAGTGGAGACTCGGGGTTGTATTGACCTATATACCTCATTTGGGTCAGAGCATGAGGAAAAAAGTATAAAAATCACTTATCTTGTAGTGCATGCGAACACTTCCTATAATATACTTCTCGGCAAACCATCTCTAAACAAATTGAAGGCCATAATATCTACTCCGCACTTGGCCATGAAGTTTACGTCTGAGAGGGGCCGAATCGTTACAGTTCATGCTGATCAGAAAATGGCTAGAGAATGCTACTTTGCAAGTTTACATCTTAAGTCTTTCCATGGGAGCAACCGAGATGTCAACATTGTATCCCCTCAGTTGGAAGAGGAGTTGGATTTTGAACTTGATCCTAGAGTTGATGAAGGATATCGGGTTGAGCCCAATGAAAATAAGCAGTCATTCCAACTTGGACTAAAACCCAAACATGTTGTTTATTTGGGAGTCAGTTTGTCTATACAAGAAAGGCAAGCCTTTCAGGAAGTACTGCAACATAATGCCGATTTGTTTGCTTGGTCTGCTTCGGATATGCCTGGCATAGACCCTGCATTTATCTGTCATCACTTATCGGTTTATAAGGGGGCCAAACCGATAGTACGAAAGAAAAGGAAGATTGGTGGAGACAGAGCAAAAGCAGTAGAGGAGGAAACTAATAAATTGCTGCAAGTCGGCTTCATCTGAGAGGTCAGATACTCTACCTGGCTAGCCAATGTCATCATGGTTAAAAAATCAAATGGGAAATGGCTAATGTGCACAGATTTTACTTACCTCAATAAAGCATGCCCAAATGACACATATCCATTGCCAAACATTGACACCTTAGTGGACGGCGCAGCAGGCCACAAGGTACTCAGCTTTTTGGATGCCTATTATGGCTACAATCAGATCCGAATGTATCCCCCAGATGAAGAGAAGACTGCATTCATCACGAACTCAGTAAATTTTTGCTATCGAGTAATGTCGTTCGGCTTAAAGAATGCAAGGGCGACATACCAGCGACTGATGAATAAAATTTTCGAGAAGCAAGTAGGTAAGTGCTTGGAAGTATATGTGGACAACATGGTAGTTAAGTCCACGGTATTGGAGCAACACCTTGCCCAATTAAAGGGGGTATTCGGGGAGGCTAAGAAGCATAGTATGCGATTTAACCCCGAGAAGTGTACATTCAGTGTAGCCGGAGGCAAGCTTCTAGGGTTTATGTTATCTGAAAGGGGAATCCAGGCAAATCCTGACAAATGTCAAGCCATCATCGAAATGGTCAGCCCTCGAAATATCAAATAGGTTCAGAGACTTGCTAGTCAGATTGCAGCCCTCGCTCGATTTTTGCCAATAATGGCAGAAAGGTCTCGGCCTTTCATCGAGCTGCTCAAAAAATTCCAAAAATTCGTATGGTCCAACGAATGTGAGGTTGCCTTTGTTTAGTACAAGAGTATGTTAGCAGCACCACCTGTGCTTACAAAACCGAAGCTTGAACAAGAGATGATTGTTTATTTGGCCGTATTAGATAATGCCATCAGTTCGGTCTTAATACAAGAAATACCTAAATTGGCTCCTGTATATTTCATCAGTCGAACGCTCTAAGGTCCTGAATCCCGATACCAGTTAATGGAAAAAGTAGTATTGGCCCTACTACATACAGCTCGTCGGTTAAGACATTATTTCCAAAGCCATAAAATGGTTGTGCGCACAGATTGTCCAATGGCTAAAATTTTGAGAAAATCAGAGTTGGCCGGTCAGTTGGTAGCATGGACAATTGAGCTCTCTTAATTTGATATCTATTTCGAAAATTGACACCCTCTTAAAGCTCAGGTGCTAGCGAACTTCGTTAACGAATTCACAACACAAAAACAACCTATGTCAAATATGTGGAATCTGCATGTTGATGGATCGTCAAACCGACTAGGTAATGGAGCAGGAGTTATACTTGAAGGGCCAAACATAGTCACCATTGAACAATCTATTCAGTTTGGGTTTAAGGCGTCCAACAATCAAGCCGAATATGAGACTTTACTTGCTGGTCTCAAATTAGCAAAGGAGATAGGAGTTAAACGTATTACTGGCTGGAGTGATTCAAAAATAGTGACCGAACAAGTTAATGATACATATCAGGTTAAGGTAATAATCAGAGAATTATCTACTTTAAGTAAAGGGCCAAAATCAAGGCTGACTCATCAGGCCCATTAGCCCATAATAAAGCCTATAAAAGGAAGGTAGAAAGTACAGGTAAAGGGTTGACTTTCATTATAAAATAGTATTTATTGCTTAGAACCGAATCTTGACTTCAGCATCGGAGTGCCTTTTGCAGGTACCCTCTCACGTCAGCAACGATCAGAGAGACGTCATCGCTACGGATCAGAGACTTAAAGATTAGTGTTTCTCTAGTAGGAACAACAGGTAAGGGAGACTTTTTAATTAAATAATAGTATTCACTGATTAGAGCTGAGACCTGACTTCAGCATTGGAGTGTCTTTTACAGGTACCCTCCACATGTCACACAACGTCAACAAGATACGGAAGGACATCACCCTATCTAGGCAGAGACTCGAAGACTGGTATTTCTATAGTAGGAACAATACTAAAATGTTTTTATGTGCAATTTTTATTCTAAAAAATAGAAATATTTATTTGAAATTATTATTTATATGATATATATTCCAACTTGTATTTAGATAACACTTTTATTATAATAATGCAATTTTGAAACTATATAAAATTAATTTTATTTTAAAACTAATTATTAAAATTTGGTTAATTTAACAGTATCTAATCGAAATAATATTGATGTGTGACATTTTTTGTTTTTATGCACAATATAGTGTCACACAACTTTAACATGCTTAACATTTTTATATAAATTCTCTCCAATGAGGAAAACCTAAACTCTTTCTCCCTTTAGTCATGTTACTTTCATAATGTTTGTTGATTATATTGTGATCATTACTTTTATGTTTTTAATTAAATTTCCCTCTTTTATGTTAAAATTATTATTTTTAATCTTTTATTAGGCTGAATAAGGATAATTCTGATAATTGCAATTGTTTTCATCAATTATAAAAATGACATAAATTAACATTTCTCTTAATTACATAGTAAAATATTTTAAAGAATATATTGAAATAAATGAAGTATCCCATGTTTAAAAGCAGAACAAATGCGTATATTTTAAAATAATTTTTAGTAATAAAATATATATCCTTGTAATACATATTAAGTTAAAAAAAAACATATATATAAGAACATGACATGTGCCCCTTTCCATGAGTTGTTTTTGTTGAATGTATTCTAAAATGTAGCATATGTCCCGTTATGGTGTGATGAACTTTTTGTTTTTATTACACACTCTTACAATAATGTCCAATTAACTCATGTTAATAATCAGTTTTAAACTAATATTATTTGAATAAATATTTCTTTTAAAAATATGTATTCATATATTAATATACTCTTACCTCATAATTTAGATATTAATTACTTCTATATATGCAAGTTAAGTAAGGAATATAGTGAAAATATTTTTGTTTTTTTTTTGTAAAACTTGGCCAAAATACTTCTATTAAGATTGAGTTAGATTTTATTTATTTTAACATAATATCAAAGCTGATTCAGTTTTAATAGTAGAGCATCACAGATGTTTAATCTTACACATTTTAGACTCTAAATGTTTATTTTTAAATAAGAGTATATTAAAATGTCTATTTTGATTAAAAATATGATTGTGATATTGTTTTTTTCTTAAAAAATAATTGGAAATTTTTATTTTTTTTAAAGTAACATTTGAGATTTAGTAAAGATTATTATTATTTAATAAAATCAACATAAACTTAAATTTTATTGTATACAAATAAATTATAATAAAAATTTAAAAAATAATTTTCAATATATAATCAACCATATTTAACATATTTTTTTGGTTAACTCTATATTTCAAAAGAGATTATATGTTAAGAATATCTTTAGTGTGAGCAAACGACTGCAATCTAATTCAAGCAAACTTTTAGAGAGGTTTTATCGAAGGAAAAAATTAATATAAAAAATAATTTTTTTAATAAAATTTTGGAGAAGCTTTTTTTTTTTAATTTGAAAAGATAAATTATTTTTAACTTAAGAAAAAATTTATTCATTTTTTATACTGATTTTTTTGAAAAATATTTTTAAAATTCATTCAAATTGGGTCTATATTTATTATTAGTAGTAGATAAAATAAAATGATAAATATCAACCAAAGTTTATTATTATTATTTAATGGGTTCCCCTGCTCTTGGCCCCCAAGTGCTGTTCCATTTACTTCCAACAAAGACAGCATAACAGAGGCACTAAGGTTTCTTCTAAAGTTCTTTGTTCTGTTATTTCTCATTCCTCTCTGCGCTGCGTGGTTGGAGGATGTGAGCAATTGAGAGCTATAGATTTGTGTTGGTCTTGAAGTCACTTTCTTTTTCTTGATAAAAGGTATGCACTTTCTTCTACAACTTCTTTGTGAACTGTGATTGTTGAATATTGAATTCAGCTGGTTGGGTTCTCTCACCCAATTCTGATCATCGATGTGTTGCATATCATTCAAAATTAATATTAATTGTTTCCATTTGGATATATATATATATATATATATATATATATATATATATATATCTTCGCTATTCAATAATCCTATGAGTTGTACCTTTTCTCAACTGAGGAAGCGCATGAGCTCAAACACTAGAAGATTATTGTTATCATATTCATTTTTATTATCATTCTTATATTTATTATTATCACCCTAAATATCCTTATTTATTATTACTACTGTCTTACTACTAAATCATTATTATCACCACTCATGTCTTTATTATTATATACCTTTGTTATTACTATTATCCACCACTACTTACTAATAATTTTAAATAAAAAATTTGTAATTAATTTTTGTATATAATTTAATATTGTAATTAGAAAATAAAGTAACAAAATAACTAAATTGATTTTTATTTTATTTCAATTATATATGAAAAAATTAGTATTGATCTAAAGTTAAATTGATGTTTAAAGTATATTAAAGAACTGAATTACTATCTAATTTAAATATGAAAGAAAAAAGAAATTTAATGTCTCAAAATTTCAAATAACTAATTTTAAAAATCATTGTTTGAAATTATTTTGATTATTCACTCTTTTTACTCTTAATTTTTGGATAATTATGTAGCTTGTATACCTAAGTTTGGAAATGTGTACTTTTGAATACATGTAGTACATTCAAGTTTATTATAATCAATTATTGACACATTATTGATTAAAAATTAATTTGTATAATCAAAATAAATTTTGACATGATATATTCAATAATTTGATATTATAGTTTATAAGAATATTTGTTTCATAGGCATCAATGTAATATTAACCGTTGGTTATCGATTTTCTCATCTTGTACCTTTTTTTTTCTCTTCTTGTACCTTCTTTTTATCTCCTCTGGTCACTCTTAAAAATTGTAATGTCTTTTTTTTAAAAAAAATGTGAAAAAGAAATGTTAATAATTTATTATTTAACACATTATTTTTAACATTTTTAATCATTGGTTAAAATTTATTAAAAATTAAAAAATATATGAAAATCTTAAGACTTATTTGTTTCTATTTTAGTTTTTAGTTTTTAATTTTTAAAATTTATATTTTAAAACAATTTAAAAAATATTTTTAAAAGAAAATAAAAAAAAACTTACGTTAATAAACAATTTTTTTACTTTTTTTTAAATGTTCTTAAAAACAAAAAACAATCCTACTCTTACTTTTTCTCACTCTCTTCTTTCGTATCCTGGTAGTTTTTAATAAAAACATACTCTTTACTTGTGTTTCGATTACTTTTTAAAGTAAAAGAGAAAATAAGCCATATAATTGTTTTTTTTATAAATTATATTTAATTTTTTTCAATAATAAATACAAAAGCATATGTCACAAATCATTTCAACAATAAAATCATGGAATTTTTTTTCTAAGGCATATGTCGGGATACACCTCATATTCTTCCCATCACATGTCGAATTGTTAGATGCTTCTATTTGTAACCTTAAAAAAATATATATCCTAAATATGTAAATAAGAAATAAAATTCAGAAAAGGGTGTTATTAAGAGGTATAAAGGACACGAATTGAAATGTAAACTTGTTTGACGTCCAAGCTTGATTCGTAAAAAACTAAATATTTAAATTTAATTAATTTATCTAAATGAGACATATTTAAAGTTATAATTTTATAATATTAAAAATTTTGAAAATTAAGTTTAATTTATTAGATTTTTTAACTTATTTCTTTAACAAACTTTAAATAAATTCTATTTTTAATAAATATCTTTATGCTAAAAAATTAAATTAAAATAATAATAAAATAAAAATTAAAATTAAAATTAGATAAAAGTTACCTATATAGTTGATAGCAATCAAAATTATAATTTAAAAATAAATATAATAAATAAAATTATAATTATTTAAACATACATACAAACTATTTATAAATAGTTAGAATAAGTTAACACACAAGTCAGTAAATATGAGGTTTAAATAATCTAACAATTGAATTATTTATTTAATATTTTATATATAATTATATAATGGTAAAATTTATGATACTTTAAAAAAGTCGTTAACACTTTTTATTTTTAAGATATTAAAAATATTATAGTCATTAATTTAAAAAGAAAAGTATAAAATACTCTCTCAAATTTACAGTATCACAATAAATACCATTTTAATTAGTTTTAATTTTAAATTTATTTATTTAGCTAAATGTATGAACAAAACTTCAATAAAGTGAAACATTTCACTGATATCTGGACTCGTTTAGTTAAGTCGTGGGATTGAACGGTGGTGACTGGAGAGCTTTCTATATCATGGAATAATTGTGGATTATACGATGATGGCAATTTGACACGTGCGTGTGTGTGTGTGTGTGATGGTTAAATTCACAAAAGAAAGCGAAACAAAATGAGGATTCCGATTAAAGTTGGAATCAATTATTTATGTCGCTTTCAAGTCATTTTTGGTCGGACATTTTAGATTCTATTCAGTTACCCACCTAAGTGTTTGGCTGTTTGCTGCTTTTTTGGAGTTACAACTTCCAAATGCTTAGTTTCATTCTTTTGGGCATCATATATTTCCCCTATGCCCTTCCAAACCCTACCAAAGTCCCTTCAGTATTCACCACGTGGACTTGAAAGTTGTGGCTAGAAAGCAACAATCCAGAAAATAATCCCTACATTTTTGTTGGCCTTGAAAGTGAGAAAAAAGAGTAACGATCAGCTCTCAACCAGACGAACCATCTTTCTTTTTATGATGCAAATCAATTAATTGTGTGAACTTGTTTCTTCGTTTGTAAAGTAAATAGCTTCACTATGATGCTCTCTCAAACGAAAGCGAAAGGTAAGCGTTTTTCTTTTCCCCATTTCCACTATGGCATTAATATACTCCACTAGATTCTTCAATGTACCCATCCAGGTTTTGCACCGAAAATGTCTCCTTTTAGTGATGCCACGATATGATTCTCCTTATACTTATAGCCTCTTTATTCTTCTCTCTCTGCATTTGATAATCTACTGGACACGGAACGTTCAGCGTTTAACTTATTATTCCTAAAGTCATGTTCAAAGGTCAAGAAAGCAAGCACGTGGATTCTTCTATACGAGCAATGCTCATAGAATGTGTGCTTAAAAGCATTGCACATTAAGTAGTGCTCCACCACCTCCACGCTGACATCATAATTTTAAATTACGGTTGTGAATATTATTAGAATTTAAATATAGGTGCGATCCAAGAAGGCCGAAAGAGAATAAGCTTTAAGATTAAGTCACTTATTTGTCTATAAACTGTTGATAGTGCAGAGTTATAGTCATTTTATTTAATATATTTTAATTGGTTGCTTATCCACCAATATTTTTTATATCTAGTAAACATTAAAATTGTAAGAAAATTTTACGTAAATAAAGTGGATTCAGAGATAGTGGAATAATACTTTATTATTATTGTATGGCAAATGTAACAGGCTCCAATTTGAGTAAGTTATTAGTGGTTAAAAGTAGTACGTGACATATTTTTTTGTATTTTTACAGACTAAAATGAAATAAAATATTATTATCATTTAAACAAAAAAATCGTGATATTTTTTAGGACCAATGACTTAAACCTTTTATAAAAACTGTTTTGCACCATAACATATTCATCTAAATGAGGATGGAATCTTTGGAAGGGTACAATTCAGTTGGTTAGTTCTTTACATATGTTGTCTGTTGATGATATGTACCAGTGCAACAATATTTTCCATTAAATTGGACAAAGAACAAAAGAAACAGAAAACATGACTTTTGGATCAAGATCTTTTGGTGTATATGGTTTCATTAGTTACTTTTGACCTGCTTTGTATGCTGTATCTATGTGCTTATTGTGTCTTGGACTCTGCAGATTATGAAAAGTAATGGTTCTGTTTCTCCCTCTTACTAGACCACCTTCTCTTTGATAAAGGAGAAATTAGGCAAGCTGTGACTTGAGAGATTGATTGAATGGCAAAAGTTTGTTGGCCATATTTTGATCCAGAGTATGAGAACTTCAGCAATAGAATCAACCCTCCAAGGTTCACTGTTATCTTCCCTTGAAACTTTTGTTTTTATATTTTTCCAATGATATTGAAATTATGTAGACTCTTTACTAGGAAACAGCAAAAGAATAGGGATTATGAAATCTTTATACGAAGGTCTAATTTAAGTCTTTCATTCATGAATATTTCAACATTTTCTTCTTTTCCCGTGTCTCTTAACTCTAACTGCTTCAATTCAGTCTTAAATCTTAACAATAAACAAGAAAAATAGATTGTAAAAGAACATCACAACATAAAACTAGAAGCTTCTTTAATTCTTAACTAGTCCTTGTTATAAGGAAGATGTCATCAGTTCAATCCCTAGTAGAGTCAGAGGTTAAACTCCTAATGAAATTGGGGTATGTGATGGGAATTTCTAACACCCAAAAGAAGTGACTCTTTGATGGTTACTCTGTTTCGACTTCGCAGGGTCTCTGTGGACAATGATAGTTGCCATGATTGTACACTGATCAAGGTATAATTTCTCAAAATAATTAATTATGATATTTTTCATGGTCTAGTTGTGAGTCGTGATTTGGCACCCAAGCTTCTTAGGAAACCTAGTCCAATTGGATTTAGAAGTTTATTGAAACCTTCAGCTTTTAGGTTTTTCAAACTTCATTGAATTTAACTTCATCCTTACATGACAAATGAAAATTTATGAACCCTCAGTCAATTCTCTAACATAAAGTCAAAAATCTTTAGCCAATTTGATTTGACTATATGATCATTAATCTTCCCACTTGTGATACTTTATGGGTTGCCTTTGATTATTCTACTTTATAGAAGCTTATCTTTAGCAATATTTGCTTCATTGTTCTAACCTGAAAAACCGTGCACAACAATAGTTACAAATTTCAATTGAAAGCTTACTGAACAGATAACTAAAAGATTAAGTTATGCAAAACATTAGGCTACCCCAAGAAGCCAGCATCTTCAGATCATTCTTTTTCCATAGTTCTTGGAAAAATCATTAACATGATGATTAATTGATGCAAACATCTAATGGATTCTTCTTTGCTTTCCAAAAAAAAACATGCAGTTCGATAGTATTAACAAACCTGGAATCCTGCTGGAAGTTGTGCAGACCCTGACAGACCTTGACTTCATAATCACCAAAGCTTACATATCTTCTGATGGTGGATGGTTTATGGATGGTATGTTCGCGATTGAAACTTGAATCGGTAATGCATTAACTACACAGATGTGTCCTGTTCATGCTTGTTATTAACCCAAATAAAAGCTGGTAACTGTTGTGAACATTCCTTGTTATCATGGTGTCTTTGCATCTTTGAGCCACAAAGGGAAATTCATTGTGTGCTATACATTAAGTACTTGGACAGAAACCAGTATATTTGAAGTTCTTACTTCTTTGGACATATTTACCCTAACACTGTCTTATAAATGAATTTGAATTGAGTTTATAGCTAAACCCACCCCCTATTCAAACAAGTAGTTAACATGTTTTAACTTACGAAATAAACAGTATTTCATGTCACGGATCAGCAAGGAAAGAAGATAACAGACAGCAAAACTATTGACTTCATTGAAAAGGTATACATCTGCTTTCTCCTCTATATTTATATGATGAGGAGTGCTAGTAATAACACATTTTTTATTGATTGAAATTTATTAAAAACAATAAAAGTATGAGTAATAATCATTAAATTAGTAGTGAGACACATGATTTTATTATTTCTAATAAATTTTAGCCAATAATAAATAATGTCTTTGAAAGAGTGTGCTAGAGTGGAGGGTTGTATGGGATAATGAGCTTTATCTTTCTAACGAAAGGGATTAAAAGTACTTGATTGCCAATTCTTATTTAGTTCTTTCAAAAGAATTAAAATTTGACAGTAGTATAAACCAGATACTTGGGTTCAGACTACATCATAAAACAGATATGACTCGTACCCATCTCCCATTTTTGAGTCTCTAGATCACATTCTAACTTGGAGAGACATCATGAACTCACTTAGGAACATCTAAATGAAACAATTGATCAGGTTCATGCAAGTAACTCCCCTGAATTAAATATAGAAATATGGCATCCTTGTTGTGACATAAGTACATTAAACACATCAAATACTGAGGACTACTTGTTAACATTACAACAGGCTCTAGGACCAAAAGGCCAAAGCACGGAAGGGGTGAAAAGTTGGCCAGGAAAAAGGGTTGGAGTGCACTCAATTGGTGATCACACAGCCATTGAGCTCATTGGTAGAGATCGCCCTGGTCTCTTATCTGAGATATCAGCTGTGCTTGCTAGCCTCCAATTCAATGTGATAGCAGCTGAAGTTTGGACCCATAATAGGAGAATAGCTTGTGTCCTTTACGTCAATGATGCTACAAACCAAGCGTTGGATGACTCAAAAAGATTGTCCATTATGGAGGAGCAACTCAACCACATTCTGCGTGGATGTGAGGATGATGAGAAAGTGGCTCGGACTAATTTCTCAATGGGTTCCACCCATATGGATCGGAGGCTCCACCAAATGTTCTTTGCTGATAGGGACTATGAAAGTGCTGGAGTGACAACAACAGATGTTGATTGTCCTCCCTCTTTCAGGCCAAAAATCAGAATCGAACGTTGTCAGGAAAAAGGTTACTCAGTGGTTAGTTTGAGATGCAAAGATCGGGCAAAATTGATGTTTGACATTGTTTGCACTCTCACTGATATGCAGTATGTTGTTTTCCATGCTACAATCTCATCGGAAGGGCCTTATGCTTCTCAGGTACACATCATTTATTATTAACAAAAATCCATATTTGTACTTGATGAGTTTGTCTAAGTTATCCTGTGGAATTATTTTGGGTGGACTAATAAAGTTAAGACATTATATTAAAAATTGCATAAACTTTTTACACACAAAATCTCATTAGTATACTTAGCATAGAGTTATTAGCTTCATGGGATAACTTAAACTATTAACTTCTATGTTTCAAAGATACGAGTATAAGTAACAGGTATAATACGATTAGTAATTTGTGAGAAATTGCTAAGTTGAAATAATTGATAGAAGGGATTAATTAAGTGAACAAGTAGTAGGAAGTCCAAATTGAAAAAAGTGGATTAAAAGTGTTGAGGTGGCAATGTTAGGAGTACTTTATCCGGCACATGGATGGATGCACACTTGATACTGAAGGAGAGAAAGAAAGGGTCATCAAATGCATTGAAGCAGCAATTCAAAGAAGAGTAAGCGAGGTAATGTGCATTTTAAAATTGGTTTCTGTATGATTCTGTAACCGAATAGCAAAAAATAAGAAGACAGGGATGAACATGAGGTTCTCAACTCTTCGTAAGTCCTTCATTCTATGCTCTATTAAGGAACTTAATTATTACATTAGTTTTCTCCCGACCCCTCTTCATCTGAAGTCACCGATCTACTATTCTTTTGTGCTGCTCATTTCTGTCTTTCTTACCCTCTTTCTTTCGCTACATAAGAAAGTCTTCTGAGTTTAACCGAATTAATACATTTTGCAAATGCAGCTATCTACTTGTATTGTTGCGAATGGTACGGCAGATATATGGGGCTAAGTTCCACTCAGATTGTGTCTGACCATTATATCCACCTAATGAATCGGTGACAGTGATGGTCTTTTGTCTTCAAATAGAGCATTAGAGCCTTAAGAACCTTTGCTCCACGTAATATCATCTCATCCACATCCCTATAACCTTAAAACAACTAAAATTTGAATTAAAAAATTAAGGGAAAGTTTGTTTTGTTTTTTATAATATGCAAATTGAGTTTATGTGACAAAATGTCACTATTAGTCGTATGCTGGACCAGCATATTATTATTATTGTTAGCATTATCATCTTCTCTATTTGATATTTTTATTTTCTTGATACCATTAATAAATGTTCAAGACATAGAGAAGATGATCATCATCATCACCATCATGATCATGATAGTGTTGTTACCAATGATCCTCTGGATGATGGACACAGGGAGTGAGCCTTGAGCTATGTGCAAAGGACAGAGTGGGGTTGCTGTCTGAAGTGACTAGGATTCTAAGAGAGAATGGCTTAACAGTTCGTAGAGCAGGTGTATCAACCATAGGGGAAAAAGGCCTAAATGTGTTCTATGTGAGAGATGCATCTGGGAACCCAGTGGACATGAAGATCATCGAAGCACTACGCAAAGAGATTGGCCAGACAGTGATGGTTAATGTTAAGAGGGTACCTGCTAATGCCAAAGCACCAGAAACCAAAGGATGGGCTAAAACAAGTTTCTTCTTTGGGAACTTGTTGGAAAGGTTCTTGACCTGATGAGATTTGAGAATCATGCTACTGACTCTAGTTGCTTGGTAAAGGACACATCACAATGTGTGTATATAACAATAAGGTTGTTGTGTGGTCAAATTTGGGCAGTGCTTGAACTTGGTCCTTATGTTTTAAACCAATGCTTGTAACCTGTAACTTATGTTTACTATTTCCTGTGCCATGCCCATCCCTCAGTGTTATCCTATTTTAACTCCCGTATCCTTTCAATAACTCTATCTTAATATTTTGAGTTATATATATGCGTGTGTTGTATGTATTAGAAGAGAGCTAACTTATATGGAAATCTACAAAGATAAATATTAATCATTAGATTTTGCTATCAGTGATATGAATCTTTCTTCACCATGTGAAGAAATAGTTGACCCTATTTGAGAAGCGAAATTGAAGAAAATAAAATTTATATTATTGACAAAATGTTATAAGGTGAAGTACAATTAGACCATACAATGGTTTATATGAAATGATTAATCCTAACTAATAGCTACTTTTAATTTCTTGATATCTCTAACACTCAGCAAGTTGGAAGTTGCACACAAGCACTTACAGCTTGGGAAGAGTAATAAAAAGTAAGATACAATGAGTAATTAAAAATAGCAAAAAACACCTAGACTAACTAATTCTTAACTGTGTTCGAAATGTACCGTTCGAAAAATAAAAGTAGGAACAAAATAAAAAGTGAGCACAACTCTCCCTACCCCTTTCTTTTTTTATTTTGGCTTCTCATTCTTTTTCTCTATTCAAGTTTCTATTCTTTACTTTTAAATCATTCTTTTGAGATTAAAAAAAAAAACTTTTGTAACACAATTTTTTTTTCTCTTTAACATAAATAACTATAGATAAGTTTTAGAATTAGAGGTAGTGCCTTAAGGAATAAAGGTTATATCACCCGTTTCAAACGAAATTTTCTATTTGAATTTTTAGGATATGCCAAACAATACAAAGTCTTAAAATTTTTTGACATAATCTCATTTTTAAGAAATGTGTATTCTATAACAAATTTAGGAATTTTACTTTTTTTATATATTTTTTCAAAGCTTTGTTTTCAAATTTGTTGGCTGTTATCTCCTTTGCAGTTTTAGAGTGTTTATTCAGAGGGAACTATTTAGTTGGTTCTTTCTTATTATGAGTATATATTAAATATAGTGATATATTTTTATAATTTTTATTATTATGATTTAATTTATATTATCTTAATATTGTTGTCTAAATCTTAATTCTTGGAGATTTTTTAAAAACCTTTCTTGATCCTTCTAAAATTAGTGTTATATATATTGTTCATAACAATTATATTTATGAAATTGAGAAAGAAACAACTATTAACTTGTTTGGATGATGTTTAATTATGAAAATTATAATTCTTTTTATCGTGGAAATGAATTTAATATTTGTTTTGAGAATGATTTAGTGGTAAATCCATTTTGAAAAAACATATGGTAGAACTTTGTAGTTATTAGCAAAAGTAACAAGTTAGGCACGAGGAGAGAGTTATCTACTACATAGAGTTGTTAGTGCACACACTATTAACTAAATGTAAAAATCTCTAGTGTGATGAAATGAGTATTATAATACATTACAATAAAAAAAAGACATTAAAAAGTAGTTTTGTATTATTTTAAAAAGTGATTCAAATTGTTCTACGTAGTTATTCAAAGTAGATGTTATTTAGAAAGCAGGTATGTATATAAAAATAAACTATAAATTTAAAATTTCTTTTTTTATAAATTTTTTATTACAAATCAAAGTTAATTTATTATTATATTTAAAGTTGAATTTGTATATCTGACATTCAAAAAAATTTCATTTTTATCGCAAGTCAAAATTGATTCTTTGTCTCACGCGTTGAAACTTAAATTTCTATGTTGCGCAATTAAACAGTTTATACCTACATGAACCAAATACTAGTAAGTAGAAAAAAATAAATAAATTAATATGATGATTTACTATTAATAGAGAGAAAAGAAAGAGAAAGAGAGAATGCAGAGAAATGTGTGAAAGATACCAACTTTATTAATATAAGAAAGATTAAGAGATTTATAAAGTGTAAGTTGAGCATCTTTTATTTATAAATTAGAAATTATTAGGTATTTTAAAATTTTAATTTATGAGAAAAAAGACTTTAGAAATTAGTGATCCATAGTGACTTTGAAAAGTCATTCTTATTAATCACTCTTCAAAAATAACTTTAAAGAACAATTAATAGAGAACCGTTCTCAAAAATATACATTAGAAAACAATTCAACATTAACTCCTTCATTAATGGAGAGAAATAGAAAAATGAAAAAATGAGAGAGAGTGAGAGAGAGCTTTCTATCTTTCAAAATTGAAAAAATAAAAAATAAAGAAAAATCTCCTAAAATATGTAGTTTAAATTATTTATATGTTTTCTCTACCTTTGGAGTGATCACCCTTGTCACCTAGAGTAATTAGGTACAATAAGTCTCCTTATTTTATGACTTTGAGTGTTCACCCTTGCTCCTAAAAGTGGTAGTTACACGCAATAAGTCTCATTTTGTTGCTTATAGAGTGATCACTTCTATTATTAAAAGTGGGTTACACGAAGCATATTTTCTTTCTTGCTCGTTAAATGTTAGTCATTTTGAGAGAAAAAAAATAATTACACAAAAAGTCTTATTTATTCATCATTCAAAAATTAAAATATCTAATACTAATTATTTTAAAAATTTAGTTTTTTGAGTTATCTTTACAATTACTTTATATATATATATATATATATAATAATTTTATTTGTTAGCGTCTTAAACACACGAAACAATAATTGAGAAAGGTGAACGAAAATATGTTATAACAAATATTATTAAAATTTTATTTAAAAGCCATTTCCATAGAGTAATTCCCATAGTTATTGCAGTCAAATTACCACTAGCTCTTAACCAAACAGAATCCAAACCTAATATCATTCAATTAAATATTCTCCTTATTTGTGTTAGAAATATATAGGGTAGGATAAGCACGTTACGTCGCATTCTCTAAATTCTTAGCATTTCATAATGTGTTGTATCCATAAGGGTACTCTTGCACGGACAATTTTTCTGTGGTATATTTCTTCAATGACTCCTTCATTGCTATCTACAAGTACTCACTCACTACTCTTGTTGATACCAGGATATATCTATTAAATGAGTTGGAATATTTTTGGTATAATTTTCAAAAATTAATCATATTACTTTAATAAATATTTTTATATTCTAATTTTTTAAACATATTATAATTATTTTAATAAAACTTTTTTTTTACTTATTTTCATTATTTTTGTCATCCTCTTTTGTTTTTCCTTTTACTTCTTTCCTATGTTGTTTTAAGTACATGTAAATATTAGGCCAATTATCGAATGAGTACCGATACCTTTTTAATTTTAATCAATAAAAATTAATTATATGTGTATTAAAATTCCAACATAAATAAATTGAAATTAATTTTAATGGTGTAATGAATTTTATATTTGTAAATGAATCTTATGCGGTGTATTTGAAAAATTCAATATTAAATTGGACTTGTTCCATTACGTGGTAAATAAAATTAAAAAAAATTAATAAAGAAAATACTATTTTAAAAGTCTGATGAATCTCAAGATAAAGTATATTTATAACGAGAAAATAATTTATGTATAGTTAGATGTATTATTACGATAGAGTATCAATAATTAAAATATAATTGTCAAAAATTTATTAATTGGTTTAAATAAATATATTTTACCACGTTTTAACAAATAATTTTTACTATTCAAGTTTTAGTATTTTTTAGTTTTTTATTAAAAAAACTAAATTTTATCCAATAAAATAATTTATATTAACTAAATACACATAAAACTAATATATATAATTTATATTATTATTATTAAAAATTAAAATCAAATATCACTTTATTAAGTATCGAATATTATTTTAATATTAGCTATATATTTTATTAAATTATTAATTTACCTTCATAACCATTTAAATACAAATTATTGTTACCATTTAAACAAATATAATTTTTAATGATCGTCATTAAAGTAAAATACAGTCCTAAATTTTTTTTTTGTAGTATAGGAATTAAAAATTAAAGAAAATTTAGATAATAAAATTAGTTTTATATCTCCTATTCGATGAATTTTATAAATATATAAGTTTATTGTTCATTGATCCATGTAAAGAATATAACAATATTTCTTTAAATATAAAAATTCGGTAAAATTTACCATTAAACAATATTTTTTGTCACATCTCTTAGCAGTGTCTTGTTAAGAACCCTATTCGTTTATGCAATAGTTTAATTGAATTTTTAATTTTTAATTTAATTCAAAAGAAAAAATATATATTTTTCTAATATATTTATTATTACAGTTATTATTACCATTATTAATGTTCTATTATTTAGCCTTTTCATTAGTTTGAAGCTTAATTTAAGTGTAAAGTTGATTGAGTAATCTTTTACAAAAAGTAAATATATTTGTTATTACATTTATGTTATATTTAAGTTAATTTGGTGTATGTTAAATTTGGATATATTTTTTAATAAATTTTTATAAACTAAAAATTAAATAGTGAAATGAAATAAATTTTTCGCATAAATTAATTTCTCTAAAATTTGAAAAATATAAGTTATTTTTAATTTATGAAGAAATTTTTATTATTTTTATATCAATTTATTATTTTAGAAATTTATTACCAAGGCCATAATTTTATAATATTTGACTTTTTTAAAATTAAAGATAAATGAAATGTTTATTAAATTAAAATTTAAAAATATTTAAATTAGATTGCTTTTAAAGATTGAGATCTTAGAAAAGTTCGACAATGTTGCTGTTTGAATGCATTTAATAAATTTTAATTATAATACATGAAAACAATCTCAATAAAAGGAATATACTTTCGGTAAATTTGTAATTACTATTTACTTTTTAGTTAAATTTTTATTTTTTATTTTTATAATATTAATTTAAATATAAGTAATTATTAAATATATTTAATAAAAAATTTAATTTTATATAATTAATTATTATAATATTATATTTTAAAAAACTAATTTAAACATTGATTTGGAATAATTTATAGATAATTAAAAATATTTTATATTTAAAACTTAGTTAATTTGAAATATCTTATAAATAATTTATGAAAAAAATAATATTTATAAATTATTCATCAAAATATGTAGGAATTGAAATAATAATTATAAAACCAAACTAAATTACATCACAGAACATTCATGATCTACCAAAATATTGAAGACTCAGTGTTAATCATCATCATGTCATCTCTTTATCTTTGCTAAGTCCTCAAAATCAAGATTTTGAGATAGAAATCTGCCTCAACACTCGTGACCTGTTCAAAAGTTATTTGGGTCGACCTTCTGAGATGATTATAGTCGTGGTATGTACATGGGTAGGTCATTGCTACTAGAGTCCTAATCGTACTTTTATAAATATATATACATAAGGTGTGGTGAATCCTATTATTTACAAAAAAAATCTAAGGAAATACTATAATATAATTTCATTTCCAAAATATGGTTATGACAATGTATATTATCACAATCTATAGCTAGCTTAAAATAATAAATTCTCTAATACTCATTAAATACATAGTTTAATCTATATTGTACATAACTATTTATTAATCTAATTCATTCTCAGAGTGTTGTCTTCCTTATTTCCTGAAAAGTTTAGTAAAGATGAGCATCTATATTGTCATTAAACATACATTCATATCAAAAGTTAATATCACAACATGCTTATAAGCATAGAATAAAAGAACATTTAATAAATTCAACCACAAAACAGCATAATAACAATTCTCACATAGTCACATTACATAGTTTATTATAAATCCTTAAATCTCTTTCTTAAACACGCACTCGTAATGCACTATGATCACATAATTATGATGCCTTCAGCATTTTTTAAGGTCTTACACAACTAAGTAAATAATCGCCAATTAGTCTATGTACACAGATACAATGTATACAATAATGAGTCTTTTAGCAAAGGTATAGTCGGGAGTATAGTCAAGAAACAAATGTAAGACTATATGACGCATTCACTCTCAAATAGAGTGTGTACACATATACGAATGTCACTCACCACCCTACGTTTCTCCCATATTTCTCATTGTCTTCAAACTCTATACTCCTATTGTATATTTATAATTATTCACACTAGATTCATCTAGTACTTTATATTCATCCCATATTCAACATTTTATACTCATCCCATATTCATTTCATTTTCCAATCACAAGATCGTACTTAATAAAATACTTGCAGACTAAGTCATTTTCACTCACAGCATAGAAATAAAATTTCCAAACATGTATTATCAATAAAATATAGCCATTTCCAACCAACATATACCATAATACATCCAAAACTTTCAATATGCATCATCATTTTCATACACCTTACACTGAGTTCTCATCACGTTTTTCATATCTACACAACATGATTACTCCAACCAAATAATCAAACACTTATATCCTCAGCTTTTTCTCATAAGTACTACAAACATATATTCTCATACAATAATCATATAATAATTCTCCCGTAAGCACAAAATATACACTTTAATAAATGATAAAATAAAGCTTTCCTTACCTCGAGGTGAGTATTCAAAGAGAAATTGATGAAGACTGTAGTTCAACAATAAAAATTTTCTTGGATATCATGAGATACCCTTTGAGAAATGAAAAACAAGAGAAACGAATGGAAAAAATAGAGTTGAATTTAGAGAAACTTACTTGGAGTCGTTTAAATTTGACGTCCAAGTTCGAATTTGAAGAGTGATCAGAGTTTGATAATGTTTGATATGAGAGGAGAGAGTGAGAGTTCAAAGAAAGTTGAGAGAAGATATAAGGTTTGGAATAAAATAATTTTCTATGCTGGAAATCTTTTAAATACTCCTCAACCTCACACATTCTTGCTTGAGCGAGGTGATTCTTGCTTCACCAAGACATATCTCGCTTGGGCAAGAACACTAAATAGTTGTCTCCCAAGCATTTTTTGATATTCTCGCCTGAATAAGACGACGTCCAAAGAATTAGACATTTTTTCTACGAGTCCTTGCTTGAGTGAGATCTCTTTTTGCTTGAGAGAGATCAAGCAAAAGGATAGTTGAGTTAAGTCTATTTTGTCTTGTTTGAGCAAGATTACTCTGAAAATATGTGATTCTAGGTGCTTAGTTTCGCTTGAGTGAGACCCCTACACCAAAACTCAAATAAACATTCTTCCAATCAATTTAAAATATATCCTAACACTACCAAATATTAGAAAGATTATCAAATAATAGATAAATAAATAAAAGAGGGTGTTCTAAATTATTAATTTAAAATAATTTTATTACTAATAATAAATATTTATTATTCTTCTAATAAATTATATTAAATATATAAATTTTTAAATTTAAAATAAATTATGAAATAAAATAAAAAATTAAATTAAAATTATATAGCACAATAAAAAATAAAATAATTTATAAAAATATTCTCATATTAAGATAATCTTTAAAGGCAATTTTTTTTTTACTAATATCTTTAAAGGCAATTTGAATAAATATATAAAGATAGATAATATTTTCACACCCAGTTTTTAATATTTTATTTTTATTTCATTTTTTCATTCTTGCACTTTTATTTTTATTTTAGACAATCTATTTCACATATCATTATTAGGAATAAAAATATAATTACTGAATAATTGTGACTGTGACGGAGATGGAAGATAAGAATCAGAGTGAAGAGTAACATAACCAACCACTTCAAGGAAAACACAAGCAATTGCGTCACAGCGAAGGACTTGTCTTTCCCATCCCCATCCCCTTTCCTCAAACATTGCATCTTTTGCTTTATCGCGCGGTTTCGGATTTTCACAAAAGGAAACTTCTACACACTCCAAAATCATCACAATTCCCATTTTCCATTACACTCACATTCTCATTCTTTTTCCTAACAAGCATTTTATTTTTTTATTTTTAATTAAAGAATAAATCAAAGTTGTTTCCATTCTTATATTATTTTGTTTTTTCTTTTCTATTAGTTTGATGCTGATCTCCATTCTAATCATATTAAATGCTTTAGTGGGGTCCACAAAACATGTCACATCATACCTACACGTGGCATCACACGCGTCGCTTTCTTCGCCGTAACCTCTCTCTCTCTCTCTCCCCCTCTTCCCATATCTTTTCTTCTTTAATTTTAAGCCTTCCCCTCTCTTCTACTTTCAGCTTGCAGAAAAGCCACTAACTCAAACCACTCTGTATATTGGGGTTATTAAAACAGAGCCATTAAAAAAATCGAACTTTCAGTTCTCTATTGCTACGTACTGGTACTAGTCATTTCTGCATCTCATATATTGTTTTGTTTTACACTTTTACTATTGATCCTTCATATTTGCAATTCTTGCTTATGCATATGTTTTTTAAAAAATCCAGTTAGAATAGATGGAGTGTTTTCTCTCTCTCTTTTTTTTTATTATTTAAATAAGTGGGGTTGCTGCTTCATAATGTAATGTTGTGTGTTAGAAAAGGTTTAGTTCTTGTTTTGATCGGCTTGGTTTCTGGTTATTTGGGTCCTTCCTCTTATGTTTTGAATTACGGAAGTTTTTTTAATATGCATGTCAAATTTGATCAAAAGGGGTTCGATTTTTGTTAAGGAGGGATTGTTTGATCATCATTCTGTGATAATCAACTTTGATGCTTGTATTCATTTCTGAGTGAGTCTTAATGGTGTGATTGAGAAATATTTGATGGGTATTTTTGGAATGTGCAGAACTCTTCCTATCGGATTAGACCCTTTTTTTTCTAATATTATAACAAAGATTATTATTATCATTGTGTTGCTTTCTCTGGTTGTTTGTTTACTTTTGGTTTGTGTTTGTTATTGTTTTGGTACCCCTTGTATACTGAAAACCAAGGTTCTGGAATTTGTTATGCCTTATTAATTTCATTTTCCCTTGTGTGATGTCACTTTCACTCTATGTTTATAGAAACAAGGGCTTAAGAGTATCTTCTGACATTGGTGAAAATGGTTGGCAAGGAGAGTTTGAGGAGTGGGGTATTGAACTTGGGCTTTGAGAAACTTATGATGGTTGGTGGTGATGGAGATAGTGGGAAAGGAGTGAACTTGAAAGCTGGCGGGATCATGGAATGGAAGGATATTCCAGTGGAGCTTTTGATGCAAATTCTGTCACTTGTTGATGATCAAACAGTGATCACAGCTTCTGAAGTTTGTCGTGGGTGGAGAGAGGCAATTTGCTTTGGCCTGACTCGTTTATCGCTCTCATGGTATATGTTCTTTTTCCCTTGTAATGTTTTCTCTTTTGAGGGGATACATGATTAGGAGGCAGTGAAAAGTGAAAACTGAGAAAAGCCAAAGGATGTTTAGGGGCTGCTTGGTTTCACGAAATGTTTTTTGTTTTCATTTCGTTTCCTGTTTTCAAAGATTTGTACTGAAAATAACTTTTTCTGTTTTTAATGTTTCCTCTACAAATCTTAGAAAACAGGAACAAGAATGAAAACAAAGTGTCAATTTTGAAAGTAAAAGTGAAAACCGAAAATAAAATAAGAAAAGATTTCTAGAAACCAAACAAGCCCTTAGTCTTGAGAAAACATTTCTGTTTTCATTTCCTGATTTTACAAATAACAACAAAAATGTCACTTTTTTTTTTGTTTCCTGAGTTCAAAGATTCATTTGTGAAACATTAAAAGCAACAAAAATCCTATTTTCTGTACGAACCATTGAAAAGAGAAAACAAAGGAAAATTAATGTGATATTCTTGTGATTATTTGTAAAATAAGAAATGAAAACAGGTTTTCTCAAATCTAATAGACCCTAAAAACTATCATTTTCTGTTTTTGTACAATTAAGCGGTTTATTTAACAGGATTGTTCTTGGTTTGTGTTGTTTATTACATGAATAAATTTTGCTATGCAGCAATATTGATTCAAGAATGCAGTGTGCCATGAAGTTAAACATTAGCCTTTAACTTTCTAAGTCAAGTAAACACTTATAAATTACTTACTATGGCATGGTTTGAATCACAGGATGAAGTTACTGGTTTTGGGTCAATTTGCTATGGATATTACTTTGTTTGGTGACATTAATTGTTCATACATAGTTCCGCTTAGTTCTTTAAAATATTAAAAAAAAAAAAAACTGATGTGTGCTTTATGCATGTGGTATTGTGTAGTTCATGAAAAAAACTAGTAACAACTGGATTTTGTAATTTCTCTTTTTTCAGGTGTAGCAAGAACATGAATAACTTGGTCCTCTCTCTTGCTCCTAAGTTCACAAATTTGCAAACTCTAATCCTTCGTCAAGACAAGCCTCAACTAGAAGACAATACGGTTGAGACTATTGCAAATTTCTGTCATGACCTGCAAATCCTGGACCTCAGCAAAAGCTTCAAGCTTACTGATTGTTCACTGTATGCCGTAGCCCATGGTTGTCATGATCTCACAAAACTGAACATCAGTGGTTGTTCAGCCTTTAGTGATAAAGCTCTGGCTTACCTAGCCAGTTTACGCAGAAAACTCAAAGTTTTGAATCTCTGTGGATGTGTTAAAGCTGCATCTGATATTGCATTACAGGTATGAACGAGCCAGTTGTTTATCACAATCATAGAAGACTTATGATGGCTATGAATTATAAATCCAATAAATAAATGACATGCAGGCAATTGGACATTACTGCAATGAGTTACAGTCTTTGAACCTTGGATGGTGTGAAAATGTCAGTGATGTTGGAGTGATGAGTTTAGCATATGGGTGCCCTGATCTTAGAACACTTGACTTATGTGGCTGTGTCCTTATAACAGGTATTTCATTCAAAATTCAGTTGATTAAATCTATTATAATTGTCAATTGATTGCAATGTTCATATTTTTGTGATTCCACTTGTTCAAATTCATTGTGCACAACTTTCATTTTCATATTGTTCCTTATTTACTTTTTTGTTCTAGGGTTCAGGTGGGTGCTTCATGAGACGCATGCTAATAAATAAGCAAATCCAGTAGTAGAATGTTCAGGGTTAATGGGAGGGATGAAACAGCAGGTTTATAGCTGTTTCCTTCATCCTTAGATATTATGACTCGTATACCATGTTATTTGATCACCATGTGCACCGCATGTTCAGATGCGCTCTCATCTCTTGGCTAAATACCTCAATTCTGTGTTTCCATGTTGTGAATGAAAGAGATTGCAAAACATGAGGCAAGATAATATATTTGGACATGCAAAGGAATTTGTTATAATAAATCATGGAAACTTAAAGAAGTCACAAACTACTTAACAAGAAAAAATCAATCATTGAATAAGGAATTGAAGATGAGTTGTATAAATGTAAGGGAAATAGAAATATCTAGACCGTAGTGCACTAATTCAAAACCCATCTAACCTGGGTAATTTATGTAGTTTCAAAATCTATTATCTGTTAATCTTATTTTGTTATTCTTTAAATAATTACTACAGGAACTAGCTGTTTCATGAAATTTCAGCGAATCGGCAATAGTTACTCCATTCAATTTGAATGCTATTTTATTATCACCAAATTAAAATACAACCTTTGACTCTTGTGTTGTTATTTCAGATGATAGTGTAATTGCCTTGGCAAATAGATGTCCTCATCTGAGGTCCCTTGGACTGTACTATTGCCAAAACATAACAGACAGAGCAATGTATTCTTTGGCACAAAGCAAAGTGAATAATAGGATGTGGGGATCTTTGAAAAGTGGAAGTGATGAGGATGGACTAAGGACTTTGAACATTAGCCAATGCACAGCACTCACACCTTCTGCTGTTCAGGCTGTGTGTGACTCATTCCCTTCACTTCACACATGTTCTGGAAGACACTCACTCATCATGAGTGGTTGCCTCAATTTGACATCTGTGCATTGTGCTTGTGCTGTCCATGCACACCGTGCCATTAGCATTCTTCCTCATCCTGCTCATTGAGCCATACAGAAAAGACACTTTGAGGATGTGCCCTCTGATGGGGTTTAGAGAAGTGAAGGAGAATGTAGTTCTTGTAGATAAAGCTTATGTTGATTACTGCATCATAGAACAACTTCAACTTGGTGACACTCGAGTTTCTCCGAATTACATGTGAAAAGCTTAGGACATTTTGTATGTAAAAATTGTGTTTACTCCAAGTTTGGCTATGAACTTGTGGTGAGACATTGACTTCAAAATTTGTATGTTGTGGAAGGATGTGCATATAATGTCTTTTGTTATTGAAAGTCAAGAAGCCATAGTTAAGTCAGATTTTCTTTTAAGATTTTCTAAATAAGAAATGCATTTCTTGAAAATGAATCTCTTTCTCTTACATGTTCGCCACGTAAAAGTTACTTTATATTCTATTTAAGTCGACTTGAGTGAATTCATTTAAGGGGATTAAAGTTTTTAGTTTACAATTTCTTATATATAGAGGGCAAGTGTCAAATTTTGCAAAATAATATATTTAATAATTTGTATAAAAGTGAGGATTATTAATTTAATTATTCAATTTAAAGTTTTTTACAAAGTAAATAAAATATTACACAATTTAAATAATTTATGTTTAATTATTTTATGGCATATTATTTAAAACAAAAATAAATAACTATAGTTAAAATTTATATCTAAAAATATTTAAATTGTATAAAGTTTTTTACACATAATTTTTATGGCTTATAAAATTTATTTTTGATGATGATGAATATCAATTTAGACGTGGCAAGAATCTTGCATTATAGGATCATGTTTGTTTCTTCTGGGTTCATTATGCATCTAGATATTTCTCAAATATTAGATGTTAGCAAGTTCAATATTACTGTGTTTATTTGTCTTCATTCATATCCACTTAGATACGGATGAAACTTGAACTCGCTAGCTGTTACTCAAGCTCGATCATTTGTCGTTGGAGAAATCGGTGGTCAATTCAATTGGAATCATGACGTGTATCCAACACATGACAGGACATCTGATGATCGATAGCATAAAATTTTGAGTGAGGTGACGTTGTTTTTATCGTTCTTATTATTATTATTACGATAACGACGCTCATCATACCGTTACTGCTTCTTTACTTTTCATATTATCGTTATACTTATCATGAATTACCAAAGGTCTGAGCCTTTAGCCGAAAGTTGTATACTTAAGTGGTTTTATTATTTATTTTATTTATTTATAATCAATTAATTAAATATTTATATAAAATAATTTTTTTATATATTTGAATATAAAATATTTAAGTTTTATATTTTTAAATATAAAACATATTTAAATAAAAGAGATAAGAGAATAGATAAAAATAAATAAAAATATATATAATTACTATGAATGTGAAAAGAAAAAATAACACTTAATAAATGTATATCAAATTTTAATTATATATAAATAAGCTACTCTAAAAAATTAAAAATTAAAAATATTAATAGTTAATTTGAAAGATAAATGTTAGTTTAAATAAATTTTTTTAAAAATTATTTTTTAAAGTTATTAATTTATTTTATTCTTAACTTACTAAATAGCTCAAGCTTTTTAACCAAATTAATAAGTTACAAGTGATTTTTATTAAATATAATCTATATCTATTTTTATTCATTTATATAGAAAAAATATAAATAAAGATATTTAATTATTGTGTTTAAATTATATGATAAATATTTTAATTAATATTTTATTAGTAATTTTAATCTTTAAACAATATATATAACTTTTTTATTTTTCATCCGATTTAATTCAGATCAACTCTAGTCACGCACCTTGCTTAAGTGACACTAAATCACTTAATTATTATTATTGTTATTATTATAATAGTTATGATCTAAATTTTTATTAAAATTCTAAGAAATTATATAATTAAATTGGCTAAAAAATAATTTCACTATATATAAAATAATTAATATAAAATAAAAAAATATATTTTTAATCTTAATTATAAAGTTTGTAAAAATATAATTAAATTTATATTATTTATTTATAAATATATTTATGTTTTTTTAATTTATATACCTATAAATATTAAATAAGTTTGTTTTACATCCTAAACGAATTTCTTAACGTACAGACCATTACAATTAATAATTACCAAACTTTTAGTACATTTTCTTATACAATTTTATTTTGAGAAATTTTTTCTTAAAAATTATTTTAAAAGAAATGTTTTTTGTTTTGTTTTGTTTTTTGTTCTCGAATTCATCCTTCAATTAATTTATGCTCTAAAATTGTTGTATAAATTATTAAACACAATATTATTTTGAAGGGTAACATTATATAGTTTTCAAATTATAACATGTTTGATATTATGTTTTGCAATATTTTATATTGTAATATTATAAAATTGCCATACTATGATCTAATTAACTTTTGTAAGTGTGGTTTCAGTGACCTTTGAACTTTAACATATCACGGTCGACAATTAGGCTAATATCCTATATTATCATGAACTTTTATTTGTATATTTTTGTTTGTCTATTTCTCGCTGTTCCATCTTCTATATATTTTTTTAGGATAAATTTACCAAGTTTACTTTATAAAATTACCTACTTCAATTGTTATCGCTGTTAATGATGTGATGTATTGTTTATTTTGTCATCAAATTGAAAGACCTTAAATAAAGCATACACACGTATGATACCACAAGGATTAACACCGGTCGTATTCTCTTTATAATAATTTCTTATTGAATGATTATATTTTAAAACTAATCATTAAATGACTCAATTATATTCTTTTTCTCTAATAATATTTTTTAGAAGTAGTCTTTAAAAAATATATTAAAATTTAGTCTTTAATATTTAAAATTTAAAAATTAATTCATCTGTTTCTCTTTCAATTTTTCTTTTTTCTGTTTGATAAACTCCTTCTCTTCTAATTCTAATTCTTCAATCTATCTTTGCAACATCTTTTAGAATAGTGAGAGTGTTCTTATTAGGCTTCAAACCACTTGCACCCATCTCATTCACAAGCTTCCTACCCTCCCAACTTCAATCTAAGACCCTGCTTCACATTCCTTGATTTACAGTATTCACTTATCAAAATGTTGAAACTAACAACCCCAATATGCGAACTCCTCTTGAAAATTTCATCAAACAACACCAACTGCACATTCCTAATAATAATATCACCACCTTTACAGAACTCATACATTAAAACATTAAAAAAATAAAAATTTGAAGGATATCCACAATCCAAAACCTCCAATTAAAGTCCCAAGAAGGTCCAACCAGTTTCAAAATTAAGAACTATTTTTACAATATATAAAAATTAAGAACTATTTAATTATTTCTTTATTTTAATTTAATTCTTACAAAATTCAATAAATATATTATTATAATTTAATATTCAACAAATAAATGAAAATGATATTTAATATGTATTGACGGTGAAGAATAAGTGTAACTGACTGGTACAAATTAATTCTCATCATACATATCTACGTACGTAGGTATTGAATGAATAACTATATACATTTGTAATATAATTATGCCTAAATTCTTATCTTCGCACCATGCTGTATATATTTAGTCAAATTATTAGAAATCATGTGTTAATTGTTAGTTTAAAAATATTTTTATAAACAAAAATTTGAAAAACTAATCAAACGAACACTTTGATTTTAAAAATGTTTCCATCTACGTCCAGTTTCTGTTGCACGGAACATGAATTTTCATTATATCAAAATAGATACAATGCATATAAAGCGTTTTAAATATTCTTTTCACACTAACCTCTATAGGCTTAACAATCAAGTTTTTTTTTCCTTACATATTAGCTTTTTATTGGCTTTTCTTCTCAAGTAAATGGGAAAGAAAATTTAGGATTATCTAAAGATAAGCAAGTGAGTACAAAGATAGCTTAGGATGAAACTAAAAAACTAAATCATGTTTAGCATTTCACAGTAAAGATTTTATTTTTGATTTTAGTCTGAATAGAGACAAATTAGGGTTTCTATACTTGGAGATAATATATTACTTTTTTACTTTGAATTATAAAAATGTAACAATAACCACAATCAAGCTTTATCCCAACTGGTAAATTATAAAAATGTAGCCTTATTTTTTTTTTTTACTTTTTAATATTTTCATATAAAACAATCAAAGAAATTAATTATTTTTTTTATTTATAAAAAAATTTGAAAATAAAAAAAAAATTATAATTAAAAAAAAAAATATTTTATCAAACCAAAAATATAACTTCTAATATTTTCACTGTTACACATAAGAGATGAAATTGCCAGTAATTAGTCCAGGGAAAAAAAAAACACTGCCACTAATTAGCAAAGTAAAAAACGGCCTACAACTAATCATTCATTTCATTATTTAATGACCGATAGATTAATTTTAGCCACAGATTACATCCATAACAAATAATGATGGAATATGAATTTTCTCATTTAAATATTTAACAATTATATTAATTATGAACTTTTGTCCATTTCTAATTTTGTTGCCAATTTCAGCAACACATTTTTATAATTAGATATTAATTTCATTTGTCACTAATTCTAATTTTTTTTTAGCAGTGCAAAAGGTTATTGTCGACTTTATTAATACTCAATAACATTTGAGAGGACGTAGCTACGACTTTTTGGCTGGTTTATCTTCATCATAGGATTCACATTACGATATCTGTACTGAATAGAGAACTGCTCGGTCCTACATATAGAAAAAGAAAATCGAGTATCTATTCGGCTTAGTTTGGCAGAACACTTTTTGTCAGAATTAGAAGGTAATTAACCCAATTAAGCGTAATAATCAGGGCATTATCTACTTTAAAGTAAAGGGCCAAAATCAAAACTGACTCAGAAGGCCCATTAGCCCATAACAATGCCTATAAAAGGAAGGTAGGAAGTACAGGTAAAAAGTTGACTTTTCATTATTAAATAGCATTTATTGCTCAAAGCCGAATCCTGACTTCAGCATCGGAGTGCCTTTTGCAGGTACCCTCCCCACGTTAGCGACAGTTAGAAGGACGTCACCGTTTTAGAGCAGAAACTTGAAAACTAGTATTTCCCTAATAGGAACATTTTGGCGCCTGACGTGGGACACGATTGCCTTGTTTTTTCGATCAACATGGTACTTACAAGAAGCCAGCAAGACGGATAGGCTCAGCTAGACGGAACCTCTCGGCACCAGGAGGACACTACACCTAATCAGCTGATTCCTGAAGTTGTAATGGAAGGAGGTGGTGATGAAAGCCTCTTTGCAATATTAAGGCAACTCAAAGCAGAGATGATAGAAATGAGGAAGGAAAGGGAGAAAAATGCTCTTGAGTTTTCTGCTTTGAGAAGGGAGAATGCTAACTTAAGGGAAGAGATAAAAACACATATACCTTCTCAAATTACACCTCTCACCTAAGAGTAGGGGGAGTCATCGGCGTTACAAGAGAAGCCAAGGTTGGTGCAGCAATTTGAAATTCAAACTGACCGAGATGACGTAGTGAGTCAAAGCTCGTTTGCTCACCATATCTTGGATGCCAAGTTACTAAATAACTGGAGAGACTTGACAATAGAAAAATATGATGGCACATCAGACCTTAGGGAACATTCGGATGTTTTCACAACCTAGGTCGGTCTGTATACAGAAAGTGATTCCTTATGGTGCAGAATTTTTCCACCTCACTTCGAGGACTAGCCTTAACTTGGTTCACCCGACTTACCCCCTCATCCATTGACTCTTTTGCAACGGTCACAAGACAATTCAATTTACAGTTTGCCACAAGTCGACCACACCCTCTGACATCCCTAGCACTCGTGAACATTCGTCAGGAAAAGGGAGAATCACTTAGAGCGTTCATGGAACGCTTTGGCAAAGTGACTTTTTCAATTCATAACTTAGAACCAGCAGTGGCCATGCACCACCTCACAACGGCCCTTAAACCAGGACCTTTCATTAATAGTATTTGTAAGAAACCGCCCATGGATTTGGATGAGCTCAAGAGTCGGGCTGCCAAATACATGCAAATGGAGGAACTAGTCGAATATCGGAACCAAGTCCGAATAGACCAAGGATCTAATTTTAAAGAAGCGGACAAGAGAGAGTCTTTCAAGTCTCGGCAAGAGAATAAAGGTAGAAGAAACGATGTTGAAAGGCCCCTAGAGGTCCCAAGTATCCTGCATATACTACTCTTAACACCAATCGATCTAGAGTACTTGATCAAGCTCCAGCAACTGAAATATTGAGTATGCCCAAGCGTGCTAATACCCCTCATCGGGTAGATAAAAGCTAGTCTTGCCGATATCACCGTAATAGGGGCCATAACACAGAAGAATGCATGGCTTTGAAGGATAAAATCGAAGATTTGATTAACGAAGGACATCTTCAAGGATTTGTACAAACGAATCCCACTAGTCGTGCTAAGAGAGGTAGGGACCGATACCTCCAATCCTCAAGAAGGTATGAGGATAAGCAGCCTAAGAGACAGCGGAGCCGGTCAAGAAAACCTCCTATAAAAAGATATGATGAACGAGAAAAATACTCGAAGAGGGTGATCAACACCATAACCGATAGGTTTGCTGGTGGAGGACCCACCTATTCGGCTAGAAAGAGACATCTCAGACAGGTTCGCTCTGTTAACAACATTTCATTGGGCAGTAGAATTGGAATTACGCCCATTACGTTCACAGACGATGACTTTCAAGGAGTGGATCCGGTACAAGATGATTTGATGATCATCAGTGTTAACATTCTTAATTGTACTGTCAAGAAAACACTCATTGACTAAGGAAGTTTGGCTGATATCCTCTACTAGAGTACATTCAAACAATTGGGCATACCAGAAGAGGAGCTTCGAGAATACCACGAACCACTGGTCAATTTTTCTGGGGAGCGGGTGGAAACCCGTGGATGTATTGATCTTTACACCTCATTTGGGTCAAAACACGAGGGAAAGCGTATCAAAGTCACTTACCTGGTAGTACATGTGAATACCTCGTACAATATACTACTCGACAGACCATCCCTTAACAAGTTGAAGGCCATAGTGTCCACTCCGCACTTGGCCATGAAGTTTCCGTCTGAAAGGGGTCGAATCGTTACAATACATGCTGACAAGAAGATGGCCAGGGAATGCTACTTTGCAAGCCTGTGTCTCAAGCCTTTCCATGAATGTAGCCGAGATGTCAACATTGTATCCCCTCAGTTTGGAGAAAAATTGGATGTTGAACTCAATCCTATAGTGGATGAGGGATGTCGGGCTGAGCCCAATGAAAACAAGCAACTTTTTCAGCTTGGACCAAAGGCTGAACAAGTCACTTATCTAGGGGTCGGTCTAACTGTACAAGAGAGGCAAGATCTTCAAAAAATTTTGCGGCATAATGCTAATTTGTTTGCTTGGTAGGCTTCTAACATGCCTGGTATCGACCCGGCATTTCTCTGTCATCACCTATTGGTTTATAAAGGAGCCAAGCCGATAGCTCAGAAGAAGAGGAAGATTGGAGGCGATAGAGCGAAGGCGGTAAAAGAGGAAACTGACAAACTGCTACAGGCCGGATTTATCCGAGAAGTCAGATATTCCACTTGGTTAGCCAATGTGGTCATGATAAAAAAAGCAAATGGTAAATGGCAAATGTACACGAACTTCACAGATCTCAACAAGGCATGCCCAAAAGATGCATATCCTCTACCAAATATTGATACCCTGGTAGACGAAGAAGCCAGCCACAGGATACTCAGTTTTTTGGATGCTTATTCTGGGTACAACCAAATCCGGATGTATCTCCCAGATGAAGAGAAAACGACATTCATCACAGATTCAGCAAATTTTTGTTATCGAGTAATGCCATT
Source organism: Abrus precatorius (assembly GCF_003935025.1). Lineage (NCBI taxonomy): Eukaryota > Viridiplantae > Streptophyta > Magnoliopsida > Fabales > Fabaceae > Abrus > Abrus precatorius. The sequence goes on along the minus strand of NW_020874428.1, from coordinate 13,297,203 downwards.
TGACCTGAAGAATGCAGGGGAGACGTATCAGGGGCTAATGAATAAATTTTTTGAAAAACAAGTGGAGAAATGCATGGAGGTGTATATAGATGATATGGTGGTAAAATCTACTACGTTGAAACAACATCTCGCTCATTTAAAGGAGGTATTCAGGGAAGCTAGGAAACATGGGATGCAGTTTAACCTAGAGAAATGTACATTCGGGGTAGCTGGTGGCAAGTTCTTGGGGTTTATGTTATCTGAGAGAGGGATACAGGAAAATCCTGACAAGTACCAAGCCATCATCAAAATGACTAGTCCTTGGAATGTGAAGGAGGTCCAGAGACTTTCCGATCGTATTGCTGCTCTTACCAGATTCTTGCCCGTAATGGCAGACAGATCTCGGCCTTTCATTGACCTACTTAAAAAATCCCAGAAGTTTGCTTGGATTGATGAATGTGAACCGGCCTTTATCCAATATAAAAGTATGTTGGCGGCACCGCCTGTGTTAACAAAACCAAAGTCTGAAAAAGAAATAATTATTTACTTAGCCGTATCAGAAAATGTCATCAGCTTGGTCTTACTACAAGAAACACTTGAACTTGTCCCTATCTACTTTGTCAGTCGGACACTCCAAGGTCCAGAATCCCGTTATCAGCTAATGAAAAAAGTAGTGTTAGCCCTAATTCACACAGCTCGGTGGTTAAGACATTACTTTCAAAGTCATATGGTGGTGGTGTGAACCGATTGCCCAATGGCTAAAATTCTAAGGAAACCAGAGCTAGCCGGTCGGTTAGTAGCCTGGACGATCGAGCTGTCCCAATTCGATATCCATTTTGAAAATCGATGCCCCCTTAAAGCTCAAGTGTTGGTAGACTTTGTCAATGAGTTCACTGCCCAAAAACATACCAGCTTGGATATGTGGAGCCTACATGTCGATGGATCATCAAACCGACTGGGTAGTGGAGCAGGAATTATACTTAAAGGGCCAAACACTGTAATTATTGAGCAATCTATTCGGTTTGGATTCAAAGCCTCCAACAATCAAGTCGAGTATGAAGCTTTACTAGCCGTTCTCAGATTGGCCAAAGAAATTGGAGTAAAACGTATTACTTGCTGGAGTGACTCAAAGATAGTGGCTGAACAGGTCAATAGAGCATATTAGGTGAAGGATTCAGTTATGCTCCAATATTATCAAGAATTCAAAAATATAAAGAGTGATTTTGACGAGATACATGTTCGACATACGCTAAGGACCATGAATGAACAAGCCGATAGGCTCGCTAGGCTTGCTAGTCAAAGGAATCCTGGGCAATTACAAAGCGTGATTCATCAGGAAATCCCTCAACCTAGCATTGCCAAACAAGAGTTTATGGACATAGAAAATACGCCTCAAAATTGGATGACTCTAATCATTCAATACCTCGCCAGCAGTAGCTTACCAATGGATCCAACTTTGGGTAAGAAAATAAGAATGCATGCAGCTAAGTATCTCCTTCTCGGCAAAGAATTATATAGAAGAGGAATTTCAACGCCAATGGTTAAATGTCTTGATGAAGATCAAGCCAGCTATGTCATGAGGGAGATTCATGAATGTATCTGTGGTACCCATTCGGGTGGACAAACCATAGTGGCTAAGATACTAAGAGCTGGATACTTTTGGCTGACACTCGCCCATGATTGCTAAGCATTTGGGAAGAAGTGCATCCCCTGTCAACAACATGGTCCTTATTTACACCAAAATGCCAACACCTTGCATCCCATCAGCTCTCCTTGGCCCTTTACCATTTGGGAAATGGACCTCTTTGGTCCTTTTCCCATGGCAAAAGAGCAGTGTAAATTCCTAATTATTGCCGTGAATTACTTCACCAAGTGGATTGAAGCCAAACCACTCGCCACCATTACGGCCAATAACGTGCAAAAGTTCACATGGAAAAATATTATTACACGATTCGGTCTTCCTCATGCCCTAATTACAAATAATGGGTTACAATTCACGGATCACCAGTTTAATGAATTTTGGAAGGGCTCCACATCAAACATAGGGTTACATCCATTGAACATTCTCAAACTAATGGTCAGGCTGAGGCTGCCAATAAAGTCATCTTACACAAGTTAAAAAGAAGGTTGGGCTCGGCCAAAGGAGAATGGGCAGAGAAACTACCTGAGATATTATGGGCTTATCGGTGTACGCCGCAAACCACCACAAAGGAGACTCCTTTTCAGCTTACCTATGGTACTGATACCATGGTGCCGGTCAAGATTGGAGAACCATCATTTCAAAAGGAAAAATTTGAGGAATCGGCCAATGACGAATCCCTAGCCATCAACCTGCATTTACTAGATGAAGTACGCGGCTAAGCAGCAATGATGGTCAAGGCTAGTAGAAGAATGATGGCTAGGAAGTTCAACTCCAAAATCAACCCGAGGCAATGTTATGTGGATGACTTAGTATGGCGAGTAACTGGAGAAGCACGCCGAGACTGACGAGAAGGGAAATTGGCAACCAACAGGGAAGGACCCTTTCGGGTAGCAGCAAGACTAGATAATGAAGCATACAAGTTAAAGACATTAGAAGGAAAGCTTATACTGAGAACTTGGAATGCCACGCACTTGAAGCATTATTTTAGTTAAACGCCTGTAACATGTAATCGGTGCACTCTTTTCCTCGCCCAGGTTTTGTCCTCTTAAAAGAAAGTGAAAAGGAGTTTTCCTGGGAAGGTTTTTAATGAGGCACCTTATCAATGAAATACTTCTTCTCAGCTATTCAGTTTTTATGAGTCAATCAATGAAATCTCTTTTCCAAGCACTTGATTAAAATTGAATTAATTCCCTCCCGAGTACCCCTACTCGGCCAAGGATGAATCATTATTACAATTCCCTCCCAATTACTTTTACTTGGCTAAGGTTGAATTAATTAATTCCCTCCCGAGTACCCTTACTCGGCCAAGGATGAATCATTATTACAATTCCCTCTCAAGTACTTTTACTTGGCTAAAGTTGAATTAATTAATTCCCTCCCGAGTACCCCTAATCGGCCAAGGATGAATCATTATTAAAATTTCCTCCCAAGTACTTTTATTTGGCTAAGGTTGAATTAATTAGTTTACTCCCGAGTACCCCTACTCAGCCAATAATGAGACAAACAGAAGTATTCAGTGTTAAGGAAATTTTTAAAAATGTTATATCTATTCGGTTTGGTTGTTTTTCATAAAAATACTCAGAAGATAACAAGAAAAAAATTGAACTTGTATTCATGTTTGAAAGGATTACAAAATTTGGGTGCTATCAGCCCATGAATACAAAGAAAATCAAAAACCTATTTCTAATTTCCCTCTTCTCCGGCATCAGGATCAGGGGCCTTAGGTCCGAGAGCATTGTTATTAACTTCTACTCGGCAGGGGACTTCGGCGTCAGGCTCCACATCATCATCCACTTCATTATATGATAAAAACCTACCACCGAAAAGTCTTTGGTAAGATCAAAACGGAAGTCGGCTGGCACTTGGCAGAAACCATAACATTGACGAACAACATGGTTAAAGCCTGACTCGTATTTGATAGCCACTTGAATTGAACATTTATCAGAAAAGGATTTCAGTTCGGTATTAGCCTTTTGCCTTTCAAGAGCCAACGCCTCTTCCATTTCAATAGATTTGGCCCTTAGGGCCTCATTCATTCCCAAATACTTCACCCTCAGAGCCTCCATTTCCTCCTCCTTATCCCTTAGGGATTGCTCGGTAGCCTGGAGCTGATTCTCCACTATATAATAGTGTTCTTTGTATTGAACAACATCGGCCTCCAAAGCTTTATTAGTCTCAGCAAGATTCAGCCGAATCTCTACATTATTCGCTAAAGCTTGCTGAGAGGAGGAGTACTTGTTTTGCACCCTCTTCACCTCAAGTGTGGGCTCCAGAGCTAGTCTTTGGAGCATCATCATGGATCGGATTTGAAGCTCTGCGTAGCATCACCACAAAGATTCGAGGTCTAGGTTGCTGACCGCTTCCTTTCTTGCATCGAAAAGTAAGTCAGGGGCAACCACTCGTCCAGCATGTACCCCAGGGACGAGGAAGGTGTCAGATAAGATAGCTGGGGGAATAGCAGGGTTTGAAGAGCCGCCAACCCTAGCCATCAGGTCACCTCGGGCTTGACTTTGTGCCCCCTCTAAACCACTCGGTCTACCCGAATGGGAATTCTTTCTCTTTTTCTCCCTCTCGACCTCTTTCTCTTTGCCTTTTTCCTTTTCCTTCCCCTTTTCCCTGCGCCTCTTGGGCTGACTCTCTGTAATGGCAAGGTCTCGGGGAGGAGGACGAGGCCCAGTTACCTCTGGCATATGGTCGAGTTGAGGGTTTCGGTGCTCCTCAATGGGTGTGTTTTCAGGGGTCCTGGTCTTTAGGGTTTGACGATATGTTGGTACGTTAATACCACGTTGAGCCATCAGACCTACAATAAAAATAAAAAGTCAAATCAATACAACTTGGTTCAAAAACTAAGTCATAAGGACGAAATATACCATCTATGTCCAGACGAGGATGAGGAGATTTTAACACTAGGAGTATGTGTCGGGTGAGAAATTCTCAGGGAAAAGACTTCAAGTAATCCAAAGTCGATAACTCTCTGGCCGAGAACAGGTCCTTAGGAATCCAGTCATACCAGCGAGGCACTCGGGTCTAGTGAAAGGGAAAGAGGGGATTGTTTTCACAATCAAAGACAAAATTTATACCTACAAGGTGGACAGTTACTTTGAAGTAGCCGGTCTTGAAACCCTTAAAAGATGAAGCGTAAGGCTTGAATAGTGGCAATTTCGGTTGCCTTATTAAAGATATCCACCTTGCTAAGTCTGATGGACGAGTACAAAAGAAATGAAGAAATAAGTCTACACTAGGTTCTATATAATAAAATTTACAAAGTACTTTAAAAGCTTGGATACCCGCCCCACCCATTCGGATGGAGTTGTATCGGCGCTACATTTAAAACCCTCGGTACTCCCATTTGGAAGTCGTCAAAGGGCAGCCTTATACCTAATTCCCTAAACATATACTCATACACAAAGAAGGTGTCAGCCATTCTGGTACTCCTTAGAAAAACAAAATCAGGGTTCCCGGTTTCCTCTCCTCGGCAAGGGTTAATGGATATGGGGTAGAGATTGAAAGGTTCTCGCAATGAAATCTCACAATGGTCAACAAAAGATTTGAGACTCCTATTTTTTCTAAATCCTGAGAAGTAGGCGGCTACTTCACCGTGTACCCACTCGTATCTGAGAACTGCACAGGGGGAATACTGGTCTTTCCCTAGGGGGCTCATGCTTGGTAGGAGTTCGGAAGAGTCAGAATCAGTAGACCCGGAGGATTGGCTTCATCACTGCATTCTCTGAATTGAGTCTCTACTTCCTCTTCATTTACCCCACTCAGTCTTGAAGAAAACTCACCCCCCTTCGATTCTCTTAACATTTTAATCACCAATGTTGGTCGACCCAGATGAGTCTGACAACGAGTCCTCCCATTCTAAGGATTCAACCATGATAAAATAAGAAAGAGAAGACAAGACTAAACATACCTCACAGGTAGTCAGTTCGGAAGAAAGAAAGAAAATTTGAATACCCTTCAGTTTGGAGCAATAGTGTGTACTTCTCGGCTCAGAGAAAAAGTGGAGAATAAAAGACCTGGACCACCATGTATTTATAGGAGATGTGCTCTCAGACATACGAAGGGTCGCCTCCTTTCCAGACCATTAGATCTCTTCCAAATCAACGGTTCAGAGCAGACACCCCTTCTTCTTGCGCGCACACATCGAGGAAACCCTAAAAAACCTAAAGTTCTAGAATGATATTTTTTTTCATTATTATTTATTTTATTTTTAGGGTTTTTTATTTTTACCTCCTCAGTCTACACCACTTTTTTTATAAACTGAATACCCCTTCAGTGCACACACACCCCTCGTTTATACTTGAACCGAATACCCTACTCGACTAACTTACGTTGCTTAAACCGAACACCCCTCTTGGTATTCCTATCCATCCCACAAAATCGAGTACCCTTTCGTCTACATGTTTTTGGCACCTGTATATTATTAAGCCCTTGCCTCGTACCTCTTCAGGCTTAGGGGACTAGTGTACTGGATAGGGAACTGTTCGGTCCTACATATAAAAAAAGAAAACTGAGTACCTATTCGGCCCAGTTTGGCACAACACCTTTTGTCAGGATTAGAAGGTAATTAACCTAATTCAGGGTAATAATCAAAGTATTATCTACTTTAAAGTAAAGGGTCAAAATCAAGACTGACTCAGCAAGCCCATTAGCCCATAACAATGCCTATAAAAGGAAGGTAGGAAGTACAAGTAAAGGGTTGACTTTTCATTATTAAATAGCATTTATTGCTCAAAACCGAATCCTAACTTCATCATCGGAGTGCCTTTTGCAGGTACCCTTCCCACGTCAGCGACAGTTAGAAGGATGTCACTGTTTCAGAGCAGAAACTTGAAGACTAGTGTTTCCCTAACAGGAACAATATCTAAATTATATCTTGTTACTATATGATACAATGAAGAAAAGGAAGACACAATTCAAATGACCTCACATAACCATTGCAGAGAGAGCTGGAAATATATTATAATTGTTTATTAAATTAATTTCATTCTTGTCTTTCTTTGACTATTAGTTATATTATTACAATATTTCTTATTTATATTGTACTTTACAATATTACTATTTTTTTATTTTATTTGTAAGAAATAATTATAAATAATTTTTTAGTTTTAAATATAAAAAATAAAATCTATTTTTCATATACATTAATTGTTACATTTATTTTAAAACTTTTATTTATGATTAGTTTTGTGTTATTGAAGTGCACATTCTTTATATATTAAAGTAAACACATTTATTCAATTGATATATAATATATTAATTTGATCACTTAACATTATAGATATTTTTTTGAATAAAATATAAACTTATGACATGTAACTATTTTTTATTAGTCTTAATGAATTAAGTATTTGTATAGTATATTTATATTTTCTCATACTGATATAACTTTTCTTGAAAATTTCATATTTTCCCTCTTCTCTCTTTTGAAGTTTCTAATGATGAGAAATTTAATTACAAACATTACACTTCTTCAATAAAAAGATTGAAAATTTTTTTTTGATGGTACAGTCAACAATTTTAATGTGAACCAAAGTTGAAAAAAGTTCCCCCAAAAAAAAAAAAGTTAAAGGGAATTATTTGGGTAATGGTGAAAATGTAATTTGTGAATTTTAATTTTTCTATACTCTTATATTACATTCCTATTAAATATCACATCACATAATAAAGAGAATGAGAGAAGAAATCAATCTTTTTTTATACGGGTGTAAATGACAGTAAAAGTAAATAATGAGATATAATTATTATTGCAAAAATATAAGAGAATTCCCTTACATAAATAGCAACTAACCATATCATATCTCAAAAAATGTATACACCTTGGCAAAAAGAGAAAGAAAATAATATAAATGGGATGATCAAGGTAAAAGAAAGAAAGAAAAATATAAAGAAGTATCAACGGAAACTAGATTTGATAAATAAATACAAACAAGTTTCCAAAATTTCAAGCATCAGGAGCTGTGTAGTGCCACAGGATAGTAAGCCTATATTTTTTAATTACACAATGGTCATCAAGATAGTAGGTAAAATTATTATACAGTTGTTTGCTGGAGTGTAACAGTGTAACAGGGTTATTATTTATTGTTAGTGTCAGCAAATTCATTGTATTGTGATCTGAATCGATAGCTTGCCAAAGGCCCAAAAAGTATCTCGAATGTAAAGTTCCAGAGCTGTCTAAACTGAACCCAAATAGAAGTTACTATGAATTTGCAATTTTGTAACATAAAAAAGGAGAAGGAAAAAAAGAAAAAGAAAAAGAGCTTTGGAATTGACAGAAAGGTTTACTCTTGAACAAGTGTTATGCCACATGTAACTTGATGGCAGTGGTAATTAGTAATTACAAGCAACAAAACACGGTTATTCACGGCTTGCACCATTGTCTTCCCAAAACTATGATGAGAGGGTATTAGAAATGCCCTTATAGTATATCATCTCACGAACAAAATATTGAAGTCGGTAGAATTCTTGTTCCATTGTTCTTACGTATATATGGATCATTTGATTTTGTAAACTATCTCTTCATCATCCACATCAAATGCTGGATTACAGAGGCATTTGAAGAGCCTACCGATACCCTGTAGAAGCAGAAATATACATATGTTTGTAATCAGAGTATCACAGACACGTGGTGGTATAAGCTTAATTATAAACTAAAAAGCATTATAAAGAGTAAATTTGAACGCAGATTTTAAGCCCACACGTGATTATTTTTAAATACTTCTATACATGCCTGAGTAAAAAAGGGAGTTCGATAGGAAATTGCTCTAGGCGATTCATCCTCCGAAGAATCACTACTGCTTCCTTCGTCATCAGAATCAGCAGCAATCTTCTTCTTCAATGTTTCTCCTTTTGAATTCTTGTCCTGAAGGAAGAATCATCACAATAGAATGGTTACTAGACGAAAAAATTCAGTTTCTTACAATTGTAACTTGATGATAGAATGTTTAACTCCCTTGTGGGACAGGAATTTTTGGCCTTATAATAAGATGCAAATTGCAAGGAAATCATACACGAATACCAAAATGTCTTGTTTTTTTTTTTTTTTTGGTTCCAGTGTTCGACACAATCATACTGTTTTATGGTTTGACATGATTATAGTTCGACATAATTGACTTCAATTTTCAATTATATCCAAATATTCCGATGCTTATCTTGCATACAGATAGACATAATGCTTATACTGTTAGAAAAGCGGATGCTGGTAAGGAGGATCCTATGGGTAAAAAAAAAATATTAAAGAACCACTCATGGTCCATTTTCCTAGAAAGCTGAAAGCTAGAATACTAGATGAAAAGTAACTAAAAATGTGCACCTGAAATATCTTCCCAAGAATTTTAAGAGCGGTAGCCCGAACTTTAAGTTCCTCTTTCCTAACATTATTTTCCTTTAGCACCTGCAACAACAGATTTATGAATCAGAATCTACTATCTTTTTTGTTTCCTTTGTTCTGCTAGCACGTAATAAAAAGTATCCAGTTCTTGCAAAGGAAATCATTCCGAAAATTCATTATCACGATCATCTCAAATTGCATTAGGAACTAGTGTCCTGGCTTTCTCTCTGATAACCTATTCCTCATTTAGCTTCATTTTATCAGGATAAGTGACAAGGAAACCAATAACCTGTTTCCTGATCAACCACGGAACTTCCCATATCAAATCACACGGCCATACAAGCAGAATTTTACATAATTTCAACGAGTTAAGAACTCACCATTTGACACACGTGTACAAGGGTTACTTCTATGTCCATCACATTTAACTTCCACAACGAATTCATCAATGTATCTTTATTAAGACGAATATGAGAATCAACATCGTTTTCCAGACCACTACCATCCATTTTAAATTGCTTGCGGATGTCTTCTTGAAGCTGAAGTAACTGATAAGCACCTAAATTGCATGTGTTCAATAAAATTAAACATCGTTTGGAATAACCAACTTTCAAGAAAATGTAACTGACTTTTATGGCAGGGATTGCTAATGGCACTATACCTTTAGCAGCTGTGAAGTGTGACTTCCAGAAATGTCCTTTATTGCGTACCCATTCAGCAAGAAATGGCACTCCAAGATAAATGGCTTTTTTCCCTAGTTCTTGTGCTGCCTGTCTTGAATATACGTAGCCGATCGTATGTAACATATCAACTCCAAAGGCTGCATTAGGAGACAGTGGAGACTAATTGGTTATACTTATATAATTGATACAATGATTTGCTACAAACAAAATTTTGTTTAATGTTATAGTCGTTACTATGTAATACTGCTCTCATAAGTCATGACAGAAAGCATTCGAGTTTTGATGGCAAAAACATGTCCGAGGCAACTTGCTTAAAATTTCAATCAGAGAAGTGTTAGAGAGTTCCGTGGTGCATTTACTCTGAACAAGCCACTCAATATTTACAGCATCGAATGATGAGAAATGGCACCATGTGAATCCCTAGGAAAATATTACAAATAAAGGTAGCTTTAAGTTCACTAACCGGCATGAGAAAGCCGTCTTGCTTCAGATTCTGCACGTTGGAAGAATCCCTTTTTGTCACCACGGACATATTGGCCAAGAAAATCTTTCAAAAATCGTGCTAGCTTTTCTTCCCTTTCTTTTTGGACAGCCTATATTGAAACACAGCAATCATACGGTACTTTAAAAAAAAAAAAAAGGTAACCCCACCCCAGACATACACACACACCCTTTTTCTCAAATTGACATCACATCTTTGGCATTCATAATTTGTCCACATAGATCACGTCCAAGTGAAGAATACATAAATCAGCGGATGATGCTACAAGGTTTTAAATGGGCGAGGTACATGGTGAAGTGGATGGTTATAAAAACAGATATGTATACTCGAGGAAAAAGTTGAGAAAAAGAGGCAGAAGTAATAATAATATAATGAGGAGGGATTGTATATATATTAATTTCCTAGACATAGAATAATCATAGAATTGAAATGATTTTTTTCACCACAAATAGAATACTACAACAGAAGATTTAGCAAAACGAAGTAATATAACAGCTTAACTAGTCTGCCCTATCAAACTAAACTTGAAACTTATAAAATAAAGGATCTTGCTAACCAATGCCCTTAAGCATTAGTTAAGGAATTAGAAGTGGAAGGTTTTTATTGAAAATTGTGTTGAATAACATTAAAAATCACAGGAGGAGGTGTATTTATTATATTTTCTAGCAAAAAAATTCTATTTGGTTCCTTAAACAGTGCTCTTAAGGTACCCGTTAGCATTTTCCTAAAATAAATTATGCTGCAGAACAGATGAAATTAATTTCCTCTAGCAATGCAATCTAGTTGTATGTGAATAACAAACGAGCAATGTAGACAGAATTTTTTGGGAGCATCACACAGTAAACCAAATTGATAAGCTTCTACTAGACAAATTACCCAGATTGATTTTTGTTTTCCTTCTACATAATAAGAGCAAGTGTGAAACTGAAAATGTACTGATGTAATATCATCCAGAAACACCACATTGAAAATATAATTACATGAATTGGTGTTTTATGAAAGCAAGAATGAAAACTGAACGTAAAACATACTTGCCTTTAATTTTTCATGCAATTTATCTGGATCCTCACTTTCATCAGCTAGCTCGGAAGAAGCCATTGATGCCACAGCTAGATGCCCTACGTAATCCTCAAACAGTTCACTTCCAAAGAGCAGGGCGAAGACAGCCATTGGGTCAAGCATAGTTTCCCTATCAAGGAATCCATTAGTCTTTCCAGAAAATATCCTCTTCTTCATAGATAGAAAATAGCAATTTGGAGGCATTAAAAAGTGTTTTTATGGAGCTTATTTATTTGAACCAAATTTTTTAACATGTTTCAATTACCACTATTGAAATTTATCAAATTAAGCTTATTAAATTGTGATTATGAAGTAAGTTCTTGTATAATAAGCTCACATTAAATAAACACTAAATAAAACTATTCATTTAAATCCACCCCAAATCTTTAAAATGTGGGGTAAACTGATCTTCTTTCGATTTTTATTGATATGACTGTAGCCTTCTCCATTTTTATTTCCTCTAGATTTTGAGGGATTTGCACTTTTGTAACTCATTGTACTCTGGAACTTATAACACGTTAACATTATTATTGAAATATAATATCAACCTAACTAGAAATATTCACGAGTACTCACGCAAGCCACAATGCATACAAAGACAGAGTGCCAGCAAACACAATAACTCATCATATATACCTAGATACAGAACGCTTCCCATTATGATTGTACGCATTCCTTTGCACCGGATCACTCAAAACTTGGTAAGCTTCACCCAAAATCTGCCAACATCACAAATTACAATACAGTATTAATAAGTATATTATATATAATATAAAACTATCAAAGCACTTAATAGCATTGATTTCATATGGTGATAATAATAATAAATAAATAAATGACGTTACCTGGAACTTTTCGGCGGCACGAGGATCGTTTGGGTTTTTATCAGGATGAACTTGCATTGCCTGTAACAAAAGAAAGAAGCAAGCGTGAAATTCATTAAGAAGAGAAAACAAAAAGTTAAAAGAATAAATGAATGAATAATAATAAAAGAAAAGAACCTTATGATAATAGGCCTTGCGAATTTGGTCTTCGGAGGCAGAGGGAGTGAGTCCGAGAATATCGTAGTACTCTGTTTCCTTCACCATTGTGTGTGCCACAATTGTGAAAGGAGGGAAGAGAAGAGAAGAAAGAGGAATGGAATGAAGAGAGGGTCACGAGGAAGAGTAGGCTTTACAGTTCTGAAATGCAATATTGTATTTCACGGGAAGTGCTTTTTAGCGGCAGAAAACAGTTTTTTAAGTGCCTCTCTGTCCCATTCGCAGTGCCTCTTTCATCATCATACATCCAATAACAGATTACCTTTTAGTTTTAGAGCTGTCCGTGGGCCTTTGCATGATGCCCCTAACTTGAAAGAGAAATTACAACAAAAATTCAACTAAAAAAGGTCCTACCGGGAGTCGAACCCAGGTCGCTGGATTCAAAGTCCAGAGTGCTAACCACTACACCATAGAACCGGTTGACGCTAAGCCTTTAACTTTATATATTTATAAATACAACCAACCGCCATGATTAGTTTCGCGATGAGATCCTCTTCAGTATCTTTATCATTAGATAACATCTTAACCCTTTAAATATTTATTTCATTTTATATAAATAATTATGAATATAACTTTTTGCCTAAAGAATGGTCAGATAAAGCACTAAAAAGGGTGCACTGAAACGCTAAACTTGAGAGTATCCATACCCAATTGGTTTTTTTTATTCAGGAATTTTATAATCTGTAGTAAAGTTGTATCTGTAAACACAACTGTTGTCACTCCTTTATCACCCCGGACATTTCAGATCTTAAGAAAAAGAAACTTTGATGGTGTGTAGTATCAATAGAAATAATATTTTCTTAATTGGTAGTAAAATCATTCAACTTAAAATTAATTAAACAATATAAAATTGTTACTATTAAAGTATATATTTAATTCATGTAATTGACATTTATCTGATAATTAATCTTTATAATTATAAAATTTATATTTTAATCTCTATATAAATATTTTATTATATTAATCATAATGTTATATATATCGTTAGTAAAAGTTATTATTATTATTATTGAGTGACATCAATATTATTTTAATTGTGTTATAGTAGCAGAAAGTAAAATATAAGCATATATTTATATATGAACTAAAACATAAATATTTTAGATATAAAATTATCTTATAAATAAATATCAATTATAAGAATGAAATATATTTTTTCGTTAATAATTTTTGAAAAACAAATATATTAATTTTTTAATCTTAAAAATATATTTTTTATAAAAACTAATGGTCTAACTCATCTTAGTCTAAGATATTTAAGGATAACATTTTTACAAATAAACTTTTGCATATTCTAAAATGTAGTTTAATCAATTTTATTAACGATGACTGACAAATTATGATAAAAATTTTAAAAATTTTTATAAATTTATGGTGGATGAAGTTATGACAAATATAATAAAATATATAAAAATATTATAGATTATATTAAATGATAGAAATAAATTAATTAAAAGTATAACTAGCATAATTCAATAAAAAATAAGTAGTCATCAAATGTCAAATTAGTAATATAAATATCAAGATTATTTATCTAGTCTTCCTCTCCAGTTATAATATAGTCATCTTTTTTCTTATCCACTAAAATATATCCTTACTCCTCTTCTTCTTCATATTCTCGAAGATTAATTTCTAATTCATCTTTTATTTCTTTCTATATGTCTTCATCTTATAATCCCTCATTATCATTATCTTTAATCATCATTTTCTTTGTCTCTTTTATTGTTGAACATGTCCTGATCTTAGAAATTTTTGCAGCTTTAACAGTGATACCACTTGACAGATTCTTTCTTTTCTTAAAATGGTGCCTAGTATATATTCTAGGCTCTCTAATTCTAAAAACTTCATAAACAGTTGCACAATTTAAGTATTATCATCATAAAAAAACTAAGTCATTTCCAGCATCCTCTCATCATGAGCATCATTATCTAACTCTGTAACCAATCACTTATTACACTAATCAATACCATTGAATGTAATTGGATCAATTACATCTTTAAGATTATAATGTGTTTGAGTTATTAGTTATATTTCAAATAAACCTCATGTAATTTATTGTGATTAAATTTGTTCTTCTTCTTTGAATGAATCTGCAATGTAAGTATAATAAAAAAGTATTAATTCGTTTCTTTTTAATTTCTAGAAGAAAGTACTAGGCTTGAGAAATGAGAAAATACTTGCTCAAAAACATTCTAGTTGCGTTCATATCTAGATTTACTAAATGTCAAACTCAAAATTTTGATAACTTGTTACTACAAATGTGGAGCTAAATGTCCATACATTCTCCATTATTGAATTATAAAATCAAAAATAAACTATAACTTTAAAAGTTTTAACTATAAATTAAGTTAAAATTAAAATATTGAAGTTTTTTATTAATTACCAACATCAATGTTATTTCTTTGTGATTTTACAAAGTTAGACCCAAAGACACTACCACCACTATTATAAATTGGTAATTCAAGTAGTATGTTTTGTTGCACATCTTGACTTGGTATGAACCTCTTGATATAATCATACAACCCATTCGTAACCTCAAAATCAAACTCTATTTGAGGGTTATCATAAAAGAATTCTAGGTTTAAAATGTGACCAATATAGATAATGAAGTTAGCAAGTTCATTGCAAACACGTCTTTGTATTTGCTTTCATTATTTTTGAATGACTTCATAATAGCTTCTTTAATTTTCTCCATTACTTCATAAATATATCCTATGACGGGTCTTCTTTCACCATTAACAAAATGTAACACTAGTATAAGAGGGATTGTGTTTTCAAATTGTAAACCATATTATTCTAAAATTTAGGATTTAATACAACTTTTGTTGCTTACTTCCCTTTAGGTTCCTTTGACATTGTCTCACTTCTCAGAAGTAATCATTTTTCTAAGATTTTCCTTGTCTTGATAAAGTCTTTCTAATGATAAAAAGGAAGTTACAAATGTAGTAATAACATTTCTCATCAATTCCATCTTATTTGTAAAATTTGTCAACAAACTCAAGGTACTTGAATGACTTTGGATAAAGCCAACAACATATATTCCTCTTTGAATTGTCTTTTTATTAAATATCATCAAGCATAAGGTCTATGCAATAAGTTCCACAAGAAGTCAATAAAGATGTGGTTTTTTTCTTCCAACATCTTACCTTTTATTATCTGTTATAACTTGCATAATTTTGTCCTCTCCAATCTCCTTCACAAGAGCATTAAGCATTTTAAATAATTTTTTTTATCGATCTTCACAAAATTAGATCCATTAATGGACCTCGTAAAAATAGTCTCAGCATGAGAGTTGATAAGAAATTAATCAAACATCTTTACTTTCGATCAATCCATGCATCTAACATAAGGAAACAATCATATTTGCTCCATTGCTCCTTATGATCTTTTATGAGAGAATCAATACATTCTAACTTCTTTTTAAGAAGTAAAGCTCTAATATCATGATAATTGAGAGTTAGCAAATTTTGTCTAAAAGAATCAATAGTTGTAAGTATTTCTTGAAAACTCTTCAATTTAGCAAGGTTAAAGAAAAATCAGCTTGATACCAAAATTAAGCTATATATTGATAAGTCATTACTTTAACTTCCTTGCCATATAAGTATCTTCTCTTATATTTGCTTGCTTGAATTTTTACTTCTTTCCTTTTTCAATGACACTTTCCAGCTTCCTACAAAACAATTCTATTAGCCCTTTTTTATTTCCCATAACAATATTACATGTTTGACAATCCTCCTCATCCTCACTTTCCTTGATGCTTATATCTTCAAAGCTCCTCACATTAAATATCTCAAAGTTTTCTTAACTTTTTTTATCCTTTTGATATGTCTCAAACTCTTTTTTAACTTCCTTCAGACATTGCAAGCGTTCACGTTATCTTTCTTTTCAATTAAATATTGTTGCACTCTAGTGATTCCAATACTCATGATTTTTCTACAAAAATTGTATACAATATTATTTGTATCACTCTCTTTAACGAAAGAGCATATTTTTATCTCAAACATAACAATTTGATAGAAACTCTTGTTGATTCATGTTAAAGAAAGATGAAATAAAGAGAGAAATTATTTAAAAAAAAAAAAGAACTGAAAGATGGAGAAAGAGAAACTAAAATGAGAGAAATGAAGAAAAACTGAAAAAAGGGAGAGAGAAAAACAAAAACTGAACAAAATGGAGTTACTGAAGATGGATGTAGCAGTCATGATGAAGGCAGTAGTCATTAGAGATGGAGCGGTGGTCGTTAGAGATAGAGCAACAACACTCGTCGGAGTTGCAGCAATGACACTCGCCAAAAAATAAGAGTTAAAGAATAAGAACAAACAAAACCCCTCCCACGTGACAGAAACAAAAACATGATAATGGAAAGATGCAAAAAACAGAATCAAATAAAGAAGAGAGATAGAAGATGAGAGTCAAAATGTGAGAAAAAAAAAGAGAAAAAATAAAGAGATACATAGGATATTAGAGTTTAGACTTATAAATATTTTTTATAAATCGAGTTAAAATCTACGAGTTTTTTACAACAATATTATAAAAAAAATAAAAATACCCAAATAGAATGGAGGCCATTTTAATTATCCAACTAGACCTAAATAGTTTTTTTTTGTTTTTTAATTTTATTTTATGTTTTTATATAATAAATTAAATATTATTATTTAAATTATATTTATATATTTATATTTTATTAAAATAAATATTTATAAACATTTTGTTAGTTATATATAGTAAAATAAGTTTTATTATTTGAATTATGTTTATATATTTATATTATTTAAAAATGAATAAAACTAATAATATTATTAAATTTAAATGTTTATTAAAATTTATTTGACATATTTAAAATAATAAATAATATTTTTATTTTTCTTATTATATTATTTAATATAATTTTGATTTTTTGAAAATGATATTAATATTATATTTTGAAATTATATTTTTAGTTATTTAATTTTATATTATTTAAAAAAATAAAAATTACAGTAATAATTTATTTAATTTTAAATTTGTATAAAATAAAAATTATAATAAAAATTTATTTAATTTTTTATATTTATAAAATAAATAAACGTAATAAATAATAACTAATTTATTTATTTATTTTGAGATATTAATCTTTATTAAAATTCATACATAATTATTTATTTAAAAAAATATAATATTAATATTAATAAACATAATTAAATAATATTATGTAGATATATTATATATATAATTATATATTTAATATAAATTACAAATATTGAAAATTTAAAAGTTGCAATGACATTTATAAAATTAAAAATAACATTAAGAAAATTTTAAAATAATAACAACAACATAAATCAATAGCGAAAACTAGAAGCTTGAGCAATGTTTAGATATGTCTTCCTTGTGTGACCAGGGGTATGACAATAAGAACAATTTTTTGCCCGACTTTGTTGTTCTCTAATGTCCATCTCTGTTCTTATCCTACTAGACTTCGGTCGACCCTTTGAAGTTCTTTTCAGTTTTGGATTTGGACACAAAGTTGGGCCCGTATAAGTTGGCCAATAGTCTTTGTGTCTGAGTTCTCCAAACTGACATTCATATACCTTAGAAACTTGTTGTAAGGTATACACGAGAGATATTTAGATGTCAAAGTTGTGGTGTGTGTCTAAGCATAAAGCAAGTACATGCGAGCATGAGATGTGAATTTTTTGAAACTTGCCACAATCACACCACATTTCATCTAACCGTACTGTAAATCTTCTTACGGGTCAAATTTCTGTCGGATATTGTGTTTCTTTGACTAAAAATCTAGTGCTTGTTCTGTCAAAGGTAATGACTCTATGAGTGTTCGCCTTTGACTGTGTATCTTGAATTGCTTTAGTTGCAACCTCCGAGTACATATGTCCAGCATTAATCATGCATCTACTTCTCTGCTTCTATCAATGAAGAACTTATTGCAACGGGTATATGTTGCCATGACTATGGAGCAAATTGGTAGGGTTCTGGTTTTCTTCAAGATCAAATTAATTAACTCCGCTAGGTTTGTTGTCATGTGTCCCCAGCGTCGTCCATTGTCCCATGCTAGTGTCCATTTTTCCTTGAGATGTTGTCCAACCATTGTGCAACTTCAAGATTATTATCTTTTACTATGTTGTAATAGTAAAAGAATCTCGGTTCAGTCATCCCATATGCTGGAAACAAGATTACAAATTAAATTAATATAACTAGATAAACAATTGTATAAAATATTAATGATAATATAGAGTACGTAAAAAATTAAAATTACCCATATTGACGATATCTTTCTTCAATGCAGCATTTTTGAATCGTCGCATGAAGTTTTGTGCAATGTGTCTAATGCAATAGACATGGACATAATTGTTTTCTGTCCAACCACTTCCATTTCTGGAGTATGCACTTCTTATGGCCTCGTGACGATCTGGAATGAGACACAACCCCTCTTGCGAGGTTACGTACCTCCTTAAGTTTTCAAAAAAAAGAACCATGCATCGGTAGTTTCACCTTCAATCACAGCAAAGGCAATGGGAATTATGTTGTTGCGGCCGTCTTGCGCAACTGCCACTAATAAAGCCCCTTTGTATTTGTCATTCAAAAATATTCCATCCACTTGAACAATTGGTTTGCAGAAGGCAAAACCATCAAAACATGGCTTGAAGGTCCAAAACAACCTCTTGAAGAACACATTCCCCTCGTCAAGCAAGCTACTCTTGTATGCCGGTTGTGTACTCAATTTCCAGATGAGGCCTAGAACATACAGTTGCATTGCAAGCAACTGTCTAGGTAACTTATGGTATGACTCTTCCCAATTTCTGAAGATATTTTCAATGGCATATTGTTTCCTCAATCATCTATTTCTATAGCTGATTGTATAACCCATTGTGGACTTTATGTGGGCTAAGATGGTTGTGATGGGTGTGGATGGATCAGTCTTAATAATTTCACGAATGGTTTAAGAAATCATTCGTGATCCCAACTTGTTATGATCCTGTGAAATAAGTAGGGAAGCACATGTGTAGCACCCTTCAACCTTCATTATTTTCCAGTGTTGCTCTTTGGTGCGTAATATAGCATGACATTTTCAGGCACAGTCGTTGTGGACTCATTCCACAGCAAGCCTAGTTGTGCTTGACATCTTCACCTTGTAAGTGCAATGATTAACAATGTAAAATATATTTATGGCGTCTTACACTTGTTCTTTTGTTAGGAAGCGCTAGCAAACAAATAGTGTTCCAGGCAGATACACTACTATTTTACAATCAAGGACATGGCCAAACTCAGAGTCATGTTCTTGTATTTGAGTGGAAAAGTTTAGAAAATGTGGAGGTGGGTTGTATAATGGTAATAGTTGTGATGGTGGAATATTTGGAAGTGGGAGGGAGTCTTCTTTATCATCATGCTGTTGAGATAGGATTTCATCTTTGTCCTCACTAAAAGGATCAAAAACTTTGATTGGAAGACCCACAACAGCATGTTCTTCAATGTGGGGTTTCTTCAAGAGGCTGAGATGGTAGGATTTGCTGAAATGGTTTGGAGGGTATTTTATATCATATGTTGGAAAAGATAGATTTATGGTTTCGTAAGTTTGGTAAGGTGAAGGTGAAGGTGAAAGTTGTGGTGGCTGATTACATTTGTAGCAAATGTAACATATAATTCTATACCTGATTGAAGTTGATTTGAATCGTGGATGTTGAAGAGTGCCTCGACGTCTTCATCATCGTTCAACTCAACACATGTGTAATTACTAACTCTCGAGCCAAGTCTAATTGGGTAGGAAAAATGTATGGTTGTTACTCTTTCATTTGAGTCTCGGTTAAGTTTTGTTAGGATGACTTTCTTGAGCCTTTGTAGAGTCACTCTTCTCTTTAGATATACTAATTTCGCTAATGGTAAGGAGAACGTGACTCCTTTATTAAGACATTGGTTAATGGCACTATCAAAGTGAACAATGACATAGATTGAAGACATTTTCAGAAGGAGAAGGCTCAAAAGAACAAGGAATAGGCTTGTGTGTAGGATTGAATGAATAAAATGAACACCTTCCAAGGCTGGTAACGTTAGATTCTCAGTCATTCAATGCTTCACTATGTTTTACGAGTTGATGGTGACCTCTCCATTCACGCAGACCAAAGGAAAGTGACTTCTCATTCACACAGACCAAGGGATAGTGACTTCTAAAGATTCTAAGGCTACTCTCTCGTACCAAAGTTTATCTATAAATATGTTCATTCACGGCCACATGTTTTCATTCAAACTTGCATCCATCTTTGTTCTTCGTTTCTCTCCGTCTTTGCTTCCATTACTAAAAATGTTGTTCTAGAAGCAAAACAAGCTATAGGGGAGTGCACCATAACCTTAGAGGATGTTGCACTTCAACTTGGGCTAAGAGTTAATGGTTTACCAGTCATTGGTCCAACAATGTTTGACTGAGAGGAAATGTGTGACAAATATCTCGGTATCGTGTCAGTCAAGGGAGAGTCACTTATTGGCTCTATACTAAAACTAAAGTGACTAAGAGACAACATGTTGCCATTACGAGAAGAACCATCTTAAGAAGAAGTTCACGCCCATTGTAGGACTTATATACTAGGTTTAATTAGAGGTGTTTTGATGCCTGACAAAACAGGCAACAAAGTACTTCTTATTATTTAGCTTTATTAACTAATCTTAGAAGAACAAGACAATATAGTTGGAGTTCTGCTTGTTTAGCTATGTTATACAGGGAAATATGCAGAGCCACAAAAGTTGGTAGCAGAACAATGGGTGGTTGCTTATCACTATTAATGTCCTGAACATGGTATCGCATGCCATATATTGCGCTAACTTCTAGTAATCCACCAACATACCCTTTCGTGTGCAGATGAAGCGGGGGTAGAGTACTAAACTTTTGAAATAAACCTCACAATGATGTTGTGGGGTACAAATCAATGTTTGATCACATTCAAGCTAATCAGGTAACTCTTCATATTTATTTTCTTATCTTTTACACATCATCTTAAGTAACAAAGTTAAATATATTTGTAGTTTTTATGGGCGCCATATCAAGACTTGCAAATATTAATACCCATAGAAGCATATAGAGATGTTCAACTGTGGACTTCATGTACCGCCATTCTTTGTTTTGCAATTGTTGAATTGCACCAAACAGATAGTCAAATTATAGTTTTGTCTCTTTCAAGAAGTCCTTTCTCCACCCAAATAATTTGAATGACCTCCATAAAATTGACATGAGAGGAAGACAGGATGAAAATTGGGTTATAAGACATGCTCAATGGATCGAGATATAGAACAACAAACGTGAGCTGACAATAACGAGTCATCTAATGCAAGGCCCATTGTGTCACACACAAGAATACATGGAATGGTACATTGTCAATTCTATCTATTTCTTATCTATGCCACCACTACTACAAGATCTAACGAGGAGCGACCAACAATTAAGGACTGCCAACACATTTGAAATCGGTACGACTTTCACACCGTCATATCATGAGACTGCATCAATTCCTCTGGACTGTGAATACCCAGTTTTATCCGGGTCCCATCTAAAAAATAAATAAATAAATAAATACATAAATAATAAAAATAAAATAAAAATTAGATAATATTTTAAATTTTTGGTCTATAAGAGATTAGGATTATAAATTTTAAATATGTAGATATTTAGGTTAGTGGATTAGTGAAAAGATTTTAAGGGAAGTGAATGAGATATTTAAGGAAAATATGAGAGGTGGCCATCGAAAAATAGGAAGGTGGATCCTTTTTTTAAAATAAAAATAAATAAATAAATAAATAAAATAGGATTTAGGGTTAGGAGGTGTGGCTATAAATAGGAAGTTTAGGTCTTTAGAGAGGGACCTTGACACTTCATATTTTTACATGACACTTTGAGAGCATAGGGAGAAAAAAAAGAGAAAATCCTAGAGAGAGAGCTCGGGAAACGAAGAAAAAAGAGGAGAGAGCCAAAAGAAAATTAACCGAGAGCATCTCAAGGCACACCCGAGGTCAATAGAGAGAATAAATCAAAAGAATTGAAGGATAAATTCTCTGAAGCAAGTAAGATTTCCTTTTGTGGCCTGTTCTTCATCTATTATTTGCTCTTTTTTCTACTTGTATATTTTGTTTATGTTAAAAGTCTTGAGTTTTTGTTTCTAAATGAAATATCACTTCATCTATTATTTTGCTCTCATTTCTTCCTTCTGTTCATATTAAAAATCTAAATTTTTATTTCTAAACAAAAATCTCTTTGTTTTATTATGTGTACTTTGCTTGCATTTCTATTTTTTTTCCTTGTTTTGTCTGTTCCCACTAAATGTATCATTTTTTTAAAAATGAAAATTGCTCTTTTTGCAAACCCTAATCTTCCCAAACCCTAAAAAAATCTTTAAAAAAAAGGGCATTGCTTGCTTTGCCTTTTTGCCAACCCTAAAACATTTTCTACCCAAAAGAGTTATTTTTTTTTAAATCCTAAAAATAATTTTTTTTAAAAAAATCCCACGTATTTCTTTTTCACAAAACCTAAAAAATAGCCTTCTTTTTAAACTCTAACTATTTCACAAATTATAAAAGTCTAAATTTTTCAAACCCTAAAAATTCTTTCTTTCTTTATAAGTCTTAAAAATTTCAATTTCTTTGCAAATCCAAAAAAAAAACTAATTCCTAAATCAAACAATAATTATTTTCTTGTTGTTTTTGTTTGCTCTTGTATATGTTTTTGTTGTTCTATATATTTTTCGTTTATTTCTTATTGTATATATATATATATATATATATATATATAATTCAATATTAATAAGACATTTTGGTTATAAAAAAAAGGAGTCTTTTAAATCCACGCAATGACCAAGTAATTTTGATAGAGTGGTGGATCCACCTTCAACATCGCTTAGATCGTAAAGGTTTATTGAGTAGTCGTGTACTAATTTGAACCTTGTGCAAGAGTGGATTTACAAAAAATAATAACAAAGTAAAAATCAAGCTAAAAAAAATTAACACTTTTGAAACTTATTCAAACTTATTTTTCAAAATAATTACGTGGCAGCTTTGATTCCTACGTTACACACGGAGGATATGTAGGAGCAGGAACCTGACCCGTCAAGTCTAAAAATAAAAATTTTATTTTTTTCAGGTTTCAATTATTTAAAAAAAATTAAACTATGAGCAATTCAGAATGATAAAACAGAAAACAAAATTTTTATGTTTATTTATAAAAAAAGGGAATAAGTAAATAAAATAAAATAAATATTTTAAGACTAATATCAATGCAAAAAATGTATAAAATAAAATAAAAAAAGAGAGAAGGGGCAATAATATCCTATGATTAATCCGTTCTCCCAATTCAAATTAAATTTTTAGGTTTGTTTATAAAAAAAATAAAAAAACATATTTACTAAAAAGATCAAGTTAAATTTTATTGAATATGAAAAATAAAAAATGATATTTCATAAATAATCTATTTCCCAATTTAAATTAATTTTTTTAATTCTTAATTTAAAAATAAAAAAAATGAATATTTTACTAAAAAAGGAAAAATTAAATTAAATTTTGTTTAAATTTAATCAATTCAAAAAAAAGAATGATATTTTTAAATAATATATTTCCTTAATTTAAATTAATTTTTTAACTCTTTATTTAAAATTAAAAAATATAAAAACAAATATTTTACTTAAAAAAAGAAAGAAAATTAAATTCAAATTTTGTTTAAATTTATCCCATTCTAAAATTAAAAAAAAAAGGAGAATAATATTTTGTAAATAATCCATTTTTCCAATTAAAACTAATTTTTTAGTTCTTTACAAAAAAATATGCAAAAATGAATTTTTACTTAAGAAAAAAATCAAGTTGATTTTTATTCAAATTTATTTAATATGATAATAAAGAAATAATATTTTATAAATATTTCACTTTCTCCATTCGAATTAGATTTTTAGCTATTTGTTCAAAAAATAAAAAATACAAGAAAAGAAAAAAGAAATCTTACTTTAAGAAAAAATAAAAAAATCATGTCATATTTTATTTAAATTTATTTAATATGAAAATAAAATAAAAATAGTATTTTTATATATATATTCATTCCTTTAATTCAAATTTTTTTAATCGTATTTCTAAAAAATATTTATATAATTAAAACTTAAAAAAATTGTTAAAAATGAGAAATAATATTAAAAAAATGACAAATCAGAAAAAAAAAAATCAATAATTTTCTTTTAAAATAAAATAAATAATTTTTAAAAAGTTGAAATGATTCTTACACAATTAATTAGAAAGTAGCCGTTTTAATCAACGAACGTCGTAGGGTGCTAATAGCTTCCCTACGCTAAACGACTCCCGAGCCTAAACATGATTTTAAAGATTATTTTATTAAATATTTTGTAAATGTTCTTTTCTTTAATAAACTTTGGTGACGACTCCTTGTCATAATCGTCCCGTCGTACTCCGATTGCGACATAGACATTACGCTAGAAGCAAACATAATTAAGACAAGACTTCGTTTGCAACAACATCGGAGGATTCTTTTACAAACTTATTTGGAGTTGATTTTACAACTCTATCTTCAACACAAACTTATATGCAGTCTCTTTACCAACCAAATTTTGTTAATGAACTTAGTAATTCATCAAATGCATTCCAACAACTAGACTTTCATGATGATTCAAATCATCCACAAGTTCATCCTGAAATTGAGAGCAACAACCATAATGACGAAACTCACTACGTCACAGACATTACCCTCGTCGTGGATTTGGCCACCATTACGGAGATAGTTAATTATTATTGTTATTATGAATTTTTTATCATCTTATTAATGCACTTTGTCTTCATCAATGTTACCTTAGTAACAAGAAAACGTTAATTTCAAAATATTTGTCTCAACTATAAATAATTAATTTATAATTTAATATTTTATTTACTTTTTAAAAAAAAATTATTCTCAAATAAAATTTATTCAAAATTATAATAGTAAAGTTTTAAAGTTTAGGGTATTAAAAATTATAATATTAAATAATGTCATTTTAAAAAAAATTATTTAATTAAAATAATTTTTTATTTAAAATATCATTTTATCATACTAATATTTAAAAATATTAAGTCAAAATTACATATTTAAATAAGTAAATAAACAGAATAATATTTAATATATTTATTTAATTTTTAAAAATATATTTATTATTTTTTAAGTATAAATAATCTAAACATTAACATTATTATCTAAAATAATATATTTATTATTTAAATATTTTAATTAATTTTTTAAAATTATCTAAAATAATTTACTTATTATTTAATTATTTTAATTATTTTTTAAAAATTTAATTATTATTGTTTTCAAAAAATATTATTTATTATCTTGATTAAATATGTCAAATATATTTTAAAATTAATATTATTATTTTTATTTATTTTAAATAATATAAAAATATAAACATAATTTAAATAATAAAACTTATTTTATTATATATATAACTAACAAAATATTTATAAATATTTATTTTAATAAAATATAAATATATAAATATAATTTAAATAATAATATTTATTTTATTATATAAAAAAAAAAGCAACTCAAAATTCGGTTCTCAAGAAACCAAATTTTGAGTGTCAAAATTGTTGTCCAAAATTTAGGTTTAGTTGAATAATTAAATTAGTCTCCATTCTATTTGAGTATTTTTTTTTTCATATATAATATTACTGTAAAAAAACTTCAAAATCTGCAACCTAACCTTTTGTTTAGAAAAAGAAAAAATTTGTCATTTTTTCGCTATAGTCACCGTTACTACTAGGCGAACAACAGCCGCTGTGACTAAAAAACGCCATTTTTTGCCGTGACTGTCTGAAAAAGCTAAAAGATTGTCACCAAATTCTGCCATTTGATAACACTGAGTTTGATATATAACTATGCACTCCTTTGTGGTAGAGATATTTTTAATTTGTTTTAAATTAAATGCCAACCGTTGAGAGCATTACTATATCTTGGAATTCTTCTTGTCAGTGACAATTCAAACCGTATCAGCATGATGATATATGACAATGATGTGATATGCTTCTGATCTAAAAAAAATATGATATTTTTTTTAATCCTTAACCGTTAAAACTGAATTTAATAATCTAAAAGGTATAAATTTTTATTGAAAAAACAATATACATTACATTAAAGTTATAAAAAATAAAATATAAATTCCTTGAACTTAGTGGTAAAGGTTAGCATTTTCTTATAAATAAATATACACATTAAGGGTCATGACGCAAAGTTTTTGTTTCATCTTCTTAATTCCCCAACTCTTTCCTACTTATTCTGAGCCTAACATTACAATGACCATTTTGTTTTTAGTTGAATCAACAACATGATTTGCCATACCTGTATACGGTGTGGCAGATGTCAAAAAAGCTACGATATTCCATGCTACTTTTATGCTGTGGCAGTGCTCGAAACAATGCCAGTATGATAATTGTTATGCTTCTGTAGAGGAAGTTTTATATATAAATTTCCTCAATGTGTGAATGTCAGCTATGATCATGTTAAGACATCAAAGCATAAATATAGCAAACGTTTTCCATATGCAAGGACGGTATGAAATATGAAACCCAGCTGAGTACTTGCTAATAACACCCAATAAAATGGATATCTTTAAAAGCTAGGCAAATTCTTGAGAAGAACAATAATTTAATCTGGATATACAGGCTCTAAATAAAATATTTGTGTGTACATCTGATGAAATTTAATTGCACTTGAAATCCAGATCATACTGAGAAGTGGAAGGTGAAAGGCCCTGGTGAGCACGTGAATCACCATGAGCAGCAGCTACTACTTGATGCATCAGACTGCGGGGGTTTCTGCTTGAAGATGTTCTTTTTCACACCAGATGAACCCTCAGCCAAGAGGCTTGGTGTCTCCAAAATCTACAGACAAACAGGGAAGCCCAAATTTTGAAATCATTTCTTCCATTTCCTGAGGGTGTTAAATTTTACTTGATAAAAATAAATAAAAGAAAATAGGTAGACCCCATGAGGGTGGGAGACAACATTACAACACCCACAATTCTTTTGAGACAAATGCTAAAAGGTTTATCTTGCTTGCAATTCAGGTCAACTAGATTCAGTATTTGTGCACAAAAATGGTTGCAAATTCTTTAGTAAGGATACAGCAGTTGTTCAGGAATTTGAGAAGCCTTCACCAAATGGTATTCCAAAACATATTTCATAAACAGATATCATCATGACAAAAGCATTAAATATTTTATGCTTAATATATTAAAGCAATAATAACCATTTCAATTATTTCAGTGACACTCCACCCCCTTTTCTTCTTTCGAGGAGTTAGGGAAGAGTTGCATAGCATGTATACCTTCATTACAAGCTCCTCAAAACACTGCTCAACATTGACTCTGGTTTTTGCACTGCATTCAGTAAACAGACATCCGTATTCCCTTGCAAAGTCTATCCCATCCTTTTTGCTGACAACCCTCTCACTCTCCTGAAAAAGAGTGATATGCCTTTGTTAAAATTGCAGTGCTTTAGGTCTAGATAGAAGAAGAAAGATAAAACAGAATTGATATTTATTGAGATGTATGATAATGTGTTGGGATGTTTTGGATGTTCATAAAACCAAGAGCAGTAACCCCTGTTTATACTAATCATAATCTTATCGAATTCATAAAACAAATCATGATAAGGAAATATGGTAACTAATCCTAAGGGATAATGATAAAATAAGGTCTCTAATCCTATGGAAAAGATACGATAGGATAATATTTTTAGATATAAAACAGGTCACAAGAGCAGCATTTGCAAAAAATACCCAGATGGAAATTTCTTACTGAATTAGTGAATCAAGACCAGTGGCAGAGCTAGATGGTTTTAGTTTAGGCGACCAAATAAATAAAACAATTGAAAAAGTAATTAGATTCAAAATAGACCTAATTGTATTTTGTGTCCTTCTACAATGATTAATTTGATGAAATTTAATGATTTTGTATGATATGAAGTTACGGTTTCAAAGAAAATAAGCAATTGAAATTTCCAAGTTCTGGAAGAAATATAAAATAGTTTAATCAATTTAATTCATGGAGATTTTGGAAAGAAAATGAGAATTTGAGTTTTAAGAACAGGAAAACTAATAGAAAAATTTTATTGTAGCAATTTAAAAAGTTAAGGAACTAAAAAATATTTAGAGTAAAATTGCAAATTAATCATAATAAAGATTAAAAATATGATTAAGTACAAAGACTTTTTAAAATAGAAGGGTGAAGCCCACCTCAAAATATTAATAGCTTGATCAAGACTTACCCTCACAATTTATAAGAATGAAAAATTACACAAAAAAAAAAAAATCATTAATGGACGCACCTTATCAACTTTGTTTCCAACAAGCATCTTGATGCAATCTTGATTTGTGGAGTATAGGTCAATTTCTTTAGCCCATATATCAGATAGATTTGTAAAGGTTTCTCGCCGTGTCACATCATATACTGCATGTATTAAAAAATCCAAATTCATTGAATAGATTTATAATTTAAAAGCAACATAAATGTGATTGTCATAGCTAAAAAATTGAAACAATCTCATAATATTTAGAAGCAAAACAGGTTACTGCTATACTATTTTAGCCAACCAAATTCATGGTCTACAAATCAAGACAATAATTCGAAGTTTCTAACAACAACACTCTGTAATTACTCAACAGAAGAGAAATGATAGAATGATAATCAATCAATCCTCTTAGTAATATGTCCAATACTCTCACTGGAATGATATCTCATTTATGATATTATGAGCCGAAGAAAACACTACCACACAGTTGTCAATACTCTGTTGTCAAATGTTCAATATTTCCAAATTGAAGTAAACTCTTCTGGGCATTTATCAAGACACATAGAGTTGAGTTTATCAGAAAAAGACCCATAACCCTTTCCCATCACTACTGTACATGCCAAGAAACTATAGCTAATATGTTATGCTGGTATGGTCTATGGGCATGCATTCTCCTTAGTCTCAACAACAGTTTAGTTTGGTTTTTAGAATTCTAGATTGTCAAAGACCTGGTTTCATCCACAACAAGAATATCCCTTGTCCCAGTTCATGGGCTGCCTTGGATGGAATGGATTTTCCTCTTTCTTACCAGTGACATAGGAGTATGGACGATTGGGATAAATTTTGAATTGAATTATAATGGACGAATTAAAAATAAATTCTTAATCAATTTATTATGATCCAACAACAAACAATGAGAACAACCAAGCCTTATCCTACTAAATAAGATTGGCTACTTGGATCACATGACATTATTGAATTAAATAAAAAATCAAATCCTTAGAAATATTATTAATCAATAGAATTTTTTTAATAATTTTCTCTAAGATTCTTTTTGATTTCCCTCTACTCTTTTTATTGGACTATAAGTCACATCGTCCACTCTCTTCACTAGTGCCTCTAGTGGTCTTTTTTGCGATGGTTTTCGTTCATCCTTTCCATCATAGGTGCTACAATTTTATTCATTAAAAATATATTAAAAGAATCAAATTCATCCATGACTCCTTTAATAAAAACCATCGAACCTTATCCAATAATTTTTTTTTATGGATAGATATTCAAGCCATCCATTTACAAGCATATTATATTTTATATTTTATTTATATTTTTTACCTATCAATTTTCTTCTCTTTAAATTTTCACAAATATTTTTTTCTCTACAAAATTTATCTAGTGGAAAAGAAATCTTGAACCAAAAACAAACCATATGTCTGATCTTATGACACAACACATTCCAAACTTCATTTTAAAACCAAAATAAAAAATAGTACATTAAAAGAATGAAAATTGAAAGCCCTTGTCCTTTTCCAATACATTCCATAAATCCATGTTATTTTATAAATGAAATAGTATTGGTTGAGAAATCAAAACCAAAGGTCAACTCTGAACTTAAACTTTGGCGAAAACCTTGAAATCTATTGGTTTATGCTAGAATAGAAGTAAAAACAGAGTATATCTATTACAGCTCTAGCAAACTCTAAACATAAACATTGGAGACAAACTTTGAAATCTATTAGTTTATGCTTGAATAGAAGTAAAACAAAGTATATCTATTACAGTTCTAGCAAACTCTAAACATAAACATGGGAGACAAACTTTGAAATCTATTGGTTTATGCTTGAATTGAAGTAAAACAAAGTATATCCATTATATAGCAAGAAACAAAATGATGATAATGCTTTGGAAGTTAAATTGGAAGTGACATCATACCACAGGTTTTTAATTTTAAGTACTTGAGATTAATTCTTTCAAAACAAAGACATTATAAATAATACAAGCTGAATGGTTAAAATGAAACAAAAAATTAGGATTTATTTGTAATCTTAAAGTACTAATCAAGGTTAAAGAAAAGTTTTATGGTACTGTTATGCAACTAGTTATTCTATATGATAGTGAATGCTAAGTTTTAAAGAGATGACAAGAGAAAAAAAATAAGAGTTGTAGAAATCAAAATATTAAAATGAATGAGGAGTCACATCATGATTTTATACAAGATAAGATTGGAATAACACCTATAAGAAAAAAGATGACAATTGTTTTAAGTGATTTGGACACATGCAAAGAAATTTATTGAAGAAACTAGTAAAAATAGTGATGACATGACATTTAATTTGGTTAAAAAAAGAGTAGAACAAGACCTAAAAACACTTTGAAAAAAATATTATTAAAAGGGATCTTATAGTAAATAATATCTCAAAAAAAGGTTTTCAACCATATATAATGGCATTGTGTGATCTATGTTACCGACTTCATTTACTAAGATAAGGCTTTGGTATTGTAATACAAATGAACAGTTAGGATTTATTCATGGATGAATAGGTTGGATCATTAATAAATGGACTATTTTGCCTTATAGACTGCACTTCAGTAAAGGAAAAAAAGCACTGCCACCAAAATTTAAGTGTTACATTGCCCTCCACTTTTGCTATAAGATCATGAATCCTTTCATATTTTATGGATTTGATGTGGTTTCACATACATCTTGTAATATATACCATTTATGTCCTTCACCCTATTATTTATTCTTTTGGGGGAGTTGGTTTGTGGCATTGTATCTGAAATGGCCCCTTTAACTATAGGGGCCTTAGAACAAAGTAGAAAGGGGAGAATGACTCCCCCCCATTCCATTTCTTTTTCACCAACAACCCCCCCCCCGATTTCTATTTTCATTTTCATTTTCACCAAATGCCCCCATCCCAATTCTCCCTGCCTTATTTCTCATCTCTTTCTCAGTGTCGTCTTTCCCTCCTTCTCTCATTCCTCCATGTATCTATTTTATTACCTTAACTTATTCTTTTAAGATTCTAAATAAATCTTTATGACTTATTTATTTTTATTTTTCATATAAATAGCTTTGGGTAAATTTTCGGAGTTTGGAAGTGTCATCTATTATAGGAGAAAAAATTATTTGGGTTCCTAAAGTAATCTTAACTACTCAAGCTTATAAAAATTATTTTTTGACATGCTTTATTTGTAGGAAGGGTATATTTTAAAATTTTAAGTATAGATCTAGATTCAAATAATTTTCAGAAATTTTGTTGGATATTAATGATGTCCAAATCTGTTAAATGGAAATGTCAATGCACGGAGAGAGCTATCAACAAGTTAAGACTATTCTCACTAAGACAAATTATGACACGACAAACACAAGGAATGAGTTGTCTGTTAGATGAATTAATCTCAAAGGGAGAGGTTCTCCTTAGGAGGAGGGAGTTATCAACAAAGTAGAGTTACCTTATACAGTTATACTTTTAGTTCTCTCATGTGATTCTTAGAGTAATATATAGGTTTCATTTATGATATTTTAAAAAAATTCTATTTAATTTTTTTTAAAACGTATTTCATTATAATAGTTATAGATTGAAAGAATGTTTTTATTTAACAACACAAATTTATGAACTTTTGATTTATATTCAAATTCTTGAAAGTGAGGATAGAACAAATTAGTTTTATTAAACTGACATATTATAAGTTCTATAATTATTAAACATTCATACATTATTTATTTTCGTTTCTTATTCATTATGGTTATTATGTCTTCATTAAGCCTGTGTTACTCACCCATTTCTTTATTTTTTTTCAGATCTTCCAGTAGCTGAGTTATAAGTTAGTAGAAATTACAGTTCATCCCAATAGAATTTTCTATTAGTAGATCATCATTGTTAAGATGGTCTCATTTTGCTTTTTGTTACATTTTGGACTTTTGCAGATTTTAAGAAGTTAGATTTATTATTTTGGCTATGTAATAGGAACTTGGTATTGATATTAGGTATATCTGATGTTCCTTTATTGTTATTGAATCATATAATTTTAACAAGTTGTTATATTTTTGGAATGTTGAAATTACAAAAGAAATTTAGTGGCAATTTCAGTAGATTGGTCATACACTTGTTTGAAACAGTTTATTATTTTATGTGTTTACTTCTAAATAGGTTTGTAGGTGATATTTCTTGGTAACTTAGCCTGAGCAATGATTACAAACTCAATTTTAGGTCGTGACAATGTCAAAGCTCCCAAGATAAACTGTGGCCGAGGGATCCTTGTTGCCCTAATTCTTTCAGATAGAAGTTAAATTTCAGCACAAGAGTATTGTATGGCATGTCATTATCCATGCTTCAAGCCCAAAGAACTCTACCAATTTTCATGTGCCTTCAGCTGACAATATGCTCTTAGAATCTTGGTTCATGACATAGCTAATAGCTATTGCATCAGATTTGATCATTCATTATAAGAAACATGTTTTTCATTTTTTAAAATATTCAAAACAATCATTTACCAAAACAGTGCCTTATGCAGAAGAATAAAAGTTGGCATTTAATGACACCGCACAAAGGCAAGAGACCAGCAAAAGGAAAATATCAAAACAATGACATCATACAATTACCAGTTTGCTATATTTTTACAATATAAATTCAAAAGTGGTAAAATAGAAATAGGTATAAACTACAGATATAGCCATAGTGAATGATTTACATCTCAATAAGATACCAAAATTCAAACAAACACAAAAAAGTGCATCATAAATGTTTAATATAGCTAAGTAATGGAGAAAATCATGGAACATACCCATAATTATTCCCTGAGCTCCTCTGTAATATGAACTAGTAAGTGTTCTAAACCTTTCCTGTCCAGCTGCACAAACAGAAAATACTGAGTATTGCAATTAACTTATTCCAGATATGGTTGACCAGACTCTCTAAAGCTTAAATTATACAAACTTATAATATAAAACGAAAATTCAGTATATCAGAAACTGCTAATCTCTGTATATAAGAAATATAAGCCATATACTGCACATAGTAGCTAAAGCATTACATTACACTATGCTCTCATAAATATACATGGAACAGTTTCAACATGTCGTAGTTTCAACAAAATATATTTGAAATATATTTCTCTAATACATTACTCTATTAATGACACTGTGATCAAAGATAAGGTACATTCCAGTACACTGGTTATAAAAAATATTGCAGAAATTGCCAAAATATGTTTTCACTTGAGTATTAAGACTTAAGACTAGCAATCTTGACCTCCAAGTTCATATATGTCATCCTAATATATATTAATGAACCAGTACTGAAATATTCAACAAAAAATTTTGAAGATTTCAATTGGTATGGCATACGTTACAAGTAAAGCCCAAAACAGTTTAGTACATAAGAGCTCCAAAGCTTCCACACTCACTATGCGTCATGAGTTTTTAGCAATACAAAAAGTTTTGTTTCTTAACTAATGTAAATATTTTGAAAATAAAAAACAGAAGCAAACAACACAGAATAAAAGGGATTTGACTTTCTGGAAATCATAATTAACACACGGCACATTACCTGTGTCCCAAATAGCAAGTTTTAACTTTTTCCCTCCCATTGTAACATATTTAACTTTGAAATCCACACCTGCATCATGATTATAAGAATCAATTCATATGACTGAGAAAAAGTATGTCATTTTAACAAATAATTAGGTGATAGTCTCCACAGTCATATAATGAACCATAACATGGACAAATGGAGCACGACTCCGTGATGGAGAAACTAAATAATCTCTGTTGAAGACAAAACTAGATATTGCTTATAAAACAAAATAAAATAATTAAAAACAAAAGAATGCTGCTTTACACAACAGTCAAACCATTATTGTCCAATCCTGATTTGGGTTTGGCCCACTACAACACATATTATTAGATCAACTGTATAATTAAATGTATGAAGCCTGATCTGACAAGTCATGTCTTGTCAGTAGATTCAGTACTGATTTGTGAATTGTAAGCCCAAAATATATAATAGTTAGGAGTGTAAATTAACTGAGTTAATTGGGAATTATTTGAGCTCAACTCATAATTAATCGTAACACTAAAACACAAAAGGCTATATTACTTATTTCCAATAAAAAGGAGAAAAGGAAAGGAAAAGATTGTTACAAACCGATGGTGGGAGAAAGATCCTCGAAAGAATCAGAGGTGAAGCGCAAAAGGAGGGTGCTTTTGCCAACCCCAGAATCCCCAATCAACAGAAGCTTGAACAAATAATCGAATTCAGGTTGACTCGACGACGACGACGATGCATCCATGTGGAAAATTCAATGAACCACACTTAATATTAGATATTCTTAAGATTGGATCTGAGAGGGGGTTTTCTTTTCTTTTCCTTTAGTTCTTTCGAAATTCTAGACTTGACTTGAATTCGATGGAAAGAAAAAGGAATGAACTGAACAAGTCACTGGAAGGTTGCGGATAGTCAAAGAAACCGTTTAAAGTTTGTCGCATGCTTCCTGCGGTGATTGTTTCAGTTGTCGGTGTTTTCGCACTCTCACCGAGTTTTTTACGAAAATAATATAAAAAATAAATAAAAATACTGAAATATATTTCTCTTATAAATATTTACTAAATTAAACTTTTTTACTGTTGAGGTATCAAAATTGTGTCTTCGAGAAACCGAATTCTGATCTTCTATTCACGTTTTTAAGATAAATTTGTTGATAGAATTAGTTTTGGGTAACTGAATTCCAGATATAATTTTAATTTTTTTATTTTTATATAATAAAAAATTATTATGTAATATTTTATGTTTATATAATTATATATTGTCAAATTTAATAATAAAAAGATTATTTTAAATAATAAAATAAAATTTATTATTTGAATTATATTTTTATTTTTATATTATATGAAAATAAATATTTATATTATGTTAATTTGTGTGAAATAATAAAAAATATTATATTAAATATGTAAATTTGTGTTATGAATTTTTAATATTAATATAAAAATATTATTTTGAATAAGTATTTGAATTTAAAAAAAAAATTGTATATCAAATTAATAAAAATAATAAAGAATGTTTGGATATATATTTATTTGAATATGTAAAAATGTGTTATGAATTATAAATGTTAATATAATAATATTATTTTGAATAAGTATTTCATTTTAAATGCAACATGAGAAATTTTAATGTTAATATGCAAAAGTGATTGAAGGAGCTGTTGCGTGGGAAGTAAAATTATGACATTTATTAATACAACGTCCTCTCTAGTTAGCTTTTCCTTTTTCTTTATAACCTAATACAAAAAAAGAAATCAATGACGAGAACTAAATGCATGACTAATGTTTGGACATGTCTTCTTTGTGTGACCAGGAGTGTGACAATAGGAACAATTTTTTGCACGATTTTGTTGTTTTGTAATATCCATCTCTGTTTTTATCCTGCTGGACTTGGGTCAACCCTTTGAAGTTCTGGATTTGGACACAAAGTTGGGCCAGTGTAGGTTGGCCAGTAGTCTTCGTGTCTTAGTTCTTCAAACTGACCTTGGTATATCTTAGAAACTTGTTGTAAAGAATACATAGGAGATATGTAGATGTCAAAGTTGTGGTGTGCGTGTAAGCATGAAGCAAGTACATGCGAGCATGGGATGTGAACTTTTTGGAACTTGCCACAATCACACCACATTTCATCTAACCGTACTGTAAATCTTCCTACAAGTCGAACTTCTCTTGGATGTTCCATTTCTTCCACTAAAAATCTAGTGCCTGTTCGGTCAAAGGTAATGACTTTATAAGTGTTCGCCTTTGAATGTGCATCTTGAATTGCTTTAATTGTAACCTCCGAGTACACATGTCCAGCATTAATCATTGCATCTACTTCTCTGCCTCTCTCAATGAAGAACTTGTTGCAACGGGTGTATGTCGTCATGACCATGGAGCAAATTGGCAGATTTCTAGTTTTCTTCAAGATCGAATTGGTTGACTCCGCTAGGTTTGTTGTCATGTGTCCCCAGCGTCGTCCATTGTCCCATGTCAGCGCCCATTTTTTCCTTGGGATGTTGTCTAACCATTATGCAGCTTCGAGATTATTATCTTTTACTATGTTATAATAGTAAAAGAATCTCGGTTTAGTCATCCCATATGCTGAAAAAAATATGTCAAATTAACAAGTGTAAAAAAGA
Organism: Abrus precatorius; assembly: GCF_003935025.1. Taxonomy (NCBI): domain Eukaryota; kingdom Viridiplantae; phylum Streptophyta; class Magnoliopsida; order Fabales; family Fabaceae; genus Abrus; species Abrus precatorius. The sequence continues at coordinate 13,260,506 of NW_020874428.1, read as the reverse complement.
TTAATGATAATTTAAAGTATGAAAAAAATTAAAATTACCCATATTGATGACATCTTTCTTAAGTGCAGGATTTTTGAATCATCTCATGAAATTTTGTGCAAAGTGTCTAATGCAATAGTCATGGACAGAACCGTTTTCTGTCCAACCACTTCCACTTTTAGAGTATGCACTTCTTATGGCCTCGTGACGATCCGAAATGAGGCATAACCTCTCCTGCGGAGTTACGTACCTCCTTAAGTTTCTTAAAAAAAAAGATTCATGCATCGTTGGTTTCACCTTCAACCACAGCAAAGGCAATGATAATTAAGTTGTTGCGGCCGTCTTGCACAACTGCCACCAATAAAGTCCCTTTATATTTGTTGTACAAAAATGTTCCATCGACTTGAACAATTGGTTTGCAGAAGGCAAAACCATCAATGCATGACCTGAAGGTCCAAAACAACCTCTTGAAGAACACATTTTCCTCGTCCAACAAGTCACCCTTGTACGCCAGTTGTGTACTTAATTTCTAGATGAAACCCAAAAGATACAGTTGCATTGCTTGCAACATACTAGGTAACTTGTGGTATGACTCCTCCCAATTTCTGAATATATTTTCAATGACATGTTGTTTCCCCAACCATCCCTTTTTGTAGCTGATTGTATAACCCATGGTGGACTTGATGTGAGCTATGATGGGTATGGATGGATCAACCTCAATAATTTCATGAATAGTTTGAGAAATCATTCATGATCCCAAGTTGTTATGATCCTGTGAAATGAGTGGGGAAACATATGTATGACACCCTTCAAGCTTCATTATTTCCCAGTGTTACTCTTTGGTGCACAATATAGCTCGACATTCCAGTCACAGTCGTTGTGAACGCATTCTATGACAAGCCTAGTTGTGCTTGACATCTTCACCTTGTAAGTGCAGTGATTGACAATGTGAAATCTGTTTATGGCATCTTGCACCTGTTCTTTTGTCAGGAAGCGCTGGCCAACAAATAGTGTTCTAGGCGGATACATAACCATTTCACGATCAAGGACGTGGCCAAACTCAGAGTCATGTTCATGTATTTGACTGCAAAAGTCCAGAAAATGTGGAGGTGGGTGGTATAATGGTAATGGTTCTGATTATGGAATATTTGGAATTGAGAGGGAGTCTTCTTCATCATCCTGCTGTTGTGACATTATTTCATCTTCGTCCTCACTAAAAGGGTCAAAAACTTCTATTAGGAGACCCACAATAGCATGTTCTTCAATTGGCTCTACTTCAATTGCCTGGGAGGGTATTTCATTGAGGTCCATGAAACCACCAGTGTGAAGTTGTTTGTAAGACTGAAGGTCAAAATTCATATCATAAGTTGGAAAAGATGGATTAATGGTTTCCAAAGTTTGGTAAGGTGAAAGTTGTGATACCTGGGTTACGTTGGTGGCAAATGTAACATATAGTTCTATACCTGATTGAAGTTGATTAGAATCATGGATGTTGAAGAGTGCCTCGACGTCCTCATCATCGTTCAACTGAACACATATATAGTTGCAAACCCCCGGGCCAAGTCTAATTGGGTAGCGAAAATGTATCGTTTCCACCCTTTCATTTTCGTCTCGGTGAAGTTTGGTGTGGATGACTTTCTTCAGCCTTTGTAGAGTCACTCCTCTCTTTAGATGTACCAATTTGGCTGATAGTGAGGTGAACGTGACTCCTTCATTAGGACATTGGTTGATGGCACTATCAGAGTGAACAATGACATAGATTGAAGACATTTTGAGATTGAACCAAGTGAAAGATGAACAAACTTAGAAGTAGTAGGTTCACAAGAACAAGCAACAAGTTTAGAAGGGTGAATGAAGAAAATGAACAACCTACATGACTATTTATAACGGTAGCATTGGATTCCTTCTCATTCAAAGCTTCACCACGTTTAATGAGTGATGGTGACCTCTCTATGACACCACATGCACAAGCTTTCTCTCCTTCCAAGTAATGACTCTCTCCTCTACCAAACACGTTTTATGAATGATGGTGACCTCTCAATGACACCACATGCACAAGCTTTCTCTCCTCCGAAGTAATGACTCTCTCCTCTGCTAAACACGTTTTACAAGTGATGGTGACCTCTCAATGACACCACATGCACAAGCTTTCTCTCCTTCCAAGTAATAACTTTCTCCTCTGCCAAACACGTTTTACGAGTGAGAGTAACCTCTCCATGACACCACATGCACCTCTCTCATACCAAAGTTTATCTATAAATATGTTTATCAAGGCTATATGTTTTCATTCAAACTTGCATCCATTACTAAAAATGTTGTTGTGGAAGCAAAACAAACACAGGTCCGCCCTCATTGGAAGAACGGTAAGTTTTAATAAATATGACTTTCAAGATCTACGTATCATGTTATTAATTTGTTAATAAATGCTGGAAACTGAAAACATAATTTCATCTTTTTGTCATTCAATGCCAGAATTCAATCCTTTAATTGTTCCTTTACTTGAAGAACTTGGTTTTGCTGGGGTGGCAAAGTCAAGGCATCTTAAGGTGGATCATGCATTGATAACAGCTTTGGTCGAGAGGTGGAGACCTGAAACTCACACGTTTCATTTTTCAACAGGGGAGTGCACCATAATCCTAGAGGATGTTGCACTTCAACTGGGGCTAAGTATTGATGGATTACCAGTCATTGCTCCAACAATGTTTGACTGAGAGGATATGTGTGACTTATATCTCGGTATCATGCCAGTCAAGAGAGAGACACTTATTGGCACTATGGTGAAATTGAAGTGGTTGAGAGACAACATGTTACCATTACCAGATGAACCATCTGAACAGCAGGTTCACGCTCATGTTAAAGCATATATATTGGGTTTCATTGGAGGTGTTTTGATGCCTGACAAAACAGGCAACAAAGTTCATCTTATGTATTTAGCTTTATTAACTAATATTAGAAGAGCTAGAAGATATAGTTGGGGATCTGCTTGTTTAGCTATGTTGTATAGGGAAATGTGCAAGGCCACAGAAGTTGGGAGCAAAACAATGGGTGGTTGTGCATCACTGTTAATGTCCTGGGTATGGTATCGCATGCCATATATTGCGCCAATTTCCAATAATCCACCAACATACCCTCTAGTGTGCAGATGGAGCGGAGGTAGAGTCCTCAACTTTCAGAATAAACCTCATAATAATGTTGTGGGATACAGATCAATGTTTGACCACATTTAACCTAATCAGGTAAATCTTCATAAATAAAATTTTAATTTTTTCTTGTGATATTTTGTTTTATATATTATCTTATTTAACAAATTTAATTTTATTTGTAGTTTTTATGGGCACTATATCAAGAATTGCAAACATCAATGCCTATGGAAGCTTACAGAGATGTCTGAATGTAGACTTCATGTACCGCTATCCTTTGTTTTGCAATTATTAAATGGCACCAATCAGATAGAGTAAAATTACAGTTTCGATTCTTACAAGAAGTTCCTTGTCCACCCAATAATTTGCATGATCTCCACACAATTGACATGAGAGGAAGACATGATGAAAATTGGATCACAAGACATGCTCAATGGATCGATGTGTGGAACAATAGACGTGACCTGATATTAACAGGTCATCCAATGTCAGGCCCATTATGTCATACACGAGATTACATGGAATGGTACATTGCCAATTCTATCTATTTTTTATCTGTGCCACCACTACTACAAGATCCAAAGAGAAGCCACTAACAGTTAAACACTACCACAACATTTGCCACCGGTACGACTTCCACACCGTTGTATCACGATACTACATCAATTCCTCCACTAGATATCACACCACTTGCAAACATAATGGACAAAAGACATTCATTTGCAATAACTTCAGAGGATTTTTTTACAAACTTATTTGGAGTTGATTTTACAACTCCATCTTCAGCACAAAGTTACATGCAGTCTCTTTACCAACCAGATTTTCCTAATGAACCTGATAGTTCTTCAGCTACATTCCAACAACTAGAACTTGATAATCCTACACAAGTTTATCCTGAATTTCCACAACATCAACTACAACGACGAAATCTAACACGTAACAGACGTCGTCCTGGTTGTGGAACTAGACATCATTATGGAGATAGTGATACTAAAAATCACTAATAAATGTTGTTATTAATATTGTGTTATGTGTTATTTTTATTATTAAATATTTAATGAATTATAATTTCTTTTAAATATACTTTTAAATTTCTACATCATATTCTTTATTATTTTTATTCATCTTATATACAATTTTTTTAATTTAATAAAATACAAATTCAAAAATATTTTATCATTTACATATTCAAATAAATATATACCCAAATATTCTTTATTTTTTTATTAATTTGATATATAAATAATTTTTAAAATTCAAATACATATTCAATATAATATTCTTTATTATTTCACATAATATAAATATATAATTATTATTTCACACAAATTAACATAATATAAATATTTATTTTCACATAATATAAAAAATATAATTTAAATAATAAATTTTATTTTATTATTTAAAACAATCTTTTTATTATTAAATTTGACAATATATAATTATATAAACATAAAATATTACATAATATTTTTTTATTATATAAAAACAAAAAAAGATTAAAACGAAAAAGAAATTAAAATTATGTCTGAAATTCGATTGCCCCAAAACCGTATTTCATCAACAAATCTATTTTTCCGAGAACACAATTTCTATACTCAACAATAAAAGGGTTTAATTTGGTAAATATTTATAGGAGAAGTCTATTTCAATATTTTTATTTATTTTTTATATTATTTTCGTAAAAAGTCACCTCTTTCATTTTAGAGTTATTTGTTTATAAAAAAAATAAAAATTTCTTTGTTTATTTTAATAATTTGTGTCCAAATCATATCAAAAGTAACTTTTTATATATTTTTTGTGAAATAAGAATTTTAATACATAAAAGTAAAACTAAAATAAATAAATAAATAATTTTTAGATCAAATAGTATTTTCTTGGTTACCTTTTATTATTGTCTACTTGTGTTTCATAAGGTTTAATTGTGGTTTTTTTTCTCTAATTTGTGATTTTTATTATTTTTTAAATTTAATTTAGTTATTTAATTTTAAAATTTAGTATATTTTTGTCATGTTAATTAGTTTATCTTAAATTTTTTAATTGTTATTTTTTACTTAATTTTCTATTATTTTAAAATAATCAAGTTATCTTCTATTCAAATTTTATTAATTAAAATATTATATTTTATTTAAAGAAAAATAATCTTAAAATTGATCTATAGTTTTAATTAATATAATTGTATTAAATATTCCACTTTTTTTATTCATAATTTTAAATAGAATTGTTTCTCATAAAGAATATATATAATTTAGAAAATATTTAAATTTCTCTTCTCCAAATCTTAATTTAATATTTTATAAAATCCTCCAAAATTTATTAAATTTTTATTAAAATCTTTATTTTAAAATTAATTCACGTCCTAATGTTATTATCAACGTCCAAATATTCAGTTAAAAAATAATAATTAGTCTCCTATTTGTTTAAGCAGAAAGAAAATGAGAGGAGAAAGAAAAATTTTAAATTAGAATTAGAAAATAGGAGAGAAATTGTTTTAGTTTTGTTTTTATAAGTATTTTTTTCATTTTTTATTTTCTCTAATTAAAATAAACATTATTACTTAATTGTTTTTCTTTTTTTTTCTTTTAAACAAATTAAAGCTAAAGATTTTAGTAATAAAAATAATAAAAAATTTAAATTTATATAATTTTAAAAATAGAAAAATTTAATTAGGTAAAAAATATAAGACATCAAAATTAAATTAGAGGAATCGAAGTAGTCTAATCTTAAATACTTATAATATTATTTTTTAGTTAAAATTAAAGTTTACCTTAATAACGCATACATTACTTGGAGAATATTTTATATTTGGATGAAATACAAAATGAGTTAAAAATAAAAAAATAATATAGTGATAATATATATATATATATATATATATATAAAATAAATAAGATGAAAAAGATGTATTGTTTAAATGGATAAAAATAAAAAAGAAATTAATAAGAAAAATTTACTTTACTTATTTAAATGAATTAAAAAGAGAATAAAAAAATAATTTATGACAAATAATTAAAAATTATAATATAATATTTTTCCAATTATGTATATTTTTTAATATTTGTATATTATTTTAAAATTTATTTTCAAAAAATTATAAAAATATCACAATTTTTTTACATAAAATCTCACCATTTTGTGTAAGAAAAAATTGTTGTGAACTCTATAAAAAAATATTATTTTTTACTGATATAAAACAAAACATTTAAATACATAAAAAGAAAAATTCACACTTTTTGTTCTATATAATTTTTTTACCAAAATAAATAAAAGTTAAATAATGTAGATGCTAAATATTAGATAAAATTAACTTTTTTATCCTTTAACTTTAGAGTATTTTTGTATTATTTCTTTAAATTTTTTATTTATTTTATTCTTAAAGTTTTATTTTTTTTATCACGTTGGTCATTTTTATTAGTTCTATTATAAAACTTAATAAAATATTTTTATCGCTGTTTATTTAATCCAACTTAGACCTTTGAATTGGAAGTCATCATCTTATGTGGAGAGACTAGTTATTTGAGATACAATTAAGGGAGAAAATTTGTCACTATGTTTTAGAAGAAAATTAAAAGATTAAAAATGAAAAATTTGTTCGTAAAGCAAAAATTGGATGCGATAGCGAGTTTTTCATTTTTTTTTTGCAAAAAACTGAAAATTTGAAGTGAAAGTGAACATCAAGGTTATAAAATCTATTTCTATTTATGAAATAAATAGATCGGATTTTGTGGGCTTATAGTAATGGTGACATTGTTGAATATTTGAAAGATTTTATCTTTTTGAAGTTTAAGTTTTTTTTGTTTTTTGTTTTAGTCATATAAATTCTACGTAAAAGTTAACTATAGTGACAAGTTTGAAAAGTTACCAAAGACTAAGAATGTTGCAGATGAAATATGTATATGGAATTATGAAAAAGATTTCTAAAGCTTTTTTGTGTCTAGATAAGGTACATGAATTAAGATATGATACGATTAATAGTATAGTGTACAAAATAGGCAGAAAAGGTTATATGATTATTGTCATAACATATTAAGGTCAAATACTGATTCAACTATAAAGTTGACAGTTGAACAATTTAGTCATGCAATTCAGGAAAGTGCAGATCTCCCCCTCTCCAAAGATAGCTTTTTTTCCATTTTTCACAGACTTTATGTCTATTTTCTTGCTTGTAATGAAGCTTTATTTTTTTTAATTACAAAATCATCACAGGATTAGATGATTGTTTTATGAAAAGATATTACTACAGAGAAGAATCCCAATGAGCAAATGTTACCAATAGCAGTTGTAATTGTAAAAGGAGAAAACAATAACTCATGAAGTAGTTTTTGCAACTACTGGTTTCTAATTTAGAGAGAGTGAGAGTTGCAAGACGCTCACCTTTATATTTGATTAATAAAAGGTATGACCATTGCATCTTATGTTTCTTCTAATCATTTTATTTTAGTTTTGTTAAGTTATGTGCAGGACACCTAACTTGTATTCTGATTTTAGGGATTATTGTCAGTCATTGAAGAGTTGTTCCCTAGGTAGAACAAAGGTTTTGTATTAGACACTTATATAGTAACTTCAAAAAGGTATATCTAGGTAAATAATTAAAAGAGTTTATGTGGAAGACAGTAAAGGCAACTCATCCACAAGAGTGAAAAAAATATATGAAAGAAATGAGAAACATTAATGAAAAACGTTTAAGCATCTCTTAAAGATCCCTCAAGATATTAAAGTAAGTCAAAGTTTTCTTTCTAATCTAAGATTGATGTGGTTGTAAATAAAATGTTTAAAATATTTAACAATGTCGTAATGAGACATAAACAAAAGATAATTGTTATAATAATGGAAGATATAAGGGGTGTATCTAATGGAAAGATGGGGTGGAAATAGAAAAAAGTCACATTGTTCATCATATATCCAGTAAATAAACTCAACTTGTGAAAATCTACTGTCTACTCCGACATCTTATTCTCACCAATAAAAAAAAAAGATCAAAGAATTTAAGGAATAAAGATACAATTGAGAAGATTTCATCTTAAAGTTAATGAATAAAAAAAATAAACCCAATAAAAAGAACTAACATGAAAAAAAATTTAAGAAAAAAATAAATAAAAAATTTAAGAACAAAACTAAAATTTATCATAAAGTTAATAAACAAAAAGACTAATTTTACCTAAATAGTATTATAAAATAATAAAATGATATAAACATCACATTTATAAAGAGAAAAAAATAGCTATCTTTCCTAGAATTTAATTATAATTTGAAATATATTTAACACTATATATAGTATATTAATAAAATCATACAGAGTTTTAAATTAACATAAAAATTAAATTATATATTTTGCACAATGAAAATGAATAATAAAAGTTAAAAAATATATTTTATATTTTTAATAATATATTATCCATCTTAAAAGTATTTTAAAATAAAATAAGTACAAAATAAATAGCAAAAAAGTTAATATTTATTTTGTATCATTCATTTGATCACTGTTTTTTTTGTGTAATTTGTAATTGTTAAATTTTTAATTTTGTAATCTTTTATTAGTTTTTCAATCAAATTGTGTATTTATTTTGTATTCTTTAATTTTATTTATTTATTCCCAAAAATATTTTTTTTTAAATATCTATCGTGCTCATTAATTCATTTGCAAACCTATCAATACACATTATTAAAATAATTCACCTTGTAAATAATTTCTTATGTGAATAAAAATAGTCACAAAATAAAAGCAAACTAGTTAATAAATACAATAGTTAAAGGACAAACAATTAGGCAAAAAGCAAACAAATAAAAAAACTCAATAAGTTTGAGTTATTAAATTCAAAGGTGCACTAGACTTTTTAAAGATGTCCAACATCTCAAAACAACATATATATCAAGAGTGTTATTATTCTTATCTACCATAAAAACATTTTTCAAGGTATGAATACTTTATGATTCCTTCATCTAAAGCCTTTCAAGCTACAAAATTTCATTAGTTTTCAAGTTTTGTGATGTATCAGGCTACTAAGGTGGCATGAGTCCACTAAACATCTTGTCATTTTTTTATTATTAAAAATTTAAATAATAATTAAATTTTACTTTCGAAATAGAATGTTTGACGAGTAAGAGAAAAACAGAGTATATTGTGATATTATGTTCATCATATCACACAAGAGACTGTGTTGTGTAATAATTGGGTAAAAGAGTGCATGAGTAATGTTATATAAGTGCATGTAAGTGAGAGGTGATAAAAAAAAGAAAAAAAAAGAAACAGAAAAGAGAAGAAAAAAGAACAACAATAAAGTTAAAAAGATAATTTACTAATTGAAACTTTAACAATAATATGTTCTATTTCATGGTTTAGGTGGAATCTCAATCTTAAATTTTAGATAGTATTTTTTTTAATTTTATTTTTAATATTTCTTAATTATACTTGAACAACCGTATTATTAAATTTCATTTGCTCTAAATTATTTTAATAATATATTTAAAATTCAATATACTTTTATATATTATTTCTGAATTATTACTTTTAAGAGAGTATTTTTTTTAATACATATATTAACTGTGTATTTTTAAAATTTATCTTAAATTTTAAAATATTTTGCTTTCCTCTTATTTTCATCGTAAGTTTTTCTGTTTGAGAATTTAATTTAAGTTTTAAATTTTTTATAAGTTTTAATTCTTATATCTTTAATCTTACAAAACATAATACATTTATTATTGATAATAAAAAATTTACTCTTTTGAAATATGTAAAAATTTATATATAATAATTTAATATACTCTTATCTTTTATTTACCAAATTTAATTTAGCAATTTTTTTTTCAAAAGTTTAATAATATTCGTACAGTATAAAAAAATTATTAGTTAGCTGGATTTTGTAAAATAGAGTTAGACCAAACATAAAGTGATGTTTTTTTGGGTCAGGAAACACAAATTGACCAAACTCTTGAGAAAACAAAGACGGTCCGTTGAGGAATCTTATTTCCTTTAGAGCCCAACCCGCTTCATTCCATAGAATTATTTTCTCTCAAATTGGAAATATGTAATTGACCCAAAAATGAAAAATTGAGAGTATGTAACATCCATAGTCATCTCTGATATTTCCAAATTACACCTGGTTTAATGGAGGATTATAAGTTCTTTGCTTTCTTATAATATTATGCTTTTAGACTACATATATTCTTCTCTAACTAAATTATCAACTCAAGCTTTATTTAAGAGAAATTAAACTTCTCCTTATATTATTTATTACTTAATCAAAACGTTTATAATCTTACACCATCAGATTGGATTAAGTATGAAACTAAGGTAGAGTTTGGCTAAACTTTTTAAAAAGTCTAAGAATAAATAAAACTTATTTTATAAGTTAAAAATAATTTATCCAGAAAAATTAAATGAGAAAATTTCTTGTAAAGTTGAAAATTTATTGTAAAATAAAATTTCATTCTTCAAGTACATATTAAAGTGCAGTAATGCTAAGGAACATGGAATGCACTTTCAATTAACCACTAGAATTCCATTTTTCATCTGCCTCCTATTCTGTTTTCAATTCGCAGATTGATACTATTAACCATAAACTTCACACAGAAAGTCAAAAACTGATATGAACAGAACTCATAGCATTAATTAATAAGCCACATCACATGGCAGTCCTATTCTGAAACAGAAAATTGAACATGTAATCAATATTCAGTTCATACCTGCCTCAATTTCACAAGCAATTGAAATTTCTTATGGTATCAAGAAATCATAGCAGAAATAAGCATATAACCAATATAGGCACATGATGATTTAATAATAATTGATCTAAGCTATAGCATCAAACTTGGTATTGCTCCAGCTGAACATCCTTAGCATTCAATGGCACATACTCTCCTTGATACACTTCAAGGTGATCTGCCAAAGCCGATTTATCAATATTCTGATGGTGAAAGGACTTGCAAACAAAATAGAGCACGGTTTGGAGAACAAGCCCAAAGAGGAACAAACAAGACAAGAGCAAGAAACAGAGAACCCCATAAAATGTTCTGTCCACAGAACCCAAACTCCACCCATTCACCACCATCTCCTTGAATAAAATCCTTATAATAACAAAAGAAACCACAAGGGTGAAAAACATGAATATGGACAAAACCATCTTTCCCTTTATCAACTCCTTGCTCTTCAACATGGCTTGAAAACCCCAAGAGTCTTCCAACACAGTCACAACACTGGCTAGTTGCCACACCAAGGCTAGGTACACAAACCCAATGAAATACAAGATTGCAATCAACACAAAAACCACAACCCCGCCATTCTTTACCCCAATTGTAACTGCCCACATGAAAATAACTAACATGGTCACAATATTGTAAACAAAAAAAGCAGCAAAGGCACATAGAAAAGTGAGCATAAGCCTCTTCCACACCTTAGGGACAACACTCATGACCTTCTTGAATGTTACATCTTTCGCAGTGTAGATGGAGGCGATGGTGTAGACCACTGCAGAGGTAGAAAGGAGAGAGAAAATGAGAAGTAAAGAGAAATAAGCAATTTTGAATAGGCATAGAGTGATCCATTCAGAGGAGATCATGTCAGAGAGTTTATTGTATTGGGGTGTGTTTGGTTTGGTTTCATCCATTTCTATTGAGTTGTATAGAATCTTCCTAAAGAGGAGGTTGGAAACTTCTATGTGAATGAGGAAGATGAAGGAGAGAGGGAGGATTAGAGTTAAGGTGATTTGGGTGAAGATCCTCCTCCATGAAAATATGATCTTGGAGGCTTCTTTGTAGACCCCAAAGAACCCAAGAAATTGAATCTCTTCTTGTTCTCTGTCCATGCCCTTCGGTTTTTTCCTCAAGCAAGTTTTGGTTTGCAAAACGGTGGAGTTGATGGGTAGGGATGAGGATTGTGGTGATGAGAGGTGGATTAAGAAGACTATATTGGCAAGAGAATGAACGAGTCAAAGCTTCATAGATAATTAAAATGGGTTTCGAGTTTAGACTTTTATATGCTCCAAATTACCCTTACTTTTCGTATGAATTATGTAAGTTGAAAAGTCAACGACTGCTTTTACTTCTTTCTTTGCTAATAATGGCCAACATATGTATCTTTCGATGTGATTTTTGGCAACTGAATTTTTTTTTTATTTTTATAACTTTTAAGGAAAAGTTTAGAACATTTTTTTTTAAAACCTTCACGGGTAGCATATTCTTAATTTCTTTTTAGTTCTTGTTTTCTCTTACCATACAATTAACAGAACATTATTTGATCCAAATATAAGTGAAGAGTGTTTTACCTTCCCTGTTTTTCTTGACTCAGGGCATGTTTATTTCTTAAATTGCATACAATTAATCGTAAGCATAGCTAAATTTTAAATTTAAATTTAAATTCATGTTAATTATAATTTCCATTAATATTTTTATTTTTATTAAAATATAAAATTAAAATTTCAACGTCAAAATAAATAAGGGTCAATGATAATTTCCCTGTTTTAGTAATGTAAAATATTTTTTAACGTCAAAATGTCTCAATATTTTTTATTTTAAATATATTTTTAATATACATATATACAGAATAAGAAATCAAATTATTACATATAGTATTTATTTATTAGTTTTTTTAACTTTGAAATAATGAAATTGTTGACCATGATGTAATGCAAACAACTATTCCAACAGATATGTGGCAACATTTAATTGAACAAATTTCCTTTCTAGACTAAGAGAAAATATAATTTATTTAGAATGCAATAATAGTATACATATTTTTTATATTGTTATCGAATTAAATATTATTATTATAATAATTATTATTAAATTTTATAAAAATAAATATGAAAGTTGTATTTATTATGTATTTTAAATAATTGACGATATACATTTATTTTCTTACAATAACTTAATTGCGAGTTCGGTGGTAACATGGCTATGGAGTCGTGACCAACTCCACAGCCCCCACAGAGAAAAGTGTATGCTACCTAAATTGGGGTTTATTAGTCTTTTAAAGAGATTTTTTGACACAAATAGTCAATATAATTAAAATGATTATAATTCAATAAAAAATTAATTATGATACATTTTTATTGTAAATTTTTTTACTATAAATTAATTAAAATAAAATTATTTTAAAGAGATTATTGTAAAAGTTAATATTTTTTATTAATATGATAAATTATAGTTAATTTAATTGTTGATCCTTAAACATTTTAATTGAACTTGATATTCTAAAATAGAATGCTCCTGTAATGAGAGAATGAAAGGTGAAAAATGGCAATTTGGTAGTATTGAATGAGATGGATGGTTTTTGCGTCAAAAGAAAAGGCAAAGATTTTTGTGATTGAAAGGAGTGAGTAGACCAATAACAGGTCTTTCACGTCGACGCAAAGACTACCAAATACAAATGGTTTGAAAAATATATCAAATAAATTAAATAAAACCATTCAAGTCAATCTTTTGGTCACTTTCTGTATGTTTTGCACGCCCTCCTTCTCGGAGGTTTCTCAATTTAAGATTAAACTTTAGACGACGGGGCGCGAGAGATAGTGCATTGTATAATATAATTTGTAAATAAGTATAAGTTGTAACATGTTTTAAAAGTTATAATTTTTTAAATAGATATTTGAAATATGTTTTTTTAAAATAAATATCTTCAAAAATATAATTGGAATGATTATAAAAGTAAATTTTTTTCATTCATATAAAACTTAATTTTGTTCTTTTAAATTTACTTTCTTTTATTTTTACTTTTGAAGTTAGTTCAAACATTTTTTTTATATATTTTTAATAATTAATTTGATAAATTCAGTGATTATAGTTAAAATTTAAGTGATAAAATTTTGAAAAAACATTTAAAACAAGAGATCAAATAGAATGGTGTTCTAGAAATTTTGCTTAATTTTTTCTTATCCTACTTTAATTTTTCTTTGTTTTTTCTTCCCTTATAATGCAAACATGTTTTCTAAATCTAACAATCTAAATAACTATACTTTAACTATTTTTTTTTCTGTAACTTTTGCTTAAGTGAAAAAAATATGATTTAAACAAAATTTTATTTCTAAGTAGATGCGACTAGTGTACTGGGAAGACATGATGAAGATCTAAAATGATATTAAATAATCTATCAATATAAAAGTTAATTTTCATTGTGAATTGAGACAGTAAGAGTAGACGTAAAAGTTTTAATTATGAAAATCATGAAATTCACACATGATTTGTAAATATTCAACGTTCTATTAAATCAAAAGTTATTTTAATTATAAAATATAAATTAAAACTACATTAGTGCATATGAATGCAAACCTTAAAATTGCTACCTAAATATGAGATATATACAAGATTTGCTTAAAAAAGATAAAAAATGATTATCAATACAATCATATAAATGTATAAAATAACAAATTTTGAAAGTCCAAAAAGTAATTTTATAATTTTTTTGAGGATTAAATAATAAATATATAAAAATTGGTATTCTTAAGTTACAAATCAAAGATATAAATCATTTATTTTAAAAAAATACATCTAACAGTTTAAAAAAGCTTACTCACTTATGCACCACTTACTTACTATCTCATGTTAGCTTGAATTTGTTTATGCGCCCCTCATACTAAAATTTTTTGAGAATATTAAATTATTCAATTTAACATTGATTTAAAAAATATTATTAAATAATTTTTTTAAAATTTCATTTAAAAATAAAATAAATAAATATTATATCATCTTGTTTTATTAACTTACATATATTTTTAGTCCTTATATTTTAGTAAAGTTTTAATTTTTGTCTCTCTTACTTTATTATGATTCTTATATTTTATCAAATTAGTGTTTAAGTCCTTCAAGCTAGGTGATTTAATTAAGAACTAACAATTGATAAAATATTTTAGTTGATCAAAATAAATATATAAACTAATATTTTATGAAATTATTGTTTTAAGTCCCTTGATACTAAAAAAATTGCTAATTTGTGGCGATTAAAATTTAAGATTAATGGCAGTTTTAACTGCTTCTAAATTTTATTCCAGCAGTTACAAAATTGACATTAAAATTAGTGACACAGATAAATTTGTAGTGATTTTGAACCACCGTTAAATTTTTAAATTTGTGACAGTTATTTAGTAGTGGTTTTGAATCGCAGCTAAAATTTAAAATTCAAAAACTAGACTATGTAGCAAGTAACAATACTCTGTTTTAAAGTTTGGTTTCACATTTTTCTCTAGTCTTTATCTTCTACTCATTTCTTTCTTTTACTCTTTGCGTTCACATTCCATTTATTTTTTAATATCACAACATATATACTATATAATTAATAGTATAGAGTCGTTGAAGGAGAACTATTTTTGAAAGAAGTGAAAAGGATAATAGAAGATTACTGAATTGTCATAGTTGGAGAAAATCCTTTGACGGTAATGGCAATAGTGGTGGTGGCAATGACAGAAAGGAGGGTGGTGGTGGAACTCAATGAGGCCAAGATGAAGGTGAAGGGGTAGCTTTGAGTGAGTGATGGAGAATGAGTGGAGGTGGAGTGATGTTTTTTATATTCTATTATCGCAAAGTGATGCTAAATCTCACATTTTTTTTGCAGCAGTTATGCAAAACTGTTGCTAAATCCCGTATTAAATTCCATATTTTTTTGTAGCAGTTACAGAAAATCGTCGCTAAATCTCGTATTTTTTGTAGCGATTGCAGAAAACTGTCACTAAAACCTATATTTTTTGCGGCAGTTACTAAAACCGTTGTTAAATATTATTTTTTACATATTTTACTGGCAATTATTGCTAATCACTGCTAATGAATCGACACTAAATGACGCATTTCTTTTAGTGCAAACTGACGTAATTTAATCCAAAATTGACATTTGACAATATTTTAGTAAATCAAAACAAACATATAGACTAAAAAAAAAATTTCTAAGAAAAATAAGGACTAAAACAAAAAAATAATATTTGAAGGAACTAAAACGAAAAATTTACAAAAATTTGAAAACTAAAAGCATATTTAAGTTTATTTATTTCAAAGAGAAAGAATTTCGAGTGTTCAAGTTGTTATAAATTTGATAAATTTGAAATGTTTTGTATGTAATGAGGTTGAATTTCGGAGAAGAGAAAAAAAATTAAGATCTATCCTATCTTGATTTTGATGTTTTGATTGATGAGTTTTGATTTAAAAAGTTTAAAATGGTTTTAACAATATAATTTTATATATATTTTAAGTAAGAAATTAAGGAATTAAATTTGATAAGAAATTAAAATTGCATATTAATTATGCAAAGGAGTAAAAATGCAATTAATTATGTTGGAATATGTAAATTTACAACAAAAGTTTATAGATTGTACAAACAAGAGAAAAAAAAAAGTATTTATTATAAGATATAGTCTAGTCTATGTGGATTAGAACTAAAAAGTCCTGAAGGTAAAAAAGTCCATTAATTTATTAGCTATAAGGCCAAAAAGCTTACATAGCCAGGATTAGAGTTTTGTGGGCAAAAAACTTTATATGTTCTTAAAAAATTAAATTTGAGAAAATTTGATATAAATTGTGATAATTATTAGAATATTTAGTAAAAATATTTGTTTCATATAATATTTTTTATAATAAACTTGTAGTCCAATAAAATTACTTAAAAAAAAGAAAAAAGTAAAATTTATATAATATTAAATATTTATAATGATTGTTGTTATTAAATAAAATTAATAAAAATAACGATTATTATATAATTTTAACAATTTTTTATATAATTTTATAAATAAATTTTAAAATATTATTTGAGTATTGGTTATAAAATTTTTATATTATTATTTTTCTTGATTTATTTTCATAAAATTATTTAAAATATTATATATATATATATGTATATATTCTGAGGATAATGTTTTATTTATGTAAAAATATTTTATATTCAATAAATAAAGTTACACTAAATATATAAAATTGATAACAAAAAGTAACACTGATAAAATTTATTAAATTTAGTGAATGAAATTTAATATACTAAAAAAAGTAAATAAAAATTTTCATCATAAGAACCGTAGATGTAGAATATTTTATATTATGAAATTTATGAATACATAAAAGTAATATGTGAACATAGTTAAAATTAATGAATATTTACAAATTTAAATTTTGACTCATTTTATTTAATAAAATATATTTAAATTAAAATAACTTGTATTTCTAAATTTTTATCTTAATAAAAAATTTATAATAAAAATTAATATAAAATTTTAAACTAAATACAATATATATAATATTCAATTTTATTTTATATATTAATTTATTATTTTAAACTCATAAATATACATAAAATTAATTACATTATAGTATTAATGTAATATAAAAAAACTAGTATATATACGATAAATTAAAACACATACTTATATATTATATATAAATTGATAAATTAACTAATAATTTAATTTTTTATTTACTAATTATTAAATTTCAAGTATATATTAACGACTACATTTTTTTAATAATAAAAATATATTTATACTTATATATCTATATAAAATTTATTAAAATTAATCATTTAAGATTTTATATATTTATATTAAAAATAATCATACCATGTATAAACCTAAATTATAATAAATCTATAATTATTAAAAATCATTAAAGAATATTTAAACGTAGTAAAACTGATTAAATTTATTAAAATAATTATTAATTAGTATTTTATAAAATATTATATATCATTTAATTATTGTCTAGTTAAAAATATTTAATACTTATTCTTAATTAAAATTATAAATTATTTTGTAATATTAAACAAATGCAAAAGCTTAATTTAATTTTATA
The DNA here is from genome assembly GCF_003935025.1 of Abrus precatorius. NCBI lineage: Eukaryota > Viridiplantae > Streptophyta > Magnoliopsida > Fabales > Fabaceae > Abrus > Abrus precatorius. The sequence continues at coordinate 13,242,633 of NW_020874428.1, read as the reverse complement.
ATATAATTATATTTGATATTATTTTTATGATAAAATTTTAATATATTGAATAAATATTTTTATATTTTAAATATAATTTTTAATTTATTTAAATAAAATAATTCAATAAATATTATAAAAAAAATGATATAATAGTTATTACTTAGGGTCAATGTAAACCCACTGTCTATAAGACTTTAAAAAAAAAAAAAAAAACTACATAAAGGATTAATAGAGTAAGACTCAGGACTTTTATCTATTTAGACAGCTTTAATAAAATGCTACCTAATATTTTTATTTTTTTAACAAAACTAATATAAATGCTTCCTTAAAGATGCTGAAAGATCCACACCTTTCATGTAAATACTTTCTCTCATTCGTTAAATTGAAATGAGTACATCTCCTTCATTAATTCTCCCCCAACCGTTTTTCCTTAAATACTATTATTATTAGTACTACAACCAATACTACTAATTACGAAATTTGAATGAAGTTAAAATCAGCCAATCAGATTATTGTTGCATAACTAATTACAGGGATGAGAGATAAAAGTATTTTCAATTGCAATTTTGATTATAACTGTTTTCTTCACTTTTCTTGCAATAGATTTCATACTAAATATGGTTACTCCTATTTCTGCACACACATGCAAGAAAGACTTGTATATTACTCTCACGAATCCTTGAACAGGAAAGAATATATAGTGCATGCAACGCATTATTAGTGACAACTACACTGAAAACATTGCAATGAGTAACATATATGCTAATATGGCCGAAGAGATCGATGGATGCCTCTGACATCACTTTAGCTCTTTCTAAAATGCTGCAGATTTTCAATACCTTGCACATCGATCGTATATATTCATTGTACACCACGTGCACCAAATGTACTCAAACTAGTTTAATAGATTGTCTTAAGGTTTCAAATTGCATTCTACAATCATAATTACTATTGCAATAGCATAATTTTAGATGTCTCCACAATCATATCTCGAAGGGCACAGTAATCATTTTCTCACATAATTTCAATAACTGCTAGTGTGATTTAAAACTTTACGCATGACACCATTCTCCATCTAACCCACAATCAACAAAAGACTAGCATAACTCATGAAAAAAGGACAAAGGAGTTTAATCTTGCTTTATCACTCTGTTTAATCTAAAAGTCTTGCAATTATTAGCCTCATGCAGTCATGCATATATATATATATATATATACAGACTAGGATTGCTAAAATATTTTAATGTTTGAAAACTAGCTAGAAATATAGAGCTAAGGTTAAAGACTACTTCACTGGTCATCATGACGAAGAGACACCAACACCAAGAAAATCAAAGAAAGTAACTTCTTTCCGTTCAAAATTACTGGACTCATCTGCTTGTTCTTGTAGTATAGAAGAAGCATTCAACTTTGTGGTTGCGGATGAGTCATCACATTCGCTCTTCATCCTTCCATCATCAACGCTATTATCTTTAGGAGTCATGAATTTGGTGGAACCGTCAAAGGCTTCTGAGCTTTGTGATGAGAGGTACTTAAAAAGATCACTCCCTTCTTTACCAATTGAATACACTAAAGGAAGAGTGTTCGCAAAAGATGGCATGCATCCAAATTTAAATGTCAAAGAACCATTGGGACAAAGTGATGCAAACCTATTTTCTTCACTATTGAGGTCATTGAAGTCAAAGGATCGTGCATTCTCTAAATCAACTCTCGAGCTAACTAATGGGTCATGAGATTTTGTTCCTTTAGAATCTCTATGAAGGTCATCGAAGCTTCTCTTCTTAGATTGCTCCCTTCGCTTTCGTGACATTGTAACGTGCCATTGATTCTTCACAGCATTGTCAGTTCGACCTGGGAAGAGCTTGGCTATGTGTGCCCATCTGTTCCCATAAATGTGGTGAGCTATAAGCAGCCTCTCTTCTTCCTCTTCTGTAAATGGATTTCTGTTAAGTCTAGGATCAAGCTGATTGCACCACCTTAATCTGCAACTTTTCCCTACACAAAAGAAGTGAATATACCCACATTGTTCAGAACACATTACAGAAGAAAATTGTCTTAAACAAATAGAAAATAGATTGCTGAGTATTAATACTATCTTTGTTGGTATGATCTTTCTCTAGAAAATTCAAAATGCTATAATGTAAAAGATTCTAAGTTTACTTTAAAATTATGATTTACATTATATTAATAATATGATATATATCGATATTTTACACTAATAAAATTATTTATTCATAATAGTATAATGACTCAATATTTATATTGATAATTTAATTTATGTAAACATAGATTGTACTAACGAATGCACAAAAATAACATCTCTTCATCATTTGCATATGACATCTTTTGTAGTTATCTAAGCACATAAAAAATATCAATTTTTTTAAGTTGCTCAAAGTGGCATGATTTTTATGCAATTAATATACATAGATGATGTAATATCTAACAAGAATACGAGAAATAAAAATATTTACTCGTTAGCCGAACAATTATACATGAAATGGTTAATATATAATCTAGAAAATTTTCTGAATTATACCCCACGTATTCTATTTTTAATAAGTTTTTATGTTAATCCAGAAAAGAAAAACTATATAAGATAATTAAGATTAAAAGATCCAGTTAATCAAAAGTAAATATATGTATAAAAATAAAAATGGACTTATTTATCATTAATTCTAATACACCTATTTTATAAATATAATTAAATTTAAATTAATGATAAATAAGTTCTTATTTTTATTTTACTTTATACATCTTTTATTTTAAATAAATCAAATCAAGATTGAATATAAATTGAAGTGTTTTTTTGCCACTCATCTATAATTATATATCGAGATTTATTGTTCTTATATTTATATCTCACATAATACACAATATATCCAAAATAGATTACAAGATCTAATTCTCAAGTTAGCTCTAGATGCAGTAGTATTCAAGAAAAAAATCTCGAATTAGATCCACATAACATAAACAAATTTTTTTAAGGAAAACATATATAATCAAACTTATCAATTAGTACATCAAATTCATAGATACCTGTTCTTCCTTGGAGGTTTTCAGCAATTGAATTCCAGTTCTGGGCACCATACTGTTTAACAAGTAGGAGGAGCTTTTCATCCTCAGCAGGAGTCCAGTGACCACGGGGACAAGTCTTGGTGTCCTCACCAGGTGCTAAAATATCCTCCATGGCTGTGGATGAACTCTTCAAAATCAAACACAGCAGAGAGAATTCCCAAAGAAGATTTATATATGAAAAGTGAAGGAGACAAGGATTGTGGAGAGTTGGTTTAGGGTTGTGGATGGGAGGTCTCTTTAGTTGTCTTCAGACGATAGAGATTGTTCCACATAAAGAAATTTAACTCATATGGTATGTCATTTGGCCATCGACTATTTAATTAATATTCTAATTCTTCTGTGCTTTCCTCTTATTTATTATTATAATAATAATAATAATAATAATAATAATAATAATAATAATAATAATAATAATAATAATAAATAGTGTAGCATATATTTTGATTCATCATTTTCAAATTCCCCACAACAATGTAGAAACCATGGTATTACGTTGTATCAATTCCACTCCAGTTTGATTACGTTATGGTTATAACTAAAGAGACATCTCTCCTCGATGAAAGACTGGTTGATTTCCCACAATTAAATAATGTTTGGTAGGAATTTTTTTTAAAAATATTATAGGTTAAAAATGTTTATTTTCATATTTAATATGCACATTTTAAAAAATACTTCCAAAATATTAACATTCTAAAGAGTATTGTTTGATTATATTTTTAAATACAAAATTTTATAGAAATGGTAATTTAAAATAGTGTTTGAATAAAAAATTTTAGAATTTTAAAAAATATAAAGGATAAATATAAAAAGTTAAGCATAATAGAGATGTTTTTAAATTTTTTTAAAAGCAGATAATTTAAAAGTCGTTTTAGCTGATATAAAAATTATCAAGTTAAAATTTTGTCGTATCTTAAAATTAATTTTTTTTTAATTATCCAAACACATGAAGTGTAGTAATTTTGAATTACCTATCCAAACACAATACTCATAAAATTATTTTTAAAAATATTTTAACCATATACCAAACACCTTTATAAATTAGAATTTACACAAAGAATAATTCCTACTAATTAATCTTAACCAGTAAATATATCTTATACATGACTTTTTATAAATATATGTAAAGTATAAAAATATAAATTAAAATATATTAAGAGAAGATACATTTAATTAATAAATGATTATTTACTATAATATAAATATATAGGATTTTTAATTTTTATTTTGAACATATTTAAATAATTTAATTGAAAAAGGATTGTTTTAGAAATAATTTAAAAATGTTTCATTATATTTACAATGAAATTTTTTTGTCAATTAAATATACAAAAGAGAGTCAAATTATTTACATGAATAAATAAAGTAAAATGAAAAATATTTAATTTGATTTTGTATGAAAAAATTATGTCCTAAAATGATTTGGAGCGTATTAAATTTTAACACTCTCATGAATATACAGGACACAAAATTATTATATAGAAGTGAATTTTAATTTTACATTTAAATTTTTAAACTACCTACCTTATATTTTTCTTTCCTCATTGTATATCTTCGTATATATAATTTTCTTTTTTAAATGTTTTAGGTTGTTGTAAAATTAATTTTTATACACTTAATTCCACTATTTGATTTTAAAAGAGTAGAGGAGAAAAATTTCAATAGAGGAAAAAGAAGGAAATACCTCATAAAATTAGTGTTCAACTTTTTAAGCTTGAACATACTTTACAGTCTCGGACCTTCAACACAAAAAAATTAAGAATAGTTTTGTGTAATTTTATTTTATCAACAACAGAGAAAAAAATTATTAATAAAAAAATATAAAGGATACTTCAACCCAAACTTACATAGAAGAGATCAACATGCACCTTTTTAATTTTAACTAGATCCATAAATTTGATAATATCTACTGGCTAACTTCTAAATAGAACATTGTTTCTATGATTTCATGTGGTCCGTACGTGTCACCACTCGCCAAATAAACCTCTAAATTTGCCCAGTTTCATCTTCCTCACTAACTCAGTGATGGATAAAATGGCTTTTATAGTCCGAGAGCAAGAGTTAATGAAACCCAATTCAATTGACATTTATACATGTAAAAATCTTTGTAGAAAAAAATATATCAATGTATTACTCTTTGATATGTGTAGCTAGCATTTCCCTGTAATTAAACTATTAAATCACCATACTTAGCTTGTAGAATTTTATGCCATAGGGAATCATATAAATGTAAAATCCTCCTATGCCATTTACCAAGTAAGGCAAGATTGAACACCTTTATGTCTTTAATTCCAAGCCCTCCTCTCCCACAAGAAGTTTCTAATGATAGAATTCAACTTCCCCTTGAACTTTATAGAAAGAGAAATAATAAATCGGAAGGTTAGATAAAACTAAGTTAATGTAATACATCCTCCAAGGGATACCTATTTGTAGCCTTTCTTGGATTGGCTCCAATAGGAATACCCAAAATAAATAAAATAAACTTTTCCCTCCTTGCAATGAATCTTCAACATTAATTCCCATCTAGCCACTTTTATGAAATTTTACTCTCAAACTTGACACCAACTCAAAACTTTTAAGACAAGTCTTTAAGGTCCATAGATTTTGCATAGTCGGCTCACATGTAAATAGAGTATATATCATCAGCATATTCTTGCTTTCATTTATTGAAAGAATGTATAGAACATTCGCAACACTGGCTGATAATTTAACCAAGCAAAACATTTCAACCAACCACGGTAAGAGAAGTTACAAGATTCAATGTTAGATTAGTCATTGCTAATATAGATATTGTGATACAAAATTATATTCACAATTAATTATTAATATAGATATTTTAAGTGTATACTAATAATTTGATATAAAATTATATTGACAAATTATTCTGTTAATAAAATTATTAATATATATTATTAACTCATTAAATGTTAGTATAATTAATGAATTATTTGTTAGTAAATGCTTTCAAAACTTCTACTAATAACTTAATTTTGGTTAGATAATAATTATACTATCAAAGACTATTTTAACACTTAATAACTTTTATTTGTTAATTGATGGTATTTTTTTTTATAGTGCAGAGGTTAATAACGCTGATTATATTTTTTATTTGTTTATTGATTTATGGTCATGTTGATGGAGAGAGGCAGGGAGGCATAAAAATCAGTTCAATATATCTTAAAGGTTAATTCATATTCTGAATTAGTAATTTAGTGTAACGTCAAGAAAAGCACTTCTAAACCGTCTTCCTATGTTTTCCTTACTACAGTTTCATGCAGATGGTTAGTCAAATAAAGCATTGAAACATATAATGAAGTAACTAGTATTGTATAATGTGTTTCTTAACAGATTATGATTTCATAACCTGCGACATAATTCATTATCATCTTGATAAAACGTGTACAGTTTCTCCTTAAACATTAACATGGTAATAAATCAAACAGTTAAAAACGTAAGAGTTCGTTGGGTATTACATAGCAAATGTAAAGTAATCGGTGGATTTGGACATAACACAGTTGAATTAGTTGAAACCTCATTGTCTTAATATTTTCGTAATTAAACTCTAGTTGTAGGATAAGTTCACATTAATTGGAACGCCGAGATCGTTTGATTAGATTCATTTATATTAAACATTACTAGATTTAGCACATGTTGATGTACAGATTTATACAGTAATTAGACTTTTATTTTGATAATATAGTATAATTTTGATGTACTGTTAATGTAAATTTTTAATATTATTAATTAACTAATATTTGTCACTTATATGATAATTTATAATGAGATAACAATATAAAAACATTATATTATCAATGCATTCAAATTAAAATTTTAATATTAAATAAGTTCCTCAATAACGTTAAATAGGTAATTTTATTGATTTATAAGTTGAAATAAAAACTAATTTGTATATTGAAGTAGAAGCATGATAATTAAGGTGCAGAGGTAGGTGGGAAATAAGTTTTTCTTCTCTTTTCATCGTTTTTGTCAATAAAAGAAGGGGAAAGCTTAAATAAACTTTTAATATTATTATTGAAGTGTCTAACGATTAAAGGTAATTTTGAAAGGTGGTATGATTCGATTACTTAGAACTTAGATTATGTGATATCTGACTTTGGTTTTCTGTTAAATGGATGAATAAGGGATATATAGTGGCACGTGTCCCCAAAAGTTAATCGTTAGGTAGTGAAGAAGTGACGCAATCCTTAATTATTGTGGCATGGACGTGCTCCTCTTAAGATGTTGGCAATTGGATGGATATTATTACCTGACAGAATCCCAACTAGAATTAACTTCTTTGGAACCAAACTGTTACTTGTTCCTTGTGTTGCTTGTTGCCTGAGACTATTATAGTGTTCTTTTTCCCTGCTTTTTCGGATATGGTGTGGCATGTTATATATATTCTTGGCTAGGAAAGGAATATAAGGCTACAGACACTTGCGTAACCCAATTTTCTTGGCATATTGGACTGGTTATAATATATCTGGTTTCACAGGAATGAGGTGGTTTTCAGATATCACTCTCTTCATGTAGGCAGTGTTGGAATTTGTCAAAATTAGGTCTTCGTCTCCACTATTTGTATGGCTGGGTAATCCTTTTAGTTTTTTAGTGTGTTCAACTTTTTATAATTTGAACTTTGTTTCGCATTAATGTTTTACTTAGCTTGGATAAATTTTTAAATAAATTAATTAATATAATAATAAATAATTTTTTAAGTTAAAAATATTTATTTTAAATTTAGAGAATTAAAAAAAAAATGTTATTTCTAACTTATAAAAAATGTTATTAATTTTTTTTATATAAATACTTCTCTACAAATTTACTTAGCTAGATATCTCTTACATTATTTTTTCACTTGTTAGAAGAGAGATTTTATAATGAAATTTTAAATCAGGTTATTACATAATTGATATCAAACAAAGGCCAGGGATATTTTTTAAATTGGTTAAAATTATTTGGATCAGTTAAAAATATAAGTGATATAAAAACCAGTTTTGAATCGATTCTTCATTTTAACTAATGTGAATAATTTTGTACTTTTTCTTTTCTTTTCCTTTTCAACTATGTTCATTGCCATAAAATATAATATATCTATCATAGAAGGATCATCTCTTCGCAACATTCATTCTCTTTTGTTAATTTTAGTTTTCCATTTTGCTCTACTTCGCCATTATCATCTCTTTTTCCATATATCCTCATTTCTTTCTTTCCAACCATTGGAACCTTCATCCTCCCTCTCATTCAAAAGAACTTCACCGCATCTGGTTCAAAGTATTGTTGGGTTAGGTCACTGCGAAGGAAAGGGTGAAAGGTGAAAGGTGAAAGTGAGCTTGAAAGATGTAATTGCTACTGTATTCTTGTGCGTACCACCGTTAAATTTTGTATTATTTTCATTCAACATATGTCTTATTCATGCTTCTAGTATTTTCTTCTTTACCCTCCCTTTTACACCCAACTTTCAATATATTATTACGAAATTGATTCTATTAATTCAATGTATATCATAGGGCAGTGATTTTTGTTGGGAAAAAACATCTGTGTGCGGTTTCGAAAGAGATAGACTTTGCAAGACTTGCCTTTTAGAGAGATTTGTGACCTTTATGATCACAATCCAGGTTTGTTGTATTCTTGCTTCTTGATTTTAGTCATTTAATCTAAATGTTACATCAATATACATTGAATATATATGAAGTTACATGAATATTTGATGAATACACATTAAATATACATGCTTGTACAATAGAATATATTGAATATATTTTTTAGATTTGTTAAACCAACAACTGATGTGATAAAAAAAAATTAAATTGATTGTATAACAAATTTAAAATAACTACAGTTATTATATGAACTGTATGTAGATTGATTTTTCAAATAATGATGAATGTTATTTTTAACCGGTTTAAAACATTATTTTTGCACTAATACTTATTGAAATAATATTTTACATTAAAAAAATGTTCATGTGCTATTAATTGATTTGCATTAAGTTCAAAAAGTATTCAGAAATAGAATAAAATAAATAAATATTTATAGAAATAAAAAATTAATTAAGTAGTAAAGTGAATCAAATTTTTTTTTATAAGTTAAAATTAATTTATATTTTTCTATATTTTAATAAATTTTCTTATTTAACTTATTTAAAATTTAAGGAGTATAACTTATAAAAAAATTATTTATTTAAAAACTTACCTAAACCGAGTCTCATTATTTTTTGATTAGTAAAATGATAACGTATCACATTATTTTTCTTTTCAAAATATCTTCTGCCCCATTAGCATTTAAAATTGCCTAAATTGAAATTGAAAGAGATCAATTTCGAGACCAATTAAAGCTTTTACGCAAAATATAGTTGGAAACTTTTTAGAGGCCAAATTTTCTATAAATTAATTTTTTTTCCTTGTAATTGCCTAAATTAATTGCTGAACTATAAGCCGTATTTCTAACCCTAACCTCCTCCTCGATACTATGAAGAATACAGTACTATTGACGAGCATGGGATCTTTATTGGATTATTATCCAAGGAATATAGATGAATTTAACAAAGAAACTTGGTAACCCTAATGGGAAAATAAATATTGAAACAAAACCCTAAAAGCTATTGTTTTCTATAAAATGCTGGAAATTATTTTTTGTCTTCTAGTCATTATTTGAATTGAAATACCCTTCAAATAGCACACGCTCTTAACTAAATGGGAATACGCACACTCCGTTTCTATTATAATATAATCATAAACCCTTTTGAATGTCTTACAAAAGCCATTTCCCATGAAGATATCCTCAAATTAGTTTGTCCTTTCACGTCCAATAGAATTCTTGAATAGCACACTTGAACGACTGACTCAAACATTGCTTTTGGAGCATGCAATCTTAATTACGTTATTAAGTTAAAATAAACAAATTGAACTGGTTTTGGCATGATGAAGCTTACATGTTCCATTATCTAACTGATTATTGCAAATAAAAATAAGATGGCCTGTCCAAATTAATGGTAACATTACTTATCTAAACGGAGTTTCAATTAAGAAGAAACTAGCCAAGTTTAGGTGGTCTATCAAGCTTGAAAATGATTGCAAGAAAACACATTCAATCTTAACAATCTTCAAACTAAGTAGAGGAGTGAAGAAAGAAAGACGACCAAGCTTGATCTACCAGACATATATACAAGAAAATAATATTGATCCATTGGTTAGTGTCATGAGTTAGAGGTTTGGAATGCAATGCAAAATTGTGAATGTGCTGTCCCATTACTAAGGTTTTAGAAGTTTTCGTAATTGTATCACTAACACTTGAGACCGAATCATTATTTGCATAAAATTTACTGATAATTGTTTTTAATATTAAAGTTTTAGAAGTTTCACATCTACAACCGTAAATGCTGAGAAATGATATGCATATAAAATAATTGCTACATAATGTGAATATGCTAGCTATATAAATGTCCGGCTCTTTTTGAGTGGGAAACTATTTTCAGTATTTTAAAAATTAGAAAGTATGTATGCGAACGTGGTGAGTGAATTTATTACTTAAAATTTTTTGTATACATAAAAACTTAAATATGAAATTTTACTTAAACAATATCAAACTGCTTGTCACTTACACTAACTTTTATTAGTTAGTATAAATATTTTAAATTTATACCAACAATATATAATATAATTTATCAAAAATTAAATTTATTAATAAAAAATTAATATACACTATTAATTAATACACAAACATTAAAATATTACATTATTTGTTTGAATAAAATTTATTGATAATTTAATTTTTATTAAATATAGTAAAGGTTATTCAAATATTTGATAATCTTTTATTTGTTAGCAAAAGATAAATATTTTTGTAGGTCATACACACGAAAGGTTAAACGAAAATAGTAAGTAATTAAGCGAGGGGTCATTTTTTAACGAGGGTTATACGTATATCTCTGTCATGGAACACAGAAACAGACCGTTAAAAAGATGATACTGCCACCTCACTATTCGCATTGCGTTTGTGTGGAAGAAACACAAATAGAAGGGTTTGAGATAGCTTTCAAATTGCAGAGGCAATTAGCATGCACTTGATTCTTCCTTCACCATAATGAACCTTTTTCGCTCACCTTCCCACGTAACCTAAGCAACGTACCTACCGTTTTGATCATTATTACCCACACCGTAATCTCTGACGCAAACCGTTCTTGAAAGTTCTCAACAAACTACTTTGACTCTTCCCATCCAACACTTATTCTACTTTACACGTTTACATAACCCTCTACATCATATGCTGAAAGATATTCATGTTTCTAATATTTTCTTTTAGATAATTTTTTATTATTAATTATAATTTATTAAAAATTTGGTTAATCTTACCTTTAAAATAATTTCATATGACATAAAAAATATTTAAAAGTAAAATATAAACATATACAAATGTACCATAAAAAATATTATTTATTAATTTTTGTAACTAGTAGCTTAGAAGACTGATTATGAAAATTCTAAGTTCAACCGTGTGCAAGCAATATTGGACTTTTGGCGAACACAAGGAATTATGGAAAAGAAAAGTCTGTTTTACTGATACAAGTGTCCAGATCAAGTTCACTTTCATATTATTTCTCATCTCCATCTTTTACTAGTACAAACCACTTTGGCATCTGTATTTAAGGGATTAATATAATTATAATTCCTGAAGATATATGCTTTTAGTTTTAATTTTATATGTTTAAATTTTATTCATTTTTAGTAAATAAAAATTATACATATTTAATGCTTTACCAAAAATTACTATATAACTTTTTAAAAAATATAATGACTAGAAATAATTATAATTTAACTAAGAACTAATTTCAAACTACATATTTTAAAGTTTATAGCCTAGACTTAATCATGCCACGGTTCATCTTTTCTCTTACCTGCTTTTCTTGATGAGGTAGTGTATAAATAAATAAGCCAATCTACATATATCCAATTACATTTTCTAGCAGCAGCCTTGGTTGATAGGCTCATAGAACACTTTTCATTTTTTCTTTCGAAACCGTATAAAACCATTTTCCTATTAAGATATAATGCTTAAATTCTATAGGACCTCCCAAAGGCTAGTTCGATGGTCATTCAATGGCTTTGTCTTTCATGCTTCATGGTTTCAACCAAAAGTAACAACACCAATTAGAATAACTTGGTCCATCTGATAATGACACTTCACCACCCACCTTTACATTCTACTCTGTTATATTTTACTTTATCAACAATTAAATTCTCTGAAATAATCATAAACGGATTTTAGTCTAACATGTGCTTATAATAGTCAATTCGCCATGCATATGATAATTAGCAATTTAAGGGAGTTCTGCTTCAGCTTCATGATTGTGGGCTTTAATTAGAGCCCAAAACTGTTTAATTTGTAGTCCTGTAAGCCAACATTCACTTTAGAATTAGAAAATTATTATAATTTTGAAGTCTTGATTTCATCTATTACAATTATAACCACTAAACACAATTATTTCAGTTTAATATATAGTTTTGAGTTCGAATGTTAATAAACGTAATTTTATTAAATATTCATAAGAAAAGCTTTAAAGTTAGATGATTTGAATCAATTCAAATAATATTGTCTTTAAAACACAATTCCATTTGGGCATCATTTATGAATTAGATAAATATAGAGATTGGGCTTGGTATGATTTATAGTTAAGCCCTGCTTGTACCCGAGTGTTCGTTAAATCTGTCTCCAACTTGTTCTTAATTTTCCACCCATAATATTCATATTGACTTTCTTTTTACAAGCAAAGAAGATTTGTTCACCCAGATATTAACTAGTAAACGAGTTTTAATGAGAATGACTATAAAGTTGAAGAATAAGAGTATGTTTGATTTATTTTTAAAAATAATTTTTTATTTTTAAAATAAATTGCGGTATAAATTTATATTGTTATTTATTTTTAAAAATTAAAAATTGTTTTGAAAAAATAAATCAAACATTTTTCACGTTTTAATGTCTTATTTTCTTTCGCTTTTAATATTGCGTCAACACGTGTAAGTTAAAATTCGTGTTTTAGCATGTAATAATCATTATATCTAATTATTTTTATGAAATTGGTGTGATTTTTCTTTTATTAGCTAAGAAAGATTTATTCGAGAAAAGTACAAGGGATGCTATATTATTAAACTTATATGTAATCCAGCTCCCTGTGCTGACCTTCACTATTTCTGTTATGCCCCCACATCAAATATGCTTTTATTTTTATGAAATTTTTAGTTAAAATCAAACGTAAATGAAACGTTGTATGTAGGATACATGGTAACATTAACTAAAATTTTATTTGTTAACTAATTTTGAAGTACCTCTTCACCGCTAAACTATAAATTAAGAAATTATTAACTTTTAGATTTGCTGTGTATTGTACTTAAAAAGTTTAAATTAAAACACGCTTATGCTTACGAACATTGAAGTAGAATTTTTTCAAGGTAATATTTCTTTTGTCCTTGTTTAGTATCTCTACAAAAATAATTTTTTTTATTCTCATCTAAGCTATATTTAGTTTTTGAAACCAAAATCTAAAAGAACTTTTAGGGTGTTTTTCTTTTTAATTTTTTATTTCTCTCTTAAAACTCTGAAAATGTGAAAAAGTGTATTTTCATTAATGGTAATTTGGTAATCTAAAGAGAAAAAAGTAAATTCTAAAAATAATTTAGGGTTATAAACTTTTACAACTTTCGTGATATTAACAAATATTACTGCCACCAAGTTCAATACTCTTGTAACACCCATCAAGCTTGACACTTTCATGACATTACCATCAAGTTCGACATCTCTACAACACCACCATTAAGCTCAGGTTTGATTCTTCTTCTTCCTACATTTTTTTTTCTCTTTTTCTTACATTAATTTGGATGTGTGGGGAAAAAAGACTAATTGAAGTAATGATTGTAACACTTTAATTTAATTTTTAAATAAATAAATTTCACAAAAATAGAATAATAATTTTTTTTATTCAAACGATTCCTAATATATAATTTAATAAAGTATTTCAAAATAAGAATGAATTACAAGTTTATATCAAATGATTGCTCCAAGACTAATTCAAATACATTAGACTTTTCAAAATAACTTTCTAAGTTTTATAGCAGTTTCATCCATCCCTTCACTGAACCTGGTGCTGATCATCTTGATCACTTGAAAAATAAATGTAAGGGTGAGTATTTTACACTATTACACAAGCACAAAGACTCACCTCACAAGTTTCACCCATTTACCAACATAATTTCAGAACATGCATTAAACAAACATGAAATAACACTTTCAACACTCCATTCCAACTCCATACAGGTGCACTCATTGCACCATCAAACAATCCACACACGTGCACTCAGTGCAGGTAGCCACGCTCACTGTGACATTGTGATTACAGTTTTCTTGATGCCCTCAACCTCAGGGACTTACTAAGTTCACACAATATATGGTTGTCGGATAGCTCCAGCTTCACGGATACAATGTGTGTGGCATTGAGCCCCCCAAGCAAAAGTGTTAGTCAGAAGCTGAGTCAGGAAGAAAGTGTGTAATATGTGGTGCACCCGCACTCACTGTTGGTGTCACCATCACCCTCTCTTCTCTAAGGTATTTCTACCGCCCCATCTTCCACCCCTAATGTATCGTTGAACCATTTATAGTTTCCAACCATTTCAAACACATTCACATTCACAATTCATCGTGCCTTCCACACACATTTCATTTATCTCATATCATTCATTCTCAATCGAAGGCACATACACCCATATTCCACCACACAATATTCAATCACATAGTTTTTATCACAATCTCCCTACAGTCATTTATTTCATCACACACAACCCTTCCCCTCACATCTACCAAATTATACTCAAACATCAATCACACTACATTTCACATGAAATTTCTATCACAATACAATTACAATCAAGTCATTCTCATTAGATATACATCTTCCTATGTCCTATCTTAACCACATTGCATTATCTATCAATATAAACAGATTCAAGACACAAAGAGATAGGGTAATGTCTCCACTTACCTCAGAATGAAGACCCAACGCAATTTAACGATAGAAAATGTTCCCCACATGGTGTTTCATCCTAAATACATGAAAAACTCTATGAGAAATCGAGAAAATGAACGAAAGGGACAAAATTGAAAACCCTAACTCACAAACTTACCTCCAAATGCCCCAAACATAATTACAACCTCCAATCTTGCACTCAAACAGGTTTGGAGGCAGTTTAATCGGCAAAATAGGGTTGAAGGTTGAGAGAATTGTAGAGAGAAATGGAAAATAAATTTCTCAAACCCTAAATCCCTTAAATACCCTTTTGGTCACAATATTCTCACTATAGCGAGACATCTCTCGCTGCAGCGAGACCTTTTCTCGCTATATAAAAAATATAAGAGTAAATTGTACTTTAGTTTCTACAGAATCTTGCTACAGTGAAGCCTTCTTGCTACAGTGAGACTGGGCCTAGAAAATACTCTTTTTATTGCCCTCTCGCTACAGCGAGAACGCAATAGAATCACACGCTTCACTCAGGACTTTCTCGCTATAGCGAGAATCCCCTCGCTACAGCGAGAATGTCCCTACAATACACACTTAACCTACATTTCTAATCCAAACACAAGTCTACACTTATCTTTCAATCATAATATACAAATATGTACGCATCCACATGTATTTACACACATATACACATCACCACACAAGTTAAATGCACATTTAAACATCAATTTATATATTTATATTAATACTCAAAATATTATTACAAAATCTGGGACGTTACACTAATTCTCTTTATCTTTCTAAGAATAAAGAAATTTTTAAATATAATAGTAATAATAATATTGTTTTTAGAATTTTCAAACATCTTCCTACAAAAAAGAAAAAAATGGTTCAATGTAGTTGAGATTTTGATCTATGCTCAAAAATGGTTTTTGCATTTTGAGCTTGCCCTTTATGGTTATGCTTTCTGTTGGTTGGAGGTTGATTTTGATGTTGTTATTCTCATGCTTCCCACTTTTAAGTATATTAAAAGTTGTTGCTAAGCTTGATTTAGTGAAACCTATTGTTTGTAGTATGTTGAAGTAGGTGATTTTTTTTTCATGGTTACCGTTTTGCTCAATTGGTATGTGTCTCCTATCACACTCTTTACAACTGCTGTTGCAATGAAGGTAAACTGACTAGCAAGTGTACTAGTGTTGTTGTAGCAAGTTATAAAAAATCTCAGAATCAAATTGAGTTTCAAGTATCGTCCTCAGGGAATAAAGTTCTCAATTACCACTTCACAAGATCACAATTAGTTGAGCTTTACAAATTTCAGATGGAATTGGTATGAATGTATCAAAAACGAAATTAAAAAGTAAAACAGAACAGTTAGTACAAAAGTATATAGTAAACAGATGTAGAAAGAGTAGTTAGGAAATTGTTTCACCAAAACTTCAACATTGAATCAATAAAGTTCTGAACTTTCAAGCATTTAGATGGAATGACAATCAGTTTCACGTTGTATTAATCAAAGGACAATCCCTTGCCTCAATGAATCTAGCATCTAATCAAATCACTCTAATCCCTTAGATCTAATCCAATCAAATGCTGCATTAAGTTTAAGAAACCAAAAGATTGCAAGATTAAGATATCTTATCCCTAAGAAACCAATAACCTTGGTAATTAATTCAGATCTGAGAAACAAATTCAATTCCCATTGATAAGAGTTCCTCTATGATTAGTTGATCAAATTTCCATTCAATCACTACTTTAACAGTAGAATCAATCACTCAATCCAATCCAAAACTCAAAGTTCAGATCCAAAATCAATTCAACATTTCAATTTCAGATTCACAATTCCTAACCACAAAGAGTTTAGGCAAACATTACAAAAAGAGAAGAGAAGAGAAGAGAAGAAGAGAATGAAGCTTGGTGTTCGTCCTCAATCTCCCTCTCTGACTCTCTCAATAACAAAAACAAATGTAAAATGAAAAAATGACAAAAATCTCAAAATTCCTGAGCTAACTGCCTTTTATAGAATTCCCGCTCTGCTGGCGTGATCACTTTTTCCAGCAATAGTAATCACGCAGAGGCTAATTCTTCATTTCCACTTGCGCGTGTTCACTTTTGCTGGTGATAGTAGCCACGCGCACTTCAAAGTGTTCACTTTTGTTGAAAATAGTAGCTATGCAGAAGCTTCCTTTGCTAATGTCATGCGCGTGTTCACTTCTGCTAGAAATAGTGAACACGCAGAAGCTGCTTTCTTGGAGGACTCTCTGGAACGCTCACTTTTTCCAGAAAAAGTGATTACGCAGAAGCTCTTCTCCATTTTATGGTTCTGGAGTGATCACTTTCACCAGCGAAAGTGATCACTCAGAGGCTGTTCTTCAATTATTAACTTCTTTCCTCCAAATTTTGCTACTTTTCTTCTATTTTTCCTTTGATCATCCAATCCTCATGAACTTAGCTCAGAATTCCCTACAAAGGCATACTTGAAATGTCACTTTTTACATAGAAAATCAATGAATTTTAAAATAACTATGTTTAAAAGTGACATACAACATTTTATTAATTTTTTAAGGGTTTTCTACTATTTCTAGCATGTTTTCTTTATTAATTGCACTAAAAACTATTGTAAAATACTAGTAAAATATGGATTCATCATTCCCTTTTTCTAGAATAATATGATTAATAAGTCTGAATCTATGTTTGTGTGTTTTAATTTAGGTTTATTGAGAATTCTAGTAGTTGTCATTTATTATGTGAATTATATTAGATGTTTATATTTTTTTAAGGTGGGAAAAAATTACAGATGTTTGATGGCTATTTGGTTGCTTTGAGTATGATGTTAATAGAATTTGATCTTTTAAAATAGTAGGAAGGAGCAAAAATGATTGATGAAGCTGAGAGGCTGGGACACGGTTGTAGGTTGCCTTAGATTTATAGTACTTGAATTGAATATAATAGAAATATTTAAGTGTAGTACGTAACGAAGGATTGAGTACAATGACCCACATGACTTGTACTTTTTTACATTTCTTAATGGACATCCCGATATTCATTCGTACTATAAAATAGAAATTGCTATTTTTTTTTATACATAGATGATAGAATCTTGGATTAATATTTTGTAGTAGGTTATTACTTATTTGTGAATTTTCTTACATTTGGAGTAAGTTGATGATTTAATTTCCAATGCCAAACTCATCCATCTTTGTGGGAGAAGTGATGAAATAATCCCTTGAGTGGTCTTTTACCTTCAAATTCCATGATTGGATGTTTTATAAAAAAAAAAATGAAATAGTTTCATTTTTTGAGATGTTGCATTGGTTATAGTTTGTTAGTGTTGTCTTACATCTAGTTATTTTCTGATCACATTCAGTAAAATAAATTAATACAGATGCAATCCATATGTGGTACATTCAAGTATTTCTCTTTATTTGTAACTGACTATTTGATTGTCAAAGTTATTCTGCATCTCTTCTTTGAATCTAAAGGATGAATTCAATAGTCTGTCATTTGATATTTTGAATCATATGTTTATTATTGAAGATATTGTTAATTCTGGTAGCTTATGTATATATGTTGTGTTTATGTATTCCTTTTCTTTGAATGATGAGTGGACACATGATATGGGGGCTTGTTGCCAACTTCTTTCAAACTGAAGACTATTGGTTTCACTTGCATGCTCACAAAAATGAACTTCTCTATTGTCTTCACACCCAGTTAACTGGTCATCTCCATTCTTTTGGACATGAAATATTTTCACACTTATTGCTATTCTTTTTTGAAAGACTATGGTCTATAAATTTATTTTTTTATTTTTCCTACTATTTTCACCGTGTCCCCAAACCAAATTTTTTTCTAAATACTCTCAATGTTCTTGTATTTTTCTTTTTGTTCTCTACACATTAATGTTTATGTCAGATTAGTGTAATTATATGTATTTATTATTGTGCCTATTGATTAAAGTCGTGTAGACTTGAACTATATGAATTGTTTATATGTTGGAATGTGAAATATAAAGGTTGTGTGATTGCCGGATAAGGAGCAGAGCAGTTGTTATGCTGTATAATGATGTTAATATATGAGAGTGCAGTATGAATGGAAGAATGATTGTTAAATGTGTTGAGTGTTTGGATAATTTAGAAAGTACGATTAAGAATTATTAGTATTTCACTCGAGAGAGAAATTTTGGAGTCTGGGTGCAGGTTATCTCGCTTAAATGAGATTAGTCTCGCTTAAGCGAGAGTAGATATGATTGCTTCAACTGAAACCTTGCCCACATGAGAAGGAATCTTGCTCAAGCGAGAGGTGACCTCGCTCAAGCGAGGTGTCGCCGGAGTAATAGGTAGTTCTCTGGACGCAATCTCGCCCAAGCGAGAATGCTGCTCGCCTAGGCGAGATGTAGCTCGCTCAAGCGAGAATATCAAAAATTTAAAAGATTTTACTGTCTGGTTTTCTCGCCCAAGCGAGGGTTGGCTCGCCCAGGTGAGAGCAGAGCTTGCTCAAGTGAGAAGTAGTTCGCTTAAGCGAGAACGCGCAGGCTGGAAGGGTATTTAAGGAGCCTCAGTGCCCAGAAACTTCATTTTCTCACTAGACAACTTTTCTCTCTTATTTTCTCTTTGTTCTCTCTCCTATTATTCTTAGAGAAAACTTTCTTGAAGTCGAGTTTCTCTCCGATCAAAGCGAGATCTTCTACCTTATCGAGATTTTAGTTCTCTCAGTTTTTAGTTTTTATCTTGTTTCTTCTCTCTCTTTCTCAAGGGACTAAAATTGGGTTATTTTGAGTAGATATGAACCGTTCAAGTTGTATTCCACACCCAAACGGTCGATCACTCCCTATGGAACCCATTATGAGCACTATCTTGGAACTTATTCCAGGTAAGGGGAGCTTGTTTGATTTGATCCAGTTCATTTAGTTGAGGCCGTGATGTCTATATAAATATTTCATTTTAGTGGATAATAATGGACTGTATGAGTTAACTTTGGGCTAAAACCCAGAGTGTATGTAGTTAAGTAGATTTCTCTGTTGTCTAATGATTGTTTAGAAAACCATGATGGAATATAATATGCTAGAATGCAGTGATATATGAGCCAAGAGTGTTGATATATGCTGGAATATTTAATTAGTATTTTGAGCTATTTAATTTGATTGGGTATTATGTATTGAAATGTTTGGTGTTACTGTTAGAATATGTATATAGCTGAGTTGTTGAAGCTGGGTGAAATAACATGTCTAGCTAAAATTGTTGAAATTGAAGATAAAAACTTGTTGTGCTGTTAATATTGGATGAAAATATATATTGTTATATCGCTGAGGTTGAGAATAGATTTAATTCTGCTGTATTATGCTAATTTAGCTGTACTACATCACATTTATCATTATCATCCTAGAGCTGCCTAGGACATTGAGCTGTGCTATGTCTGGATCCAGATACCGAAATGGGTCATTCCCAGACCAGAACAGTTCCTCTGAATTACTTAGGCTGTGAAACACTATGCCAGAAATTGGCTTTTGGAGCACCTACTTAGATAGCAGTTAGTAATAACTGCTTTGTATAAAACACTAAGAGAGCGGTTTCGCTATAACCGCTCTCTAATATATACTTCTTAGAGCGGTTCCATAAGAACTGCTGTCTAATATGGACTTTTGAGAGTGGTTCAATTGGAACCGCTCTCTAATATGGACTTCTAAGAGCGGTTCATTTGGAACTGCTCACTAATATATACTTTTGAGAGCGGTTGTTAAATAACCACTCTAAGAAGTATATATTAGAGAGAGGTTCCAAATGAACCGCTCTCAGAAGTCCATATTAGAGAGCGGTTATGAAATAACCGCTTTTAGATGTTGTATTTTTAAAACCCTAATAACCGCTCTTAGATGTTGTATTTTTAAAACCCTAATCTGGTTATTCTTGTCGCCCCGCCAAGTCTGTACTTCAAAATTCTCTCTGTTCAGTGTTCTTTGAGAAATTTTTGTAGAGGAACAAGCACACCTGACATCGCAATCGCAAATTGAAGGTATATTCATAATGGTTTCTTTGTTTTCTGGCCATGTTTAGAGATTCGCACTCTCTCATTCTCTCTATTCACTGATACGTACCTCTGTTTTTGACGTTGAACAGTAACAATGTCTCCTCCATTTCTGGTTCTAGCTGAATTGCGACAAATTTGCACTCCTTTCTTAATTCTAGGTTAGTGCATGCTGTTGTGTTTATAATTTGTATGAAATGAATATTTTTAACATGTTGGCCATTGCTGCCGCGTGAAAAAAGAGCATGAAATTACTTTGTATATTGTAAAAGTTAATATGGGCAGGTTGAATCTTAGTTTGTTAACCTCTAAAATGTTGTTGGAATGGTTTTTTAGAATTTGTTGAACATGATATTAGGACACTAGTTATTTATAATGCAAGAGCATGTTGTTGTGTTTGTTAACTTATGATATTAGGATTTTTAAAATTTTTATACTCTTGTTTGTTTTGCCCCCGAAATGTATATTTCCTCTGTGTATGAATGAATTTGATGTTGTATTGTAGAATATGATGAATGCATGAATATTGTTAGTGATTAAACTTTGTAGGTTATGATCTCAAATGTAAAATTAAGTGAAACCATAGTCTCCTGTTTAAGATTGAAAATAATGTTTAATAAATCATTATTTTCAATCTCAAATTGTCCAAGTTGGATAGTTTGTGAACAAACTTATTCATTAATTTGTTAGCATTTGCTTCTCATAATGTTGTATTTAATACTTAACAAAATTTGAGTTTGAAACATTTTTCATTGTCTCTTGGTGCATGCTTGATTGAGGTAAATCATATCATATATTTCAATTTGTGTACTAGGAGACTAATGCAAATTGCTGGCCAAGTTTTATCAAGTAAAAAATACAACATTTAAGTAACATTTGTTAATTAAGGTTGGAAAAAGTTTGTTCTCAAATGGGATAGGGCCCTACCATGTGAGAGTTAATAAGACATTCACATTTATAATGATCGTAACTGTAGTTAGAGCAAATATGGATCGAAGTTGGATGGTAGCTAATCATTTAAGTGAAGAATACGAAGAAAGAGTCAAAGAGTTTATTAGATTTGCGATTAAGAATGCAGCTGATGTCAACCTTATTCTCTGTCCTTGTTGGTGTTATTTGAATATGTTACAAGTAAATGCGGAAGAATTGGAAGAACATCTAATGTGCAATGGGATAGATGAAAAATATGCTTGTTGGACAAAACACGGTGAGATACAAGGTGAAAGTACATCAACTAACATGGAATCAAGTGTCAATTACTCAGAGACATTTAGAACAAATAAGAGTGATCATGCTGAACAAATTCCAAATGTTGTTGAAGAAGATCTTAGATATTGTCCAAAGATGTTTGAGAGGCTGAAAGATGATGCAGAAACACCATTATATAATGCATGTACAGAGTTCACAAGATTGAGTTCTGTTTTAAAGCTTTATAACTTAAAAGCCTCGAATGGATGGACTGATAAGAGCTTCACAGAGCTGCTAAGTTTATTACATGAGATACTGCCGGAGGATAATGTGCTACCGAAGAGAACATATGAGGCTAAACAAGTACTTGCTTCCATTGGATTGACCCATGAAAAGATACATGCTTGTCCTAATGACTGCATTTTGTTCCGAAATGAGTATGCATCATTAAGGAAATGTCCAAAGTATAATGTATCACGATACCTAAAGAAAGACACAACACTTGCGAAGGTCGTGTGGTATTTTTCACTAATACCGAGGTGAAGACGTCTTTTTCGCAGTGCAAAAAATGCAAAGCAAATGACTTGGCATGCTAAAGGCCGAATTAGATATGGAAAGCTTAGGCATCCAGCAGATTCTCCGTAGTGGAAAAATTTGACGATGACCATGAAGAGTTTGCAACTGAAACAAGGAATATACGTTTTGCATTAGCAACCGATGGAATAAATCCACATGGCATGCAAAGTAGCACCCATAGTACATGGCCCGTGATCTTAATAATGTATAACCTACCTCTATGACTTTGCATGAAGCGAAAATATATGATGCTTTCTTTGTTAATCTCTTGTCCTAAACAACCTGAAAATGACATTGATGTCTACTTGTCTCCTTTAATTGAAGATTTAAAGTTATTGTAGGATAATGGCATAGAAGTATATGACGGATTTAGAGATGAAAATTTCATAGTCACAAATAGGTATTGATTTGGTACGTTTCTGAATGCCTAATTTCAGAAAGAAAATGAGGCAAATGCACAAAGGGCAAAAGAAATGTCGTACAGATATAGGAGGTCAGCTAAGGGATATGCTCAGTTAGAGCAAGAGTTGATATGTATATTTGTGTCTTATGTAACAATGTGATGCTAATGTGTTATCTTATGTTAAACTTATTAACGACGGCATTTGGCCTTGAAATTTTGTGTAGATTGCTACATTTGCGTCTAATTTGACCTCAGTACCTCGACATATCCTTTGGAAAGCTGCTAGGGTAAATAAACAAGGTAGCATTGATGACGAAGGAGTTAAAAAAATGGTCAATGAATTTGTAAGTACTTAATACTAATGTGTTAGTATTTTCAAATACGTTAAGTTTTATTTTGAATTCTCCTTTAATGACCTAATGGTTTTTTGTTATGTTTATTGTAGGGAACCCTTTCACAGGTCACTCCAGACGCTGAGATTGAATCAACAGCCAAAAATGACATACTCTCTCAAGCACTTGGTGTAAGAGAGCATCCAAGGTCGCGTGAGGGCTGTAGGTTTTGGGGTGACCCAAAAATTTGCATTTGGGCCAGCTACATGTCCACATCCTTCATCTGTCGAGTGGCAAAACATGAAGCATTGGGTAGCGCATTTGACCAATGTAGTGACACAGTTGACAGGGTGTTAGGGACTACCCCCATTCATGTCAGGTCAGATGCCATTCAACCCCACTCATTCCCCACTACCATGTATGCCATCCCCTTTCAATATTGCTCCTCAAATGCAACCGATGGTGGATATTGGTCCCCAAACGCCTATAGATGCACCTTCTGCCAGCCATAGATGCAGTTGCACACCAATTGCATCTGTTGAGATTCCAGAGGTATTTAAACTACAGTAAATAATCATTTACCTTTTAATGTTTAATGCTTTTGATTTAATTTTTTCGTAATATAACAAACGATCAAAATATAGGGTGATAATGACTGTATGCTATACTTGAACAAACCTTTTCGCTTGGTTGCAAGAGGTAGAGTATATCATACAGTGGCTGGGGACTCCTGACATAATATGGCTTTTCCTCTAGAGCATGGTAAGGTTTCTGTAGAGGTTGTGCAACGACATGAGGAGGACTCTGCACTGCCTGTCCCAAATGACCAAGCAAACCTGTATTCCCTGAGAGATGCCATTGGTACTTATATTGCTTGGCCATTGTCCCTAATCACTTTAAGACCCAAGGTATGTAAACGTGTTTCTTTATAGTTGCTGTTGCTAGATGTTACAATTAAAAGGTTTGCTCTTTTCAGGTTGCCCCTTCATCAGGTAAAAGGTTAGGGAAAGAGATAGGCTACTCAAAAGAGTCCATTGCTGGTCCATGTAATAAAGGTAGCACTGGTTGTGTGTCATCAGAGATTCTGAAGTTGGCAGAAGCCCAAGGTGCTGCATGCTTGGATATAATGAAGTTGTTTGTGAGAAGTGATCAACCCATTGATACAGCTACATTTCAACTGACAAGTGAGCACTGAGGTAAAGAGTTTTGTGACATTGTGGGGAAGGAAAACATCATAGAGATGATACGTTGACATTGGTTGAGTGCCTCTAGCATTAACCTTTACATACGGTACTTGTATTTTCAAATTATATAATTCATAGTCAATTTATAACTTTTATAACCTTTATTTAATAATGTTCAATTCTACTTTTGAAAAACAAGATATTTGTGTGAAGCTTATTTGCATGGGACAATGACAAATAGATTCTCTTTTATATCTCTGTATGAAATGGACGAAGCGCTCAATCCGAACCCACATCAACATATAGCTGAAATGTTGAAGTGTCATATGGGTGAAGATCGCTTGATTTTTGCACCTTATAATGTTGGGTAAGTCAATCTCATTGAGACTCTGCTTTATGTTTTATAATTTAACATATAACTTTTAAACTTAGTAATCTTAAAATGATATTTATACTCGTGGTAGGCAACATTGGGTCTTGGTTGCCATCAATACTGCTGATGAGACTATCTATTACATGGACCCTCTACGCAAGCAGCTAAAGATGAGAACACACATGCAGAACTTATTTAATAAGTAAGCATTCATTTATGTCAACAAACTATGATTAATGTTAAGTGGTTCAAATGTATCTAATTTCTTTGGTTAACGACTCTTAGTGCTCTTGTCACGTATAGAGCAGAGAGGGGAGTGCAGCCCTCTAGTACAAAGATGAGTCAAACAAAATCGGTCATTGTACAGGTAAGACTATATCATATCTCATGTTTTTAATTTTCACCTAAATTATAATTGTACTATATATCATTCTTAGTTAATGCTATTTTATTTGATTTTTATCTTCCACACAGTGTCCTAAGCAAACAAATAATGATGATTGTGGATATTATGTGTCTATTCATTGGGGATGCTTTGCACCATGGACAAACTGTAATCCCAGTAAATGTAATAATCTTACACATTCCAATTTGTTTGCCATATGCTTATTATTTCACTTAACTAATTAAGTTTTGTTTTTCCTGTCCTTGTATTTTATTACTTTCCAGAGGTGCAGATGCTAACTTTTCCTGACAACAAAATTTTTCAATTGCAAAGGAGTGGTGTTCATATCTGTACCATAGATATTTAAAGGAAACATTAAGCACAATAAATTATTAGTGTTCTTTCACAATATTTAGACAATTTTCTTTCAAGGCTGCAATGTGTAAATATGAGACTCTGATTGATTGTAATCTATACATGTGAATTGTAATTGAATAATACAATGTGCAATTGCTCTGAAATTCTAGTATATCAGGCTCTGTTTGAAGTTTATATTCTGTTTGAATTGGTTCTGAATACTGTATTATTTACCAGGTATGCTAAAAAAAATGTTTTAAGCCAGTTTTATTAAAATATTTAAAAATATTTCTTAACTTTAGAGAGCAGTTCACAAAGAATAGCTTTGCAAAGTCCAATTCTGAGAGCGGTTCATAAAATAACCACTCTCATAATAACACTTAAGAGAGTAGTTAAATATGAACTGCTCTTAGAAGTTCACTTTGGAGAGTGGTTCTCCTTTAACCGCTCTCCAAAATATACTTCTAAGAGCGGTTTATGTTTAACCGCTCTCATAAGTTTGAAATAAGAGAGCGGTTAAGCTGTCAACCGCTCTCTTTAGTCTAACTTCTGAGAGCGGTTCGATCTTAACCACTCTCCAAAGTACTATATTTTGTAGAGCAGTTATGCGCTTAACCGCTCTCTTTAGTGAATTTCTGAGAGCGGTTAACCGCGTAACTGCTCTCCAAAATATACATTTGAGAGCGGTTAAATAACGACTCTCCGAAAATGAAGACATTGGATGACACGTGATTTTAAAGCACCGCTAATCGCTCTCTTAATTCAAGCGGAATCGCTCTTAGATCTCGTTTTTGGCGTAGTGAAACTAGATAAAAAGCTGAATTGTTGTATTTGCATTAGATGGGCTGGGAATGGGTTGGACATGCTGCATTGTTTTATTGAAGCTGTGTACTGTTGTGTGCTGAATGTTATAAGCTGTTTAAATAATCTTATCTATATTCATTTATATTTCATTAATGAAGTTGTCAATTATATAAGCTCACGCTTGCATTTTGTTGTGTTGGTATAAATTCCATAACAAATTGTTCATATAAAATAGAACAATTAAAAGCAAAGATGCATAGGAAACGAGCTACTTATCGTAAATTTTCTCTATTTTTGCAAAAAATTGGATTTAGATAGAATGTAGAATCCAACACTATCACTGCAAGTGAAGAAGTATGGCAAAATATCTACGGGTATGATTTAATTTAATTATATTTTTGTTTTTTATTTAATTTAGTATTCAATAATTAATAATGTATTGATTATATGCTTATATTATTTTAGGTACATGATAAAGCTACTCAATTTCAAAAGAAAGGATATGACCATTATAAGTTACTGGGAATGATATTCAACAGAAGAACTGTAACTAGAGTACTTCATCATTCATCTATCCAAGATCCACCAAATATAGATGAAGAAAATGAGCTTGAAAATCAATACCTCGATTGTAGGAGTGATAGCTTAGATGATGACACAGTAGAAGTAGAGCGCATCTCACGTAGTGGAAAATGCACAATTCAAGTAAAAGAGAACAAGTCTAGGACATTACAAATGGGAGAGACACTTGCAGCATGGACTGAAGCATCTAAGGCAAAAGCTGAGAAGTATAAGGCTAGGAGTATGGAGAGTACTTCTTCACTTGTTACACTAGATCATTCTATTACTAAGTGTGTGGCTGCCCTCAAAGAGATTGAAGGTATACCATATGACATTTATGTAAAAGCCTTAAAAAAATTTAGAAAGTCTGATTGGAGGGAAATGTTTCTTGCTACGTCTACTAATAGGGAACAAGTATGGTTATTTAGGATTTAAGGATAAAACTTTAGACATATTTTTAGTATCTTTGTTTATTATTTATATGATTATGTTTCTAATTTGTGGTGAACATTTACTTGTGTGCTTTTATGAACTACTTTGAATTTTATGTTATGTTATTGCACTTTTATTTGAATAATTTTCATTGAATATCTTTTTTTATCAATATATTTGTTTTGTAGAATTATATGACAAGTTATAATCATAATGGATATTGATAAAAGTGATAATGATTCTTCTAATTCAAGTGATAATGAGTTAGCTTGGTTTCTTTTAGTTAACATGCTTTGTGCTTATGATCATAAATTTTTAAACAAAAGAAAGGTTCAAATATCTACATTGAGTGGTCATGATTATATTCAAGAGTTATTAAATAGATTTGGAGTAACTTGCTTCGAGTTACTTAGAATAAAGAAAGACTGTTTTGTTAAGTTTTGTGATGAATTGAGGGCAAAGAATTACTTAAGTGGCTCAAGGAATGTTCTTCTTGAAGAGAAAGTGGTATGTTTTTATTTATAATTAGTCAGAATGTTCACCATAAGATTGCTGCATATTGCTTTCAAAAACAGTGTAGTATTAATAGTAGTGTGCTTGTTGAGAAAAGAGCTGATAAAACAAGAATCTATAGAATTGCCTAGTAAGATTAGAAATGAGTCAAAATATTATCCTTGGTTGAAGGTATGTATGTAATGCTTATTTATTATTTTAATCATTTCTCATTTTATTTTTTTATTCTACTTTGTTTTAAGTTTTTATTTTGGACTATCATTATAGAACTGCATAGGTACAATTAATGGCACTTATATAAGTGCATAGGTTCCTACTAAAAAATAAATTGCATGTAGAGATAGAAAGACAACTATCACACAATGTTATGTGTGCTTGTGATTTTAATATGATAATTACATTCGTGTATTTGGGATGGGAAGGAAGTGCACATGATTCAAAAAAAAAATTTGGATACCACCTACCAATCTAAATGCAAATTTTTCATGACCATCTAAAAACGGGTACTTATAACTCAACTATTTTTAATTGACGAAAAAATATTCATAAATATATATTTTATGTGATATATGTTTATTCTATCTTGTTGATTTTGACTATCCATGTACAGGAGGTTTTCTTTCCTCTTACGGGAGAAAAATGTATCATGCACAAGAATATAAAGGCTAAGCCAGGCAACCAACGAGTCTTACAAAGTTATTCAACTATAAACACTTTTCTTTGAGAATGACAATTGAGCGCTGCTTTGCAATCTTGAAAAACAAGTTTCATATTTTGAAGTTGATGCATTCATATAAACCTTTTAGGCAACTACTCATAGTAACGACATGTTGTGCTATTCATAATTACACATGGATGTGGAATTTGAATGATGATTTATTTAAGTTATAGGAAGAAATGAATCCTATGGGAATTGAACATAAAAATAAAAGTTTTTGCATGGAATAAACTAGCTCCAATAATGGTAATTTAGTCTGATTATCTGATGAAGATGCAACAGAAATGATAACATTTAGGGATCATATTACAAATCAAATGTGGGTATAATATAACAACTAATTAGTATTAGTTTATACATTATACATTTATAAATAGTTATATATACATTGCAAGATTTATTCTTAATATATATATTCACTTATTTTATTATATCAATATTATTTATTGTTTTATCTGTAATATTACTTATTTATATTATTTATATTTTTATTAAAAATTATTTTAATATTAAAATTAATCATTATTTTTTAGTTTAATATTAATTTATTTTTTAATTTTTATAATGTATGAAACTCTTTATTTTATTGGTATTACTTTAATTTAATATGAAATTTTTGTATTTTAATTTTTAATTCAATTATTTATTTTAAATATCAAAAATATATTTAGGTAAATAAAAAATATTAAAATTAAATATCAAATATATATATTCATTTAATTTAAAATACTAAATAAAAAATAAATAAAATCAAACACATTTTTTAGTTTTTAAAATTTGTTTTTAAAAACAAATTTATTCAACAAATTACTTTTTTTATTTTAAAAAACAGTTTTAGAAAATAAACTATCAAACACATTTTATTTTATTTTTTTGTAAAAATAATTGTGTAATTTTTTTTTAAAATATAATTTTTAAAAATTAAAAAATAAAACTAAGTCAAACAAGCTATGAAATATTTAACACAAACTTCGTACCATTGAAAGAAAGAGTTGTCGCCCGGGTATGACTTGAAGTGCAATAACGTGTTCATGACTGCTACTCTCTCTTTCAAATTCGAAATAAGTACCGATATTTATTTTTATCTTCATTATTTTTAGACCTTGTGTTGCACACCCAATTTATATTTTCATTAGTTTATTCATTAAAAATAAATGAGAAAAATAATAATATTATGACAAAATTATAATTCTTTAAAAAACATCTTAAAAATAATTTAAATTAGGATAATATTATTTTATCAAAATTTTAACATATATTTAAAAATGATAATACTAAATTATGTATAATAATCTTTTATTAAATAATTTAAAATGTCATAAATTTTATATATTTATTAGATTAAATGATATAAATTTAATAAAAATATTATTTATTAATCTTTCATCGTGTAACTTTAGATATATGAAATTTATTTATCATTTTTTAAATATTAATATCAACTTTTAGAATTAATTATTTTACGTAGGTTTTGGATGAAAATATTTTTTTTAAAGTATTTACTAAATTAGTTTAGAGTGGTATCTGTGACCTTAACCAGCTATTCTCCACATGGACGATGCTTTTTTTTTTCTAAAACAATTCATTCATGGTCGAATGATATATATATATATATATATATATATATATATATATGTATGATGTGAATGGATATTGGAGTTGCACTTGAGCGATGAACTTTAAATGCTGGTGTATATAAATGCTTATATATGCGTATAACTATATTGTATATGATTGGATTGGGTTGAAAAATAGATTAAGGTTGTATTACTGGGGCATTCTTACTATAGCGATAAGGCCCTAGGAGGAAGGCGTGAAACTGTCGCCTTCTCGCTACAGCGAGAAGTCCCTTACTGTAGCGACAAAGCGACAGTTTATGGTGCATTTCTGAGTACATTCTCGCTGTAGTGAGATTTTGCAAAAATCAGAAAGCAATTCCTTCTGAGATTTTCGCTGTAGCGAGAGAGGGTGTCGTTGCAGCGAGAATTTTTCGTTGTAGCGAGAGTGTCGCGACCAGAAAGGGACTTACTCAGTTATGCTATAGATGGTCGCCCGAATAGCTCTTGCTCCACGGATATAACATGTTCGGTCTTGAGCCCCCCAGGCAAAGGTGTTAGTCAGACGCCAAGTCAGAAGGAGAGTGTGTGGCCTATGGTACACCCACGCTTACTGTTGGTGTCACCACCACCCTCTCTTCCCCAAGGTATTACTACCGCCCCCATGTTCCACAGGCACACACACACAAAAATATCACAGGCAGGTGCGCTCACTGCACTGACAACCAATTACAAATACATGCATTTACACAAACACACGTGCACTCACTGCACGTAGCCACGCTCCTTATGGCACTGTGATCACAGATTCCTGATGCCCTCAACCTCAGGGACTTACTCAGTTATGCTATAGATGGTCGCCCAAATAGCTCTCGCTCCACGGATATAACATGTTCGGTCTTGAGCCCCCCAGGCAAAGGTGTTAGTCAGACGCCAAGTCAGAAGGAGAGTGTGTGGCCTATGGTACACCCACGCTTACTGTTGGTGTCACCACCACCCTCTCTTCCCCAAGGTATTACTACCGCCCCCATCTTCCACACCTCTAGTGTATCTCTGAACCATTCATAGTTCCAACACCCAAACACATCATCATTCATTCAACATGTCATCGACACTCATTTTCAACCATTCACATTATTCAAATTGCAATCAAGGGCATGTCGACACAATTTCATTCATATTACAACCAACTATTTCATCACAATCGTCATACATCATGCTAAACTTATTCACAATCACATTTCTATCATACACACATCATTTCCTTGCATCCAATGGCGACCAACACAAGCATAGCACTCAATTTCACACAATATGCCGGAGGTTGGACACCTCTGGACTCAACCCAATTCGTACAATTCATCAATACACATAACCTCATCTCCTATTTCTATCACATTACTATATTCATTCAAATAAACTCATTCCTAACAAAGATAACTAGAGTAAAGTATTCCCCTTACCTCAAAAACGAAGACCCGACACGAAACGTTGATGGAATCGCCTCTCCACACGAATTTTGTCCCTAAAGCACACAAAAATCCCAAGGAAACTTAGGGGAAACCTCAGAAAATGAAGGAGAGGGACGAAAACCGAAACCCTAACCATAGAACTTACCTCCAAGAGCTCCAAACACTTCCCCAATCCTTAATCTAGCTTCCAATCGGTCTTGGAGGGGTCCCAAACGGTCGGAATAGGCTGGGTGGAGAGAATCGTGAAGGAGAGAGAGAGAAATCATGAAAAATAACCCTCTCCTCAAACTCTAACCCTTCAAATACCCCTCTGGTCGCGTTACTCTCGCTACAACGACATGCCCTCTCGCTACAGCAAAAAAAAAAACAGAGAAAATTGCACTCTGATTTCTGCAGAATCTCGCTACAGTGAGATTGCACACAGAAATGCACCCTAAACTGTTGCTCTGTCGCTACAGCGAGACGTTTCTCGCTACAGCGAGAAGGCAACAATTACATGCCTTCCTCCCAGGGACCTCTCGCTACAGCGAGAATGCCCTGCACCAGGACTTAACCTATATCTTCCATTCCAAATTCCAATCACACACACGCGTCTACATACATTTACATATATCTGCATTCACACACACATTCCCATTAAACTAAGGCACATCCTTACATCCATATCACCATCAAAATCAATCAACACACCACAAAATAAAAATATCAATATATATATATATATATATATATAAATACACGATTAATTAATAATACAAAACTCGGGGCGTTACAACTCTCCCCTCCTTTAAGGAATTTTGTCCCCGAAATTCAACCAAACTACATAAACAAGAGTGGATATAACTTTCTCATCCGGCTCTTCGTCTCGCATGTGGCATCTCCTTCGTCGCTTGAGTTCCATATCACCTTTACCAATGAGATCTCTTTGCCCCTCAGTTGCTTAATACGATGATATGCAATCCTCACTGGGTACAGCTTATACGACAAATCCTCTCTCACTTGAATCGGGTCAGGATTAATCACACGAGAAGGATCTGGCACATATTGCCTGAGTTGTGACACATGGAACACCGGATGTAGATTTGAGAGGTTCGGAGGCAATGCTATCTGGTACGCTGTAGGACCAATCCTACTCAGCACTTCGAATGGCCCAATGAATTTAGGAGATAGCTTCCGAGATTTCAGAGCTCTCCCAACTCCTGTCACAAGTGAGACCTTCAAAAATACGTGGTCACCCACATGGAACTCCAAGGGTTTCCTCCTCTTACCGTAGTAGCTCTCTTGCCTATCTTGTGCAGCCTTCATTTTCTCTTTGATCATTTTGATCTGTTCGTTCTATTTCTGGATCATATCTGGTGCACATAGAATAGCCTCTCCGTCCTCATACCAACATAATAGAGTTCTGCACCTTCGCCCATACAAAGCCTCG
Organism: Abrus precatorius; assembly: GCF_003935025.1. Taxonomy (NCBI): domain Eukaryota; kingdom Viridiplantae; phylum Streptophyta; class Magnoliopsida; order Fabales; family Fabaceae; genus Abrus; species Abrus precatorius. The sequence continues at coordinate 13,209,271 of NW_020874428.1, read as the reverse complement.
GATGGTGTCATCCCAATACTGGCGTGATAACTATTATTATACGTGAACTCCACTAATGGTAAACATTCCTCCTAAGTCCCTTGTTGTTCGAGCACACAAGCTCTCAGCAAATCTTCTAGAGACTGGATAGTCTGCTCGGTTTGGCCGTCAGTTTGCGGATGATACGCTGAACTGAGCTTCAACTTAATGCCCAACGCCCTCTGTAGGCTCTCCCAAAATCTTGAGGTAAACCTCGAGTCTCTATCCGACACTACACTAGTCGGCACTCCATGCAGCCTGACTCTCTCCCTCACATACAATTCTGCAAGTCGTTCCAATTTGTACTTCATATTGATTGGAAGAAAGTGCGCGGCCTTAGTCAACCGGTCCACTACCACCCAAATGGCATCATGGTTGTTTCTGGTCCTCGGCAATCCAGAAACAAAGTCCATAGAAATGCTATCCCATTTCCACTCAGGGATCTCCAATGGTTGCATCAATCCAGGTGGACGCTGGTGTTCTACCTTCACTTTCTGGCAAGTTAAACATTTAACTACGTATTCAGCCACGTCTCTCTTCATTCCATTCCACCAAAAACTCTTCTGGAGGTTCTGATACATTTTTGTCGCACCAGGGTGAAAGCTCATCTTGCTCTTATGTGCCTCCTCAAGTATCATTTGCTTTAGTTCGTCCACTTGGAGAATACACACTCGGTTTCAAAACTTAATCACTACGTTTTCATCACAGTGGAACTCCAAGTTTTTACCTTCACACTTTTGCCTCATCACGTTTTGCAGGAAAACATCTCCCTGCTGAGCTTCCTGGACGTACACTAGAAGGTCATTATGAATCATCGTCGTCCCGAGATACAAGCTCCTTGGTCTCACTTCTATAGCCAGATTCATATCCTGAAATTTCTCAATCAACTCCATCTCCTTCACCATCATCGCTACCACGTGCAGTGATTTTCTACTCAAAGCATCAGCCACCACATTTGCCTTGCCGGGATGGTAAGACAACGTGAAGTCGTAGTCCTTGAGAAATTCCATCCACCTCCTTTGCCTCATGTTCAATTCCCTCTGATCAAACATATACTTCAGGCTCTTGTGGTCACTGAACACCTCGAACCTCGCTCCATAGAGGTAATGTCTCCACACCTTGAGGGTAAACACCACTGCAGCTAACTCCAAGTCATGAGTCAGATAGTTGACTTCGTGCAGACGTAACTGTCTTGAGACATAGACAACAACTCGCCCATCCTGCATCAAGACACACCCAAGTCCATGCCCGGATGCATCACAATACACATCAAACTTCCACTCCGGGTCAGGTAGAACTAACACTGGTGCTGAAGTCAACCTTATTTTCAGCTCCAAGAAGCTAGCCTCACACCCCTTGGTCCATTTAAACTCCTTCCCTTTGCGGGTCAGCTTCGTTAGGGGCAGAGCTATCTTAGAAAACCCCTCAATAAACTTTCTGTAATAGCCTGCCAACCCCAGAAAACTACAAACCTCAGTTACATTCGTCAGTCTCGGCCAGTCGACTACTGCTTCCACCTTTGCAGGGTCCACTCTTATTCCTTCCTTTGACACTACATGCCCCAAAAACTGAATCTCTGTTAACCAAAACTCACACTTGGAAAACATTGCGTACAACTGTCTTTCCTTCAGAATTTGCAAAACAGTCCTTAGGTGTTCAGCATGCTCTTCCTGAGTCTTAGAATAAATTAGGATGTCGTCGATGAATACCACCACAAATTTATCCAAAAACTCATGGAATATTCTGTTCATGTAGTCCATGAACACCGCTGGCGCATTAGTCACTCCAAACGGCATCACCAAGTACTCATAGTGACCATACCGCGTCCTGAACACCGTCTTAGGAACATCCTTATCCTTCACTTGAATCTGATGGTATCTCGATCTCAAGTCAATCTTCAAGAACACTGCAGCTCCCCTCAACTGGTCCATCAAATCATCAATCCTCGGCAGTGGGTACTTGTTCTTAATTGTGACCTTGTTTAGTTGCCGGTAGTCCACACACATTCTTATACTTCCGTCCTTCTTCTTTACTAATAATATTGGCGCTCCCCATGGTGACACATTTGGTAGCACAAACCTCTTCGTAATAAGTCCTCCACTTGCTTCTTGACCTCTGCCAACTCCACTAGTGACATCCTATAAGGTGCCACAGAAATCGGACTTGCTCCCGGAATGACATCAATAGCAAACTCTATCTCTTTTTCAGGCGGTAGCTCAGAAACATCTTCTAGAAACACTTCCAGGAACTCTTTCACTACCGGTATACACTCTGGTTCCATTGCACTTTCGGCCTCCATTGAAAACATGACCATAAAGGCCTTAGCTTCCACTGTATTTTCCCATGCTCCATGGCTCAAAAGTCTCGGAACTTCTGACATTGATGCACCAAAGATCAATGTCTTTTCTCTACAGTCCAATGACACATGGTTGATGGCTAGCCAATCTATCCCCAAAATTACATCTAACTGAGAAAGAGGCAAACAAATCAAGTCTACCTCAAACTCCCTACCATGTACCATGATTGCACATCCTAAGCATACCCACGACGTCACAACCGGCTTACCCATAGGGGTAGTCACCATGACGTTACACGACAATTCAGTCACATACAAATCTAGACTCTTCACACAATCCGCAGAAATAAAGGAATGCGTAGCACCCCAAGTCAAACAATACATCGAGTAGTCTGCCCTTAATGACACATTTACCTTGAATCAGCTCCTCTGACTGTGATGCCTCTGCCCTTAATGCTTCGGCCAGTGCTCGGCCCAGTACTCCCTCTGGATTCAGGTCTCTGAGCTGAGCTTGTACTGCCACTCTTCTTTGGAGACCAGCACACATTGGCGGTATGCCCCAGCTTCCCACAATTCCCACAGTTCGTCCTTGGATGCGGACAATCCCTCAGCATGTGTGGCCCTCCACACCGGAAATACTTCATCGGCCCTCTGAATGAGCTAGTGCCAGAACCACTCCCACTGCTACTCTTCTCTTGGGATGAACTTCCTCTAAAGTAAGACTTGCTTGAGCCTGAATACAGTCCCTTCAAAAATCTAGGGGGTCTTCTATCATGCCTCATTGGACCACTCCCCCTAGTGTCCACAGTTTTACCCTCTCAGTTGGCCTCGAAAATTCTGCTCTTACTCACCAAGGTGGGTAAGTCTGTCAGTTGGAATACACTGACTGCAGCTCTGATGTCCGGCCTCAGCCCGTGCTCAAATAGAGAAAACAGGTCTTCATCTCCATCCCCGTGCTGGTAGTGGGGCCAATACTTCATTAACTCTTGAAACTTTGCCGCATACTCCCCCACGGTCATACTCCCCTGTCTTAGCTCAAGGAACTCCCTGACTTTCTGCTTTTTCAGGTCCCGGGGAAAGTAGTTTCCCAAGAAAACGGTCTTGAAGGTCTCCCACTGTATGTAGCCATCTTCTTGTGGCAAGGACTGGCTAGCAAATCTCCACCAATCTTCAGCCTCCCCACACAGCAAGTAGGTGGCATAAGGGACCTTGTGCTCCCACGGCACCCCATAGCATTGAATACTTTCTCCACTTCAGCCACCCACCTCTGGGCTCCTTCAGGATTAAACCCTCCTTTAAACTTTGAAGGGTCATGCCTAGTGAAGGCAGACAACCCTCTGTACTCTGCTGGTTCTCCACCTTGGTTGTGCATCAAGGCCTCCAGCATTTGAACTATGCGTTCCATAGGATCCTCGGTATCCCGAGCTCCTCTACCGCTACCTCTACCTCAACCTCAACTAGCCATGCTCTTTCTAGCTATTCACAATCAACAAACACATTCCAACATATCAGATCAATTACAACATTTATTAATCAGGTAATCAAAACAATCAACACTTATCTTAGACGCTTCAGCTTGTTACCGCAGTCCGGTTGGATAAACTGCTCTGATACCAAATTGTAACACCTTATATGTTAATTTTCTAATTAAACAGTTCGTAAAAACCTTACAAAACAAATGTTTCCATTCAAATAGCAGTTCGAAACACAATTTCATAAAATGGTTCCTAATAAGGAAGGATTACAAATTTGTATCATAACTTGCTACTGGACTAAAATATACATCAATTTCAAAATAAACTTCTAAGTCCTATAGCAATGTCATCCTTCCTTCAAGGGGCCCGGTGCTGATCGTCTTGGTTACCTGAGAAATAAGCATAAGGGTGAGTCCTCTACTCTAGCATAAGCACACAATTAAGCATAAAATTCACCTGAACTATCTCACTCAAGACACACACAGATATCACAGGCAGGTGCGCTCACTGCACCGACAACCAATTACAAATACATGCATTTACATAAATACACGTTCGCTCACTGCACGTAGTCACGCTTCCTGTGGCACTGTGATCACAGATTCCTGATGCTCTCAACCTCAGGGACTTACTCAGTTATGCTATAGATAGTCGCCCGAATAGCTCCCGCTCCATAGATATAACATGTTCGGTCTTGAGCCCCCCAGGCAAAGGTGTCAGTCAGAGGCCGAGTCAGGAGGAGAGTGTGTGGCCTGTGGTGCACCCACGCTCACTGTTGGTGTCACCACCACCCTCTCTTCCCCAAGGTATTACTACCGCCCCCCATCTTTCACACCCCTAGTGTATCTCTGAACCATTCATAGTTCCAACACCCAAACACATCATCATTCATTCAACATGCCATCCACACTCATTTTCAACCATTCACATTATTCAAATTGCAATCAAGGGCATGTCGACGCAATTTCATTCATATTACAACCAACCATTTCATCACAATCGTCATACATCATGCTAAACTTATTCACAATCACATTTCTATCATACACACATCATTTCCTTGCATCCAATGGCAACCAACACAAGCACATCACTCAATTTCATATAATATGTCGGAGGTCGGCCTCCTCCAGACTAAACCTAATTCATACAATTCATCAATACACATAACCTCATCTCCTATTTCTATCACATTACTATATTCATTCAAATAAACTCATTCCTAACAAAGATAACTAGAGTAAAGTACTCCCTTACCTCAAAAAAGAAGACCCGACACGAAACGTTGATGGAATCGCCTCCCCACACGGATTTCGTCCCTAAAGCACACAAAAATCCCAAGGAAACTTAGGGAAACCTCAGAAAATGAAGGAGAGGGACAAAAACTGAAACCCTAACCATAGAACTTACCTCCAAGAGCTCCAAACACTTCCCCAATCCTCAATCTAGCTTCCAATCGGTCTTGGAGGGGTCCCAAACGGTCGGAATAGGCTGGGTGGAGAGAATCGTGAAGGAGAGAGAGAGAAATCATGAAAAATAACCCTCTCCTCAAACCCTAACCCTTCAAATACCCCTCTAGTCGCGTTACTCTCGCTACAACGACACGCCCTCTCGCTACAACACAAAAAAAAACAGAGAAAATTGCACTTTGGTTTCTGCAGAATCTCGCTACAGTGAGACTGCACCCAAAAATGCACCTTAAACTGTCGCTACAGCGAGACGTTTCTCGCTACAGCGAGAAGGCAACAATTACATGCCTTCCTTCCAGGGACCTCTCGCTACAGCGAGAATGCCCTGCACCAGGACTTAACCTATATCTTCCATTCCAAATTCCAATCACACACATGCATCTACATACATTTACATATATCTGCATTCACACACACATTCCTATTAAACTAAGGCACATCCTTACATCCATATTACCATCAAAATCAATCAACACACCACAAAATAAAAATATCAATATATATATATATATATAAATACACGATTAATTAATAATACAAAACTCGGAGCGTTACATAACTAATAATAATAAAATTTTATTTAAAAATTTCATATCTTTGTAATTTTTATTATAATAAATATTTTAGTTAAAAAGCATTTAAATACTTGAAATTAACTACAAAACTAAGGGTGATAAAACTATGATTTAACGTGTAAACCGATACACAATAAAAAATTATGCACTAAAATTTTAAATATTTTTTATTTATGTGACAGCACATGTATTAAAAATTATTATTTATTTATATAAACAGAGTAACAATGACCATGTCCGAAAACAAAATTGAGGTGTGTTTGTGTGAGTATTTGGAAGATGAGTACCTCTGCCGTTCAACGTGTTTCCGAGTGCTTCATCAAGCCGCAGAAGCCCACCAAAGATTCAGATGAAACATGCTACTTAACACCCTGGGATCTTGCCATGTTGTCTATGCAATATATCCAGAGGGGGTTGCTGTTCAAGAAAACCGCATCAGTTGATGATAACCAAGATTTTATTATCCAAAATCTGTTGGATAAACTCAAACACTCACTTTCTCAGACCCTCTTCCATTTCTATCCTTTGGTTGGACACCTTGTCACCCGAAAAACCCAAGACCCTCCCTCTTATTCCATCTTCATTGATTGTACCAACAGCGATGGAGCCAAATTCATCTATGCAACTTTAGATATGACCATATCTGATATCCTCTCCCCCGTTGATGTTCCACCCATTGTCCAATCATTATTTGATCACCAAAAAGCACTTAACCATGATGGTCACACCATTCCCTTGTTGTCCGTCCAAGTCACTGAACTCGTGGACGGTGTTTTCATAGGTTGTTCCATGAACCATGCTGTTGCCGATGGCCCTTCCTTTTGGAATTTCATGAATACTTGGTCTGAGATCTTTAAAGCTCAAGCTCAAGGGCATGAATATGACATTCCAATTTCACACCAACCCGTTCTCAAACGCTGGTTTCCAGAGGGTTGTGATCCATTAATCAATCTTCCCTTCAAACATCACCAAGAGTTTATTAGAAGAGAAGAACCACTCTTGGTGAGAGAGAGAATATTCCACTTTTCAGCAGAGTCAATTGCGAAACTGAAAGCAAAGGCGAACGCAGAGTCCAATACCAGCACAATCTCTTCATTCCAGTCATTATCAGCACTTATTTGGAGATCCATAACTCGTGCGCGCCGAATACCGCATGACAAGACAACATCTTTCAACTTGGCTATAACCAATCGAACAAGAATGGAACCACCACTGTCTCCGGAATACTTTGGAAACGCATTTCATGGGGTGGGTGTAGGAGCGACAGCAGGGGAATTGCTTGAGAATAATCTGGGTTGGGCAGCATGGAAATTGCACTTGGCTGTTGCAAACTATAACAACACAGTTGTGCAGCAACACCTCAAACAGTGGTTGCAGCGTCCTATGATATATCAACTTAGTTGGTCAGTTTACACCTCTAGTGTGACCATGGGTGGCTCGACCAGGTTCAATGCGTATGAAATTGAATTTGGAATTGGGAAAGTGGTGGCCGTTAGAAATGGGCATGCCATCAAATTTGATGGGCATGTGTTAGCATACCCAGGTCGTGAAGGAGGGGGAAGCGTAGATTTCGAAGTGTCCCTTTTCCCAGAAAACATGAGTGCCCTGGAATCAGACGAGGAGTTCATGAATGCAGTTTCAGCGTCCAATCCCTTGCCCTAAGTTGGTAACGTGTTGGATTTGCTTTGACACATTATGAATTCACTTTTACTCTGAACTGTTGCATTTGTGTTTGAAGAGTTTTTTTATCAGTTCTTCTTAGAAATAAGATGCCTTGCAAAATGCTATCAGTTAGCATTTTGTAAGCTAAGGATCCATCGATGCGATCTTCCAAGAATGTTATTTTTCTTTCCTCTTCTTCGAAGGGGGAAGTGCCAATTGTTGATAAATAAATCCTTAAAAATGATGATAATCATTTCATATCCTTGACCAATCGTCGAGACTTTGAGGGGCGTAGCGACAGGACAGAGAGAAATGATAAATATTGAAATAATTTAAATATTTACATGTTAACAAAATAATTAAACTGTATTTTTGAATAACGGTAAAAATGATTCATTTTTTAATAAAATGATAGTCACATTCTAAATTAAATTAATTAAAGTTTAATATTATTTTTTATTTTCATGCTTTTCAGTTGAATATGGTTGATATCAGTTTAATAAATAAAATTTCAGATGTTGGAATTAAGAATATGGAAGGGTAAGAAACAGATGCAAAAAAACTATGGCCTTTAACTTTGTGGATCAATTAATGTGTATGATCTGAAGTAAAATATTTAACTTCACCCACTTCTGCCATATCTTTAAAGTTGTGTTTAAATTTAGAAAAACGAAACAAAACTGCACTGTGAGAGAGAGTTCATGTGCTGAAGGGTTTTGAGTTTATTTTTTTAATAATAAAAAATAAATGTCAGATATGTAATAGACGATATTCAAATGTAGCAAACATCAGTACAGAAAAAATATTTAACCAAAATTCTATTTTGATAATTTATTTTTAATTTTATCATATTTCAGAAAAAAAATAAAAAATAAAAAGGTTTGTTTCCATTGACATCGTTGTTTATGTTTAGGACAAGGCTTGATAGTACCATAGTCAAATGACTCCTTTAATGTTGAAATAACTGACTTCTTTAATGTTAAGAATCTCATGTGATCATTGACAATAATTTTGGATATGAGCATCGTTAAGAAAAGTATTCCTTAAAGTGATGGGATAATGATATTTTCGTACATCTTCTCATACATGAAAGAATGTGTATATTTTTATTCATCAAGATAAAATATAGTAAAAATGAATTATTTATATTTAAAATTATATCTTTTTTTTCCATTAAATTTTTAGGAATACAATGTCGTTCTAAAGTTAAAAAGAGAGTCGCATTCAAAGAACACAAATAGATAATCTATATTTATTTTATTCATATAAACTAGTAACTTTTGCTTTTCATCCAGCATAAAAAAAATTATCTGTATGTATGAAAAAAAATTATATTAAAAATAATTATTAAATCAAATAATTAAAATTTTTATTATATCTTTAATTAATTTTTATGTTTTTATATTACATAAATATTTTTAACAACATAGACAATAAAAAATAAAAAAAATTCTCATGTACATTAAGTTTGTAAAAATGAAAAAAAAAAATGTTTTAAGCACAATTTTTTGTTCAAATTAGATTCTAAGCATTTTTTTTATTTGGTTCATTAAAATTTATCGCAGATAAGTTTATATTTTAGTGTATTTTTATATTTTTTTTATACTTAACTCTTATTTGATAGGGATTTAACATTCATTTTTCTATAAATTGCTGCAATTTAACATGGTAATATCATAAATTGATGGAGTATTTTTGTTATAATAGGAGAAAATTTGATGAAAAACAAGGTCACTTTAGCATGAAACATGACCTTGCTTAAAAACTAGTTTAGGAGTGCTTTAAGACTAGGGATAGAAATAGGCTAGATTAGGCCTTTATATAAATAAATATAACCTATTTAATAATTTTAAAACTTAAGTTTAGTTTATTACTTATCATAGACATTTTATTAAGTCTAGTCTGACTATTTTAAGAGTCTATTTTGACTTATTAATCTTTTTAACAGTTTACTTCATATTAAGACTTTCAAATAAAAAAAATTATTTTATTGCTCTCAATAGAAGAAAACATTTTGTTAACCTAAAAATAAAGAAGAAAAAGAGAAAAAATAGTAAAAAAAAAGTTACATATAATTTAAACAAGTATATAAGAAAATAATGAATAACACGAACCAGCGATAAACATAATCAAGTAGGGATGACAATGGGTAGGGTATTATAGTACCAATCCCTATACCTGCGTTTTAAAAAAATACCCGTACTCAACCCCATACCCGCGTGGGTATGAATATTAATCATCGTACCCGTACCCTCTGGGTACCCGCATACCCATCTTGTACCTATTACCTGCACTTGTTTGAGAAAAAATATTTATAAAAAAAATGTTTATATAACTTCACATAAGTAGTATAATAATACAAAAATTCAATATGTAGTTGCCGAACAAGGTACAAACTTAGATAAAAAACAAATATTCAAAGATCATAAATGCTAAATGTATCTTAATATAATAATTTTCTAAACTAAAATTCTTAGAAACAATAAGCGAAACTAAACACACAAGTTATTTGTCAGTGATAACCCTATCTTGTATGAGATTTGATCGATTGGCAATGTCAAAGTGACAACGAAATAGATCTGCATAATGGTTGTCCCTTCGTGTGAGATCACTTGGTGACCTCTTATACGACATTGACAACTAACTCTAATGAATAATGTTTCATAGTTATTAGGTTTTAATGAGACAGACATTTGAGAATGAGAATAGAATTAGAGTAGAGAAGTTCAATACTAACAACAGAAAGTGAATACACAAAATATTTTTTAACTTTTGAATTTAAAATTGTAAGAAAAATAATAAATTTAATTAAAATAATATAATTTATATATATATATATATATATATATATTAACACTAGTATTTTTAACTTATATACTATATGAAAGTATTTTATTAAAAATACAAATTTTTGAAAAATTATTTTAATGAATTAAATATTTATAATGTATATAAATTTTAAAAGAAAGAATTTGAAAAAAAAGATAAATGGTCACAATAAAATTTTTTAATAAAGAAATATACGTGTATATTAAAAAAATTATATTTTTTTATCAGTAAAAATTAACAAATAAAAATTACCAATAATTTTTTATATTTATATCTTTTCAAGAACTTCTTTGAACGTGAATAAATGATAAGAATAATATTATTTAGATTCAATAGATTATAGTTGTGCTTGTAATACATATGTTACATAGAAAAATATTATTTTAAATTAAAATATAAAAAATAAAATTTAAATATTATTAATAAATAACAAGTTTACGGTAATAGTAGGTGATTGTAAAATTTATAAAATATTTATAATATATTTATTTTTATCATTCACTTTATTATTTAAACATCAATATGATTTTATTAACAAAAATATTTGTGTGAAAAATATTTTATGTGTGTCATATATAAATAATATTTTAAAAAAAGTCAATCTCATATTAATTATGTAATAATTAAATTATATTAGCCTAATTAAATGATATAAAATAGTAAATAAATTTTTCTATTAAAAATATAAACCAAAATAATATTTTTAGTTTACTTTATTATTAAATATATTTTTATATTAATCTTATATAACTTCATATAAGTAATATAATAATACAAAAATTCAATGTATAATTGTAGAATAAAGTTCAAGCATATATATATATATATATATATATATATATATATATATATATATATATATGTATCCCCATTAAAATTTGTGAGTTTTTACCCACACCTATACCCATACCTATATAGCGGGTAAATACTCTACCCATTGTGGGTAAATTTTGCGGGTGCCCATCGGGCGTTTTACCCATTGTCATCCCTATAATCAAGATAGTATAAATGCAAATTAACGTTGTATGTATTAGATAGATCAAATAATAGTAACGCAAAAAACTTCAGCAAATAGGTCTTTCTCCTTTAGAAAGTATGTAATAGAGACACTAATCAACTCTAACAAAAAAATTAAGTTTCTAATTTAAGATTTTATTTATTTTAAAATTTAATTTATTTGATATAATATTGTATTATAATTTTATATAAAATTATTTAATATATTATTATAAATTTTATAAGTTTTACATAAGTCATTCTAATAAGCCTAATAGACTTTTTCTGAAGCTCAAGTTTGACCTTTTTAATTAATAAAGCTTTTTAAAAAGTTTAAATCAAGCATATTACTTAAATAGGTTAAGTTGAACTAGGCTTTAAAAAAGTTACGTCGTAAGCCCTTATCAGACAATCTAACCTATTTCCATCTATATTCGTGGCTAAGTACAGTCATGTTTAATGGTATGCATGACCATGCTGCTTGCATGGTGATTTAAATTTAAAGATGATTTAAGATTTTAGGAACCTTATTTAAGAAACAGTTAGCGCTTGTGAGAAACACTTTTAGCCTAACTGACTTATAAAGTCATTTGGGAGTGAAGATCATTGGTGAAAACGTAAGATATATTTTGAAGTCTAAACAAATAATCCAGAGCATTTTTTAGAGACAGAAATTATTCTCATCTCTTTCTCTTTGAGATTCCATTAGTTTGCATTACTTTTCAAATGAATATGAATTTCCTTATAATTGTTTTGCCTTCTTATTTCATTATGAGTAACTAAATTCATAACTAGAGTTATGGTAAATCTTTTGAATGCTTTATGTGATTGTTTTGTTTATGATAATAGTGGTTTCCTTTCAATGTTTGGTTTGCACCCTAGTATATGTATATTTGGAATTGATCACTCTTAACATATCGTAATTAATTGCATTATAGGTGACTATACTACATGTAATTAATAGAACTATAAGATAAAATGAGATAAAGAATTAAGTGAATCAAACTTACTTTTTCCTCTTTAAATAAGTTATTAAATTAAAAAATTCATACGTTCTTTTTTTTTTTACTCTTTTGCCTTGCATGACCATTAAGGGTAATAATTTAAGGAAAATAATACCTTCGTTGTATGACTATTATATTATAATAGTTTTAATATGAGTGATTGATGATGAAAGGAAAACCATAATTGAAGATAAACTAAAATTGAATATAAAAAGGTGTAAAAGTGAAATAAAAAGGCCTAAATTCATCTCAAATAGTTTTGTATTAAAAAATGTGTTGTTTTCTTGCTATTTAATTATTCTTTTTAGTTTAAGTTTTTTATAAATTTCTCTTATGTACTATTTAGGGAGTGTATTGATTTAGGATTTCATAGGATTTTAAAAGACTTATTTTAAGTAAAAAAGGTCTGTTAGTATTTAATCAGGATTTTATGTCACTTAAAAACAATCCAGTGGTATTCAATCTAGATTTTCAAGATTTTTTAAAGAGTCCATTAAAATTCATTAGTATTCATTTGAGACTTTTTATAACTTAAAAACAATCTATTGATATGAAAAAATATAAAGATTTTAAAGGATTGTTGTATTAGAGGGATTTTGAAGGATTTTTTAGTGATATCTATAAATATCAAATTTATAAAACAATTTCATCTAAACCCATCATATTTTGGAAGATTGTTTGAAGTGACTTTTCAATTGCTTCAAGAATTTTCAGGTGAGTTTTTCATCTTTTTTTTTTCTATGCTCTTATCTTTTTCATTTTTTTCTCTGCTAATAATAATGCACTATTGTTCCTTAGATATATATTATAGAAAACGCTTAAAATTTTAACTTTTAAGTAGTAATTTTTTTATAACATGCGTCAAGAAAATGGAAAGGTGAAGATTTTTACAATCAATTGTAGATCTTCAAATAGTTAACTAGCATATTTAACTGTTGAGTTTGAGATATTTGTCTATACCATATAGCATTTTTTTAATTAAATAAATGAATGTTTAAATATCTAAAATGTAGAAATAATAAGTTATATATAGCAGTTAAGCCTTTTACGGAGTTATAGTATTATTTTTAATTATATAGGTACCTATTAAGTGAGATATAAATTTAATAAGTATTCTTATCCATAATTATTTATATAACTAGTTTCCAACATATGTTGTTTTAGTAATTCAAATTAGAAATTCACTAGAAAATAATAAAGGAAAGAGAAAAGAAAAAGAAAACATTGAAGCTTGGACCAAGGAAGATTCTAATGAATTGTTATAGCTAATAGTGGATGCTATAAAAAGTGGACTGCATAATGCTAATAGGTCAATTAGAAAACTAAATATGGAGAGAGTCATCCTTCCTCGTCTCAATGCAAAAATTAAATTCCCTAACTTTCTCTGTAAAGAATGTTATTCTGATGAATTTTCAATGAAACCGATGGACAAACTTTCATCTTCAACATTATTTGTTAATGATGATCATAATTTTGAGTCTATTATTCAAACTCAGGAGCATGAGCGAGAAGACACTAATGCTTGGAGGACTAGTATAGCTATGAATATGTAGGTGAATGCTATTTAGGAGGACATGATATTACGAAAAATTATTATTATTTATCTAGACATTGTTATTTTTTTTATTATTTTTGTCTTTGACTCTTCTTGAATTTGAATGTATAAAAAAAAATTTTGAACTCTATGTCAAAAATTCATGAAATTCTGCAAAGTTCACAAAGTCTCACAGAATCCATTAAAATCCTGACTTATAAGTCTTGCAGAATCTATTAAAATCCTGATTTTAAAGTCTTGTGATGACTTTTTTGGGTAACATAGTAAATTAATATCATCCTCAAGGATTTAGTGATAATAGTTATTTTCTTTCTTGTTTATATGTTTTTATATTATCTATAATATTTGTTTACTTATCAGTATGAATGAAATAAATAGTTATAATTAATTATTTTTTATATTTGAAAAAAATAATTTATCATATTAACTTTTTTATATATAATCCAGTAGATAAATTAAATATCTTATAAATTAGACAAAAAGTACTTATAATTGCAAATAATAAGTAACATTACTCTTTTTATTTTTATTATTTGTTATTATTTAAGAAAAGAATTTATTTTTACTTATCACTTTAGAAATTGAATAAAATATTTATTATATTTTTCATTATTCTTACCCTTTTCAAAAATTTCAATTATTCTACATGTTTATTATTAGATAAACAATAACTATCATAATGTCTAAAAAGTAGTAGGATCAAATCATAAATATCTTTAAAATTTATGTGTATATCAAACGATTCGGTATTGCTTAAGAAAGATCTCAGGTTTGAATCTTTGTATATATAAAAAATCTCCGGTAATATATTCACCAATCATATTTTGATGTGCGACCTAGACAAAATTTAGATTAAATTGAATGAAAAATAAAAAAATAAAAGTAAAATTAATAAATAATTAATCAGCGATACAAGTACTAAAAGTTAATAATAAATTTTTTATAAATTAAAATATTATTATTTTTAATTGTGTAAAACATTTTTGAGTGACCAAATGGCACTCTTTTTTATGGAAAAAAAAGAAATAATCAAAATATAATATTTTTAATAAAATTATAAAATAAGAGAAAATTTTAAAAATTACCAAAAATAAAATTTAACAAAAAATTATTAATGATAAACTTTAAAAATTTTCGCTAGTAAACTTTTATTTTTTATTTTTTTTAAAAATTTCTATTAATAATTTATTATTTTTGAATTTTTATACCTATGCATAAATAATAATAATAATAATAATAATAATAATAACTTTTAAACCTTATATTTTTGTAATTCTTTCAAAAATGTCGTATTTCATTATTATTATTTAACTCAAGAACATTCTTTAACGTTGCTTAGAGTCTCTAGCATAGGCATCAGGCATACGTTAATCTTGTAGCCTCGTACATCCCATGGTAACAACACATTAGCTTATATATAGCTTAGCTCATAGATCTCAGAGGAAGTATCTCCATATCTAAAGTTTAGTACAACCATGCTCCTCACTAAAACTTTTGTGCTTCATCCAAAGCTTAAATCAAGATCGACATAGTTTATAAGACAATTAGAGAAAATTTGGTGAATTCATAATTAGTTCCTACTATGGGTGTTTGCTTTTCATGTTACTCTTTTACTTTTTGTTCATCTTACTTTTCATTATCTAACCTACCAGGTTATTTGTCTCAGTAAAATGAATTTGATAAACCTAGAAGATGCTAGCAACTTTAAATATTCATCTTTATTATTTTTATGGGTATACTTATTTGAAAGTAAAAGCATGCAAATCTACAATGCAAAGTAGACATATTATTTATACAAATGAAGAAAATAACTTAATTCTACTTTATAATTTTATAAGAAAATTAAAAAACCTCCTAGATTAAATATTAACATGTTAAAAGTTTTCAATTTGAACACTTGAATCCTTTAGCATAAACATTAAAATCAAGAAAATAGCAAGTACTAATCCACGATAGTGTGTTTTCTTAAATTTGTACCTTCCTCACAATGTCATCAAAGTATTCAATCATATTCTCGTAAAAGAAGGCAGACATAAAACTATAGACATATAATAATCTAAATATGAAATAAGATGCCTTCAAAGGAATGCTAGTATGAAACGCTAGGACATATACTCATCAAAGTATGTGTTGGTGAGAATATCACTTAATTATTAGGATTTAGTTATTTTCATTATTTTACTAGTTATTATCATCAAAATATGTAAATATTAAGGTTAAACTCTTATATATACATAAAATTATAATATATAATGACATAATATAATTTAGAATTTCAAGTTGATACTAGAGACTCATATCTAGGATCTTTACTTTTATACACTTTCATTCATCAAACCCTAATTATCTTTAACGAGGCATCTAAACCTAGCAATCATCTTCATTGCAACATACATTTTCACCTTCAAAGTGACTAAATCAAAGCTACCAACAGATTATGATAAGGAGCTTTTTGAGACCTTCAGAAGAGTTGAAGTGAACATTTCACTATTAGAAATCATTAGACAAATTCCAAAATATGTAAACTTTTTTAAGAAGTTATACACTAATAAAAAGAGACTAAGGGGATGAAAGAATTAGCATAGAAAGAAATGTGTTAGCCTTCATACAGCCTAACTTACCTCAGAAATGTAAAGACCTTGACACATTTAATGTTCCCTGCACTATTGGAAATTCCACCTTCAACATTGCATTACTTGACTTCGGTAAATGTGATGCCTACATTAATAAATAGGTCTCTGAACCTTGGCCCCCTGAAGCAAACTAGTATAGTCATTCAATTGGCAAATAGTAACACCACATATCAGGCTAGAGTAATGGAAGATGTGTTGGTTAGAGTTTATAAGTTGATATTTTCAGCTGATTTCTACATTCTTAGCATGGTAGAAGAGTCTAGTATATATACTCTACATTGATCTTTGGTAGACCTTTTCTAAAAATAGCAAGAACAAAAATTGATGTACACTCAATAATTCTTTGCATGATGATTCAGAATTTGCCTAATTAATTTTGAATTAATCAATTTAGATTTGATTAGGTTTAATCAAAGGCTTGATCACAGATATGAGATTAAGGTTAATCGAATAGGGTCTAAATCTGTTTACATAGCATTAAATGTGAGATTGTTGATTGGTACGTGTTTATTGATTAAATGCTTAAAGATGTTCATGTAAATAATATGAGATTAATGAAATTGGAATCAAATGACATCTAATTTGGTTATCTGTGACAAATAAAACTACTGCATGAGAGTTTCTTAGGTTGAACTTTGTTGATTAATTTTTTTGAAATAATTTTGACTTTGCGTTTCGATTAATTGGTTACTGTTAAATGATAAATCCTCCAAACATGTATTTCCTAATTGTATTAAAAAATGGAGATGTTCTCTTGAGTTTGACCTAGGTTCCATCACATATTGCATTTATTAAATTACTAGTTCATTTGGTTTGCGATTGTGACTTCGTTGATCAGGCACCTGATTTTGATGTACCTTTGACGACATTTGGAGTAATTGAAAACGAAGATTAATGGCAAAGGCAAAGAAATTTTTTTCAAAGTCTAAGCAGGTGATCGAGAGTGTGTTATAAGAATAAGAGTTATTTTCATTCCCTTTGCTTGAAGATTTTTCTAATTTACATTCTTTTTTCATGTCTATAGATTTGTTTACAATTATTTTGATTATTTACCTTATTATGAGTAACTAAATCCATAGATAGGACTATGGTGAACCCTTTTACATGACTTTATGTGATTTTTATATATAATAATAATTTTAGTTTCTATCTGTGATTAATTTTTATTCTATTACATATAAACGTATATTAAGAATTGGTCACTCTTAGCATCTCATAATTAATTGTGTAGTAGAAAATCGTATTACATGTAGTTAATGGACTTATAGGATAAAATAAGACAAAGAATTAAACGGATCAAGCTTGATTTTTCTCTCTTAATCATGAATAAATTAACAAGCTGATAGGCGTTTCAGACTTTTTCTTTCTTTTACTTTACATGATCATTGTGTGTAATAGTTTCGGAAAAAGACTGTTAACATTATATGACCATTAGGTGTTAATAAAATTTATATGAGTAATTGACAATTATAAGAAAATTAGAATTAGAATTAGATTAGAAGTAAACATAAAGAAGTGTAAAGGTAAAATCATGTTTCCTAGGTTCTTTTCCAATAGTCTAATAGAAAGTGGGTTGTTTTATTGCTTTAAGATTACTTGTTTTATTCTTGGTTTAATTATCATGCATCATTTAAGTTCAAACAATTAAATTAAGAATTTTTTGATAATTGAAAATAGTTCTTGTGGGACGATATTTTGGGAACTTATTTAAAACTCATTTATTACTTTTTGATGAATATATTTGCCTACGAATAATTCTAAGATAAAATTGTTGGAAAAGGAGATGACATGGCTGAGGGGATTGGCGTAGAGGTCCTTCCCTGAATTGTTTGTATTATTTGCTCATTATTGTTTGTGTTTATGGATATTATAGAGTATGCATGTTGTGGAGTTATAAAGAGATGTGCTCTATAATGGTTTTAGATGTGTATGTTTATGATTTGTTTATAAATATATATTTTTCATTATTTAAATTAAACTATAATATGCATAAAAGGAAATGTTCATAAATTAAGAAAGTTCTGTTAAAATTTATATTAAAAATTTGTGTAATGTAAAATAAAAGAGGTTCATACAATATCTTGTGCAATTGTTAGGTTTATATAGTTCTTGATCGAGATGTTTCTTAGAAACCATTCATGGATGTATGATAATTTTTGGAGTGATATGACATTCATCGTCTTCCTCTTATGATGACGACAATGTCACGACCCCAAGGGCAAGGTCATAAACATAATCCACTAAATCTCAGCAATACACAATAATCACTCTTAATTAGGCATTCATGGATAATCATCAAGGAAATCAACATGTATTGATTGCGAATAATTCTTAAACAAAATAAGTATTACAAATATGACTTAGTTGTCATTACAAATATTAATTACAGCAAAAGACTAATACATGAAAAAGTCCTAACGTATCCTAATGCCTAATCCTCCACTTCTCCATCAGCTACTTCGGTCAGCCTGGGAAGCCGAAGCCTCACCTGTCTGATCTGCTCACGTACCAAGATACGATCATCGCAGCACAACATCACAACAACAATTGTAAGGATGAGTTTACAAAAAGAAACAACATATCAAGTAAAATAATTGTAGCAAATCAGCAAGAAACAGCAATTACAGCCCATGCAGCCCAGCCCAGCTCATGCTCATTCAACAATGAGAAACAGTGTCCATTTGGCCTTTAACAGCACATTCAGCAGGTTCAGAGGAACTGTGCCGGTCGGGGAGTGACCTGTTTCGGTATCTGGATCCAGTTAGTACAGCTCAGTTTTCTAAAGCCACATGACTACCCACCTAGCATGTGACACAGCGCCTATCATGACAGCCCTATTCAGCTCTAGTATGATGCAGCAATCAGCATATTAATAATTTTAGCAATAGTAATTATGTAACAACTCAGCTAATTCAGCAAATTTTTCAGCAAATACAACATTATTAACTCAGCAACCAGCCCAATAATTTACTACATGTCATATTCAGCACATTGGGTCATCCTCCATAGGGTTTTTCACAGCATACAACCACAATACTCTATCATTCGGTTATCAACTACTCCTCCTAGGGTTCAACAACAATCAATCACATTAATACAACAATTTCATTCCAAAAATGCAGTTCTAGCCCTCTCTCAACACCTCTCATCACTCCCAAATCATCAAAACGACCTAGGGCAAGCTCTCCTTACCTCAATATGGTGTTTTTCAAGGTGCTCTCGGTTATTCAAGCCTAGAATCCGTAAGAACTTCCCTACAAACGCAGCCAAGCTCAGAAAATCGAATGGGGATTGGAGGAATTTAAGAAATCTCAAAAGGAAACCATAGAACTTACCCAAAATGGCTTAATCACTCCCCTCGGCCTAGAATCACGCAAGAGGTTGGGGTTTTCTAGTGATTTGGGGTGGGAATCGACCGAAAATGTGAAGGGAAGAAGAGAGGGGTCAAGGGTTTTGAAATAACCCTCATGCAGCTCTCTAAGAATCCTTAAATATAGTCTGAAACGCGACATTCTCGCTACAGCGACACCTCACTGCAGCGACACGCCCTCTCGCCACAGCGAAAAACTCAGAAGAAACTGCACTCTAGTTTCTGCAGAATCTCGCTACAGCGAGACTGCACCCAGAAATACAGCCTGAGCTGTCGTTCTCTCGCTACAGCGAGAAGGCGACAGGTGTAGGCCTTTCTCCCTGAGACCTCTCGCTACAGCGAGAATCCCCTCACTATAGCAAGGAGGCCCTACACCAGAACTTAGGCTATTTCTCTCATTTCAAACTCAGCCACTAACCAATATATATATATATATCCACATTAGCTCAACACACAGCACATTCAGTTATAATTCAACAATCAATGCAATAAGACAAGGTAAATACATTCATTAATGGCAACATTACTCTCAAGTCTTATCATTTTCAACACATACAAACCAAGGCCTTATAGACAACAGTACCGATGATGATAGCGATACAAATATTAATAACGCTAACTACTCGTGATTATTTTTGTATTATTTCATACTTTGTTGTTTTATTTTTCACATTTTTATTGGGAATTTTTACTTCTATTATTATAATGATTTTAATTTATAACTTTTTCAATTGTTTTTGGAAATTTAAATTTTTATTTTATAATTTTTCTTATATTTACTTAATTATTATGATAATTAGCAATGATGAATTATAAAAGTAAACAACAGAAAAGAAAAAGTCAAAACATTGATGGATATTTATTAATTATAGATGATAAATTTGTCTATAAAATATACAAAAATTATTATAAATTTATTAATCCTTTTGTAACTTTACAAATGTAAAATTTGTTTATAATAAATACTTTTACATATGGTAAAATTTGTCTAAAAATTAAAAAAATTTAGACTATTTTTAATAATTTACAAACAAATAAATTCGTTTGTAATTTTTTAGAAAATCAAAACTATCTATAAATTACAGACGGGAGTAAAAATACTTTGATATGACTTATAGACCAGAAAAAAAGAGAGTCTTATCTATCTGTAAATTTATCTATAACATTAAAATTTATCGATAATCTTTTAAAAATTTATCTATATTCTGCAAAATTATTGTAGTGATTTTGTTTTTCCAATCGTAAATCACTAAAATAATGGATAATTGGTTTTCAATCAAAGCTAAGTATGTGAGCCAAATATATGCAGAGTACAAAGAAAATACAAGATGTCCACAAAGGACATTTAGAATATTTCAACAATAAGATTTTAGAAGTTAACTCTTTTTGTCACATTTTGTTTTTAAATTTGAGTTTTATGTCCATTTATAATGCTTCAATGATTCAGGTAGTCGTTTATAGTAGTTGTGCAGTTGTAAGTATTTTTTGACATAACTAATCTTGAATACTAGAGGTTGTTATTTTCTACTTTGTTACATATTAAAAAAATACATTTAGTAAGTTGTTAGGTAAGTTTATTCTATCTGATGAACCATTCTAACAATGGTCTCCAACTAATCTTTTGAAACTTTCTTGAAGTCTTCTTGAGCACAAAAATCTTTACTCTAATTGATTTTGTAAGCTTTTGAATGTCTTCTTAGAGAATAATCTTTGTAATATATTTATATTTAATTTAGTGCTTAGGAGATTCATCTTTTTTATGCGTTAAAATATTTTGATGACTACTTCTAGATAACAAAGTCTCTCGGATTTGCAATTCTTTTTAATGAACATGTTTTGCTAAGAAAACTTAGATCAAATAATTAATATCATAAATTTAACACGAAAAAATATTTATTTTAAAATACTTTTACAAAATGTACTCAAATACTGTTAAGAAGTAAGTCAGTAAAAAAAAAGCAATAAACAATACCCTGACATAAGAAACAACAGTAGAAAAGAAGATTGCTCACTCTATACGCGGTGCTTGCAAATTTCCACGTTATAAATGGAAGATGCAATCTAATTTCCATGTGATTTCTTTCTTATTCTCAACGACTTTGATTTAAATAATGGTCTAAATGCGTATTTAATTTCTTTGGTTAGGTATAACTCAATTCTTCAATCATGAAGGCTAAGGATTTTATATTTCTATTGCTGAAAACCGTGTCCCTATGTCTCTGTGGTCGCCTTTGTTTTGTTATAAGGAAAAACCAAAGATATTTCAATGTCCCCAAACCCAACACTACCCAATTCCCCTCTTCCCAAACGCATTAGTTCCATGTCGTTTACACTGTAAAGAAGATAATTAATCATTAATTCAAGATATAAAAAAGATATATTATTGAGCCTCTACTTCTAGTTTATTTGAATTGTCATTATATTTACTTTACAAGTCACCAAATGTAATGAATACTGTACATGTCTAAACATTTCGTATCTGATATGATGAAAATATGTTAGATACAACTGAAGGTACTTAAATAAAATGGAGCAAAGAATGTAAGTTGTTGATTATTCAACATTTCAATAATTTTCTTGTGCGGCGGCATTCTAACTCGCTTGGGTTTGGTCCGTTTGGATAAGACGAAAGGGAAAGGATAAAGACTTAATTAGTAGTAAATAAAACTTGTGTGGATGTTAATCTCTTGGACGCTTACAATTTCCACTTAATACCAATAAAAAAGACGTATGTGATTGATGACATGTTTGATTCATTTCACACTTGAAGTCACAACACCATTGGTTACACTTGTCCCTCCCCCGCTACATGCACATACAGGTAAGTTAGCATTGTAATTATTTTATACAAATGAGACAATAAACTAAATGGGTTCTCCAAGAACATGTTATTTTCATCCTTGTTGAAATCATGGGAAGAGGGCTTTTATGTCATTTTCTAGTCGCATGCTCTTTGAAGATCTCACGCGGTAGCAAAAAAGGGAAAGAAAATTGTCCAACTTTTCCCACCAATATTGGTGTTGGTAGCAATAAGGTTTGAACTAGGAAAAGGAGACGACTTACGCAACTCTGACTTCGTCAAAAAGTACAACCATTTCCCATTTTCACTTTTAGAAATTTCGGTGTCAAAAGTTCATTCCTCCTTCTGCTTTCATTAGTTTATTTCATTCTTCAAAATAAAATAAAGATAAGCTTTTAATTGAATATTGTTTTATGTAAAACTAAAAAATAAAAATAAAAATAAAAATCGAACATCCACACCGTAGTTAAATTTTATTCCCATATTCCGCGCCCTCGAAAAGAGAAACACAACGTTCACATAAAAGTAAAATAAGCTTAAAATAAAACAAACACATAACGTGCGGTGGAGATATGATGAAAGAATGTACGTCACTGGCCACGATTGAATCATTTCAAGATATAACCAAACAAGTGCCTCGGTCGTTTGCTACACTGTTATAATGTCTAGTCCCACTCGTTTGTTTTTAGCATTTTGATGTGAAATGACGCAGCAAAATATTATATATATATATATATATATATATATATATATATATTTTAATCAAATTAATTAAAACACTCAACCTTTTATTCATGCAAATTGTAATGAATTTTATATTTATAAAACCAATACATATAATAAATAAGATTTGTCAACCAAGATTGGACCGATTAGTAAGGATTTGATTCGTATTTTACAGGAATAAAGGTTCAAATCCTTCACAGTCAGCTTCTAGAATTAAACTTACCTAAACTCTCTTATACGACAAAAAAATAAAAATAAAATCTGATATATATATATATATATATATATATATATATATATATATTAGTAATTAGTAATATTTTATGCATTATATTCGGATGTTATTATTTTAAAATTTAATAAATATTATAAATTTTAAAAAATAATATTAAAATAAATATTTAATTAAGAAATTAAATACTTAATAAAAAAGTCATGTAGTATAATAAGGATGAGAATTAATTTTTACAAACGTTCTCATTAATATAGCTCTTAAAGCATTCTCGTGTAAGAATTATAAATCATATTTTACATGAAAAGAGATTGATAAATATATTTAGATATATGTTATATTAATTACATTTTGAAAAAAATAAATGTTTTCATTTGAAATGTTTCATTTTTAATTAATATTTTATTTTATTCATTATCAAAATACCAGATACATCAAATTATATATTTAATTAAAATATTAATAATAAATTATATATATATATATATATAGGTATTCATTTAGTAACGGGGCTTTTTTCTACAATAAGGATATAACTTAAATACTCTAATATACTGTAAAATTATTATGTATTACTACTTCTAAGTAACTACTACTTTGTGAAGCAAGATGGACAATTAGAAGATGGCATGATGAAAAAAATTATTTAAAAAAACACATAAAATTTATTTTGAAAAAGAAATTTGGGGTATTGTATGAGATTTATCAAATACTGAAACTTCCATAATATTATCAAAATAAATAATAAATAATATATTTTAAAAAATTTTAAATAATCTCTGCCATCATTTGATAATTGCATCATATATCAATTTAAAATAATTAGTAACATGTATATTATACTATATTAATTAATAACTAAAATTATCTTTAATATCATAAAATTTATGAAAGAATAATACTGACAAAAAGATTTAAAAGACTGAACACATATTTAAAAAATAAAACCATATTTACACCTAAAATTAATTTGAGTTGTCTTTTTCGATTAATATAACAAGTTTGTGTCGATAAAACTTAGTTTTCACAGGGTTTGTAATTGAGGTAGAATGAAAGGACTCAATGGCCTCTGGAATGAAAAGCCACAATTGCCACTACACTGGTTGCTGTAGGGCCTAACATTAGGAATCTTATTCTTTTAAATATATTTTTTATTAATTAAATTTTGTCATAAATTATAAAATTCATGTAGATTGTATTTTCAAATTAATAAATTGCGCTATTTTTTATAATTTTAATAAAAATTTACTGATAAATAAAAAAAATTAACATTTTTATAGTAAAAAGAGTAGTGTAGTGTTTTCATTTGCAGTTTGCAACTCGCGTGATGGGTATCTTTGTCATTGTTCCATAATAGTTTCGTGAGGCCAATGCTAAAGTCAGAGATAGACAAGTTGCTGTGAATGGCAAGGCAAGAAGTTTCGTTAATTCTTGGTGGGTTTTTCCACTTTGCTTACCACTTCAT
The DNA here is from genome assembly GCF_003935025.1 of Abrus precatorius. Taxonomy (NCBI): domain Eukaryota; kingdom Viridiplantae; phylum Streptophyta; class Magnoliopsida; order Fabales; family Fabaceae; genus Abrus; species Abrus precatorius. Next base: position 13,184,166 of record NW_020874428.1, on the reverse strand, counting down.
TCGGTTCCAGAAGATGTGATTATCTTCATGATTACCATTTTTTTAATAAGTTAAATAAATGGGCCACTTTAGAATATATCGTATGCTCATAACTCATTGTTTCTTTAATTGGGTTGCTCAATTCCCCTTAATTCACCCCCATATTTTAATTCATTTCAAATTTGAAACTTAAGTCTAGTTTTTGAAATTTATTTATTTTTCTTCCTATGTCCACATCTGTATTTATTAAATTTTATTGATTGTGCTTATCAATTCTTCAAGTTTCTTCTTGTTAATTATTTTTGGTTTATCTAATTTGTTGCTTTTCCACCAATCTGACCTTCCCAACGAAACCAATTTTTTTATTATATTAAGGAGCCTTCAAGAGGTTGTCTTGCCTTTTGCTTTGCTGTAATCTCTCTTGCACTTGGTCAAAATCCTTAGCCTAGTTCTTTTTTTTCTCTACCTCTAGAAACAATTTCTCAGGATCATCCTCATCTTCGCTGACAGGGCAGGAAGAAAGCTGTGGTCGAAGTGTGTTCTTCTGGGTTTCTAGTTGCATAAGGTACACTTCTGTTGTCTCTTGATTTCTGTGTCTAGAATCTTTGATTTATGCTTTTAAACTTGGCAACTTGTCTTTCATTCTAATAACGGGTACTATATGGTACAATCCTTGTGATTATTTGTGAATAAATCGTCTTTTTAATTCTTTTGTTTCTGAATTTGCTTTTTTTATGTTTCTTAAAGGATGTTTTGATTTTTTCTATGATGTGTTGGTGGGTTCTCCAAAAGGGGTTTGGTTTAACCTCTTTTCTGTTTCTGCATTTGCAACAAGTTGGAATTTCAAACAAAACTGGACTTTGGCAGGATTTTTTGTTATCTTAAAATAACGTTGTCTTGTCATAGAGGTACTTAGCCGGTAGATCCTCCCGGCAAAACACATAGTGATGGTTACTATCCAAAACGTTTTATACATGGTCATTAATGTCATCTATGTAATCAATTATCAAAGTGAGTTGGAACCGTAGTTGACTAGTTGTTGCATCGCTCTCTTATGCTTTAACATCATAATTTATGTTCATAGGAGGAGGAGATTCATTTCTTTGTTGTTTCTGGTTAGAGTAAACATGTCATATTCGAAGAGCAAATGTTTTGTCAACCTCTCAGTCATAGAACTTCCTCAAATTTTAGCTGCAGATAAGTTTAAAGAATGAAGAATCTTGGATCCATATGAAAGATTTTGTTCCCTGAGCATTTTGATTTGATTCCAAGAATAAATATACTGTGTATGTGGCTGGAAATACAAATCTTCAATTTTTATTTTTCTCTTCCAAATATAGTGAGGCCTCTATGTCAGAAAGAACATTCTTTGCTAATTGCTACACTGGGTGGAACTTCATCTGCCATGTAGTTTCATATGTGACCAAAGCTAATATCTAAATTTTGTTGATGAGGAAGTTGAGTACTCTTTGCTGGCAAAGTGAGATTGTAGTTACTTCTTGGATACACTCAAAATCATAGTATTATTGTAAATTGAAATAATTATCAACCAGGTTATTCATGAGACTTATTCTGTGAAGCACTAAACTTGCAAATGCATTCATTATGTTTTGTCCTGTTTATGTAGATTGGTTGTTCTAATTCTGACTGAAAGTCTTTTCTAAATCTGTTGTCTTCTCCTATTGTTTCTCCAATCTCAGAATAGACATTCTGAAAGGCTGAACAAGATTTCATCAGTGAGCACCTATTTCACTAATTCTCAAGGTGAGAACAGAAAAATAAATAGAAAAAGCATGGCAGTTTTGATTGATGGCAGTTCTTGCCGCAATTTTTCTGACAAAACATTTGTGATGTTTTGGTTACAGATTGAAACTTTTTATGATCTGACTGAATAAAAGGAAAACTATGTCATTGGTTATATCTACGGAGCTGAGTGATACAACATATAGGAATGCCAAGCTCTACTCGCTAAAGGGAACCAATGTTACACCTGACTTGTCCTCCCACAATTTTGCTCCTGATAAGCACAGAAACATGTACATGACAGACTCTTACTCCAGTGAAAGCTATGAAAAGTACTTCCTTGATTCACCTACTGAAGAACTAATAGAATCATCTAGTTCCAGCATATCTGGAAATTCAATTCACCCTGATGGTGCTTCTTCTTACCCGCTCAGAGTTAGCTCGGGAACTTCTATGATTACTAATAACCCGTTTGATACTTCTTTCTTGTCTACAAGGCATCGCAATGCTTATCAGTCCAACTTCAGTTCAGATTTCTTGGAAAATGGGAGCCCAGATTGCCTTGATTTTGATGGTGAAATGCGATTGAAACTACAAGAATTGGAGAGGGCTTTGCTTTCTGATAATAATGATGAAGAAGAGGAGGAAGATATATTTGAGACTGTTCAAAGCATGGAGATTGATCCTGACATGGCTGAGTGGGTCAATCCCATTCAAGATATGCTGCTTCATGACTCACCAAAGGAGTCTTCATCTTCAGATTCTTCCAATATTAGTAGCATTAGTAGCACCAAAGAAATATCACAAAACTCGCTACGGACCCCAAAGAAAATGCTTTATGACTGTGCTTTAGCTCTTTCAGAAGGAAATAAAGACAGAGCCTCATTTATGATAAATGATCTTCGACAAATGGTCTCAATTCAGGGTGATCCTTCTCAAAGAATTGCAGCTTATATGGTGGAAGGACTTGCAGCTCGTGTGGCTTCATCCGGAAAATGTATCTATAAAGCTTTGAGATGCAAGGAACCTCCTTCTTCGGATCGCTTAGCAGCTATGCAGATACTATTTGAGGTGTGCCCTTGTTTTAAATTTGGATTCATTGCTGCAAATGGCGCAATTGCTGAGGCGGTTAGAGATGAAAAGAAGGTTCACATAATAGATTTTGACATCAATCAAGGAAGTCAATACATAACTCTAATACAAACACTTGCTTCAATGCCAGGTAAGCCACCTCATGTGAGATTAACTGGGGTTGATGATCCTGAGTCAGTGCAGCGATCCGTTGGTGGCCTAAATATCATTGGACAAAGACTTGAAAAGCTGGCAGAAGCACTTGGATTGCCATTTGAGTTTCGAGCAGTGGCATCAAGGACCTCAATTGTCACTCCATCAATGCTCAATTGTCGTCCCGGGGAAGCACTTGTGGTGAACTTTGCATTCCAGCTTCATCACATGCGAGATGAAAGTGTATCAACTGTCAACGAACGAGACCAGCTTCTTCGCATGGTTAAGAGCCTGAATCCAAAACTTGTAACGGTTGTGGAACAAGACATGAACACAAACACCTCGCCTTTTCTCCAGAGATTTGTTGAAACCTACAGTTACTACTCTTATGTGTTTGACTCACTTGATGCAACTCTCCCTAGGGAGAGCCAGGACAGGATGAATGTAGAAAGGCAATGCTTGGCAAAGGACATTGTCAACATTGTTGCGTGTGAGGGCGAGGATAGAATAGAACGGTATGAAGTTGCAGGAAAATGGAGGGCAAGGTTGACAATGGCTGGTTTCACTTCATCACCAATGAGCACAAATGTTAGAGAAGCAATTAGGAAACTCATTAAGCAGTATTGTGACAGGTTCAAGATGAAGGAGGAAATGGGGGGTCTTCATTTTGGGTGGGATGACAAAAACTTAATTGTGGCTTCAGCATGGAAGTGACCAAGACAATTCTTTTGTTACTTGTGAGGCTCATACTTGTAGTGTTAATGTAGTATTTGTTCGTTTGTTTAGTCTATGTATCTATGTATGTTTAAGCTTGGTTCAGACCCTGATGTATACTAACGTTCAATACTATGCTAATACGAACTTTCATGATACTACTGTTTTGTTTAGTTTAAATGAAAGAAAGGAAATAACGGGATTTTAACTGACCGGAGAGACATTGTTTGGTTTACGAGGAAATAGAAGGAGAAGAAAGGAAAATTAAATGAATTTGTTATTATATGTTTATAATGGTTAAATATATCTATTAAGCTAAGAACATTAACTTGTCTAAAATATATTTTTCCCTTCAAATTCTCCCACATTTGAAGGAGAGCCTAAAGTTGAATAAGGAAGAATTTTAGCTCTCTCTTCCTCTTCCGTCAAATATGAATAAATTATAAAAATTTCTCCCTTTGCTTCCTCTCTGCGCTCTTCCAATCAAATACTTGTGTAAATGTTTAATATGACTGGGGAACAATGAAGTATACAACAGTATAAAGAGCTATGCTTTTGCTTAGAGCCTTAGAGGTTTATAATAGCGTCAGTCCTTGTTGCATAATTTTGTATTTCCTCTTCTGTTTAACAAGTTCATACAGAGATTCATTCAGTTTTAATATGGATGCCCTAACCAATCAACGGCTATTCCATCTCCATTATCCATTGAGCCCGCTCTAAACAATCCCCTTTCGCTGGATTATTGCTGATGTAATCATAAAAAACTAATTTTTTGAGAATTTTAGACTAAGCTTTTGATATAGGATACATTTCTTGTTGGAAGTATCATTGATCCCATTGATAACGAGTGGGACCAAATAATTCAACGGGGCTAGTTGCTGAACTATACCACATAGTTTCAGCTGCGAAAAAGACAGCAACGATACTATTGAAAAGAACGGTTTCAATATTTCCCATACGCAATCTTTTGTATAGACGTTGGGGTGGACGCACACTAAGATGGAAAAGACCCACTAATATGTCCAATGTTCCTGCTACAATATGATGAGAAGCTATTTCCCCTGGAACAAAAGGATCAAAACCTTAATGGGATCCTTTCTTTTGGCAAGAGGAGAAATTACCAAACGTCTAGCATTCCCTCACGCTTGGCGCCAATTTTGCTTAAGTGAAAATATCAACAAATGTGTAGAAAATTTTATTTGATTTTCTCGCTCAAGCTAGAATATCTTTGCTTTAGCGAGAATTCTCGAGAAAGAAGTATTTAAGTGACTTTATCATTTTAAACTTGTATCAAAAGGTAAATAATCATTCTCATCTCACTCTTAGTTCTCTCATTCCCTTCGCTAGTTAAAAAACACCCTTACTTTCAAAAATCTGAGCTTCGATATTCTTTCCACTCAATCTCTAGTAAGTTTTTTGGAGCTTATACTTCTAATCTTCCTTCTATTTCATCATTTTTCTTCTTCTCAAATGTTTACTCTACTTTATAATGCTTGAGAAGAACTTGGTCTTTTGGACATCTTTCACCCAAAACTTCTAGGTGAATTATCTACTCAAAGTGAGTAGAATTCTAACCCATCAACTATATACTCTTTGTTTCTGTATATGGTTATATACTTTTTATTCTATTAGTATAATTTGCAAATGGATTCTTTGAATGCTAAATTTCATATTCAACTCGAGGATCCCTTGAATTGGAAAATTTTCTAGAGAAGATTAAGAGAAGAATGAGATTTAGTTATTTGTTTAAGTTGATGAACTAGATAATAAATGCTTTATTGTCTCTTAAATGATTGGAATGTGATTTATATGCAATTTGAACTGAGTTCGAAGGTGTATGACCTTCAACATGATTAGATTAATGTATGATAAGAGTGGAGAAATTCCATTATAAAAAGTCAAATGACGAGGAATAAATGATGGAAAATTTAGTGTGGATAGTTATATCAATATATTGAGAGTATAGAAAATGGAGATGATTTTAAAAATCTGGAGAAAATACAAGGTGGTGACTGTTATTCATAGTTGCGCATAATGTAATAAAAACAAAAACTATTAATAATATGCTTTTAAAACTGCTTTTGGTTGTTTTAGTTTATTAGATCAGGATTATAGTCAATAGTAGTTTTTACATTTTTGGAATAATTTAGTTTTTTATTCAAATTTGTTATCAATCTGTCAGTTACATAATTAGTTTCTATTTCTTTCAGTTATTATAAATTTACTATTACTATTCAATAAAATTGAGTTTTTCTTATTCCTTCTCACAATTTTGTACATTTTTTTTCTTTATTTTTTTCGGTGCCATAAAAGCTAACAAAAATAACACAGGTCACACACTTATTTCTTGACCATACTTTTAACTATATTTTTGCTAAGGGGCTGAGTATTGTATACGTTATATCCATGTATGACGACTAACTGACGACTATCCATACATGTAGAAGACCTCAAGGGATCACAGGAACAATGATTGGTCATGATAAGAGTCTAGGAGAATGTTTAAAGTACTAAAAGATTATGATCATATTGTACAGAAAATGGTGTATACGTATTGAATTGTGTGATTTTAGTATATGTGTTATGATATTGCTGACATGATTATTATTGTGTTTTGTTTGTCATTGTAAAATATCAAATTGATTATCTTGGTTATGTTTAGTGGTGAAGAGAAGACTCATCTTTACTCACATTTTCAGGCAATGAAAATGACCATCCCTCAGACTAGTTAGGTTGACTAATCCAGACTAGGATCATATTTTTCAGGATTTGATGTAGGAATGATCTGCTCATTAGGACTTGATGTTCTTTGATCTTGTAATTATTTAAATTAAGTCATAATATATTTTGTTTACGACTTGTAAATATTGAACTCCTGAATTTATGTAATACCAAATATAATAATTATTTACTGTTGTTCAAATTGTATTTTATATAGCAAATTATGTTGCAATGAGAATTGTTTAATTATATGTTAAATTCTATCATTTCAAATATTATTAAACTTTTTATGAATCAAGTGGCAACAAATAAAAGTTTTAAAAATTTTGCTAAGTTTTCTCGTATTATATTCCAAAAAGAATCAATTAATAATTTAATGAATATTATATATCCTTTATGAATTATGTAAAAATGAATTATTAAGTAAGAGCGTCACAAGTAATGCAATAATGAAGCCAAATTAGATGCTTTAGAGGTTTAACTATGTAGAAATGCATAAAGACGATTATCTTTAATAACTTAGATGTGAGAGCTAGTGAGACATAGGGATTCGAATCCCACATAGCACCAGATAATTATAGATACACTTAGACTAACATGAGTTAGCAAATAAGTGATGTTTAATACCATTAATTTTGCTGCCTTTGTATGGAAAAATAGGAATTTTGGTGCAAGGTTTCTCGCTCAAGCGAGATATGTCTCGCTCAAGCGAAACAAGGTTTTTGGGCCAACCATTTCAGAGCACCCTCGCTCAAGTAAGATAGGATAAAGTTGTCCCAACTGTCCTCTCGCCTAGGCATGTAATCTTAGAAAAATAGGGAGCTCTCTGGACTTATTCTTGCTCAAGCGAGAATACTTCTCAATCAGGCAAGAATACTAGATAATTGAGTAAAATCATTGTCTGATTTTCTCACTCAGGCGAGAATCGAGCTCGTTTAAGTGAAAATCAGCTCGCTCAAGTGAGAATTGATAAACAAATTGGCAAGTGTACCAAATTATTTACAGTAACAAAATAGATTTTATCGTATACTGAGATTAATGTTAAGTATCAAACCACAAGAATATTACTAGTTAGGTCATAAAACAGAGTGAGAATGTAAACGAGAATTTTAGATAATGAACAGAATGTAAAAATGAAGTGTAAGTGTTGGAAAATTTAATTAATAATAAGAATAAAAATTCAGATGTAAGGGATTGATTATAAATGAAACTAAACTGCAGAATGTAACTAAGTAAAGGAATGAAAATGAGTTTTAAATTAATTAAGAAGTGGGTTGAGTTCAGAATCACTTAATCCTTTACCATTGCATAAAAAAATATATATAACACAGTTTACAATCCAATCTAAAACCAGATTTTCTACAATACTTAATACCAATTCCTTGGTTGATTGGTTCTAAACAAGTTTTAGATTCTCAATTCCTTAGGTAACCAAGAAGATGATCAACATTAAATTTAGAAATTAACAAGACCACATCATTATAAATTCTTATTTCTAAATAATCCATAACAAGCAATGTTCAGTTCATTGCAATAGACAAAAGATTTAGTTCATCCTTTCTCAATCCCAATAAAATTAGCAAAACATAGTAGAAATAAAGAAGAAAAAATTGAAATATACTGCAAAAATAAACTTTCTATTCAACTGAAAGCAAACTACAAGGAAAATGTAAATGTAAGAATTACTGTTCCATTAAAAAGTAAAAGGAATGGAGGGATGTAGCCCTATTTCCTATCAAAATCCCATACAAAAGCAAAGCAAAAATGGAATGAAAGACATTTGTATGTAAGAATATATAGAAAACCTAGAATTTTGTGTCTAAAGAGTGTAATAAAAGACATGGCCTTTAGCAGAAAATTCTGTTTTTATATGCTCTATCAGGCTTGTGTCCCCACAATCAATCATGCATGTGCTCACAAATATATCTTGCAGCAATTCAATTTCTTCTTTTTAGATTCAATTGCGATTTCTCTTCTAAATCTTTCAAAGATCAGTTGTCAACTATCAATAATTGAACAATTCATTACATTCCCAGTAATATCATTTTTCAATGAATATTTCAATTAATTTACATTAATTTAAATAATTTATGCAATGAAATGTGCCATAAGCATTCAATTTACAACATGAGTCAATGACTCATCAAGAACGCGTAGGTTTGAAGGCTATTTAAGGGAGTTCACGTTGAAAAATTTTATTTTTCACCAAAATCACTTCTCTATCTCTATCTTCTTTATTCTTTTCCTCTCTTTTATCAGAGAAAGCCTTCTATAACTCTTAATCTCTCTCAGATCTGAACTCGAACATTTATCCATTCAGATACAAATAAGTTTCTTATAGCTTAATTCTCAAACTTCATTCTTATTTCTCAGTTTTCTCTTAATCTAAAGTTTTACGCTTTGTAATACTTGAGAAAATCTTAATATGTAAGATGATATCCTCCATCAGAACTGTTATACCTTTCTCTTAGATCTCTAGGAAAATTCAATCTGAGAAAGGTAAGGGGAGTTGATCCCAAATCATAACTCCTATTAAAGTATTTTGGTTTGAAAGTTTTTTTAATTAGAAACACAGAACCATAATGTTTTCTTAAAATCTTAGGTATAGGAATAAAGATTTTTAGACATGAAAAACCCACGATTATCTTCTGAACTAGCCAAATACAATTTTACCGTAAAAGCTTTGAACATAATGATTTTTAAGAAATATTATGATTTTACTATTAAACATTATTCATGTGTAGTTAAGATTGTTATTTAATACTTTGAATAATAGACATACTATGAACATTGGATGATGTTAAACTATAGAATAGGCAGTTTTATTAAATTGTATGTCTGGGTTGGGTCTGAAGATGTTCGACCTTCGGCACATTGTATTGATATGTGTGGTGCGAAATTGATTGATAGTTTTATGTATTAGATGATACAATAAATATAAATGTTGTCTGATAACAGATATATGCTAAAATTGGTGGATTCATATTATTGATGAAAAGTGTTTGACTGATCTTGAATGAAGTAAAACTATTATGTGTAAAAGGAGATAATATGACCTGATTGTGGAATTGTGAGATGTGTTATTATAATACGTGAATCATACTAGATTGACATATGTGATTATGATACAGGTACTGTGATATATTGAAAGGTGTATTCATAATACATATATTGTAATGCATTAATTTATATGATAACAACCCACGTATTATGACATGCTAATTTGTGAAAAGTATATGGAAGTGGATGAGATATGTTGAGAACATGTATAGATAGTCACAAAAATACACTGAAGATGTGGAAGATGAGAGTGATTTTGAAAAATCTAAAAGAAATGAGGGTGGTAGATATTTTTCTTTGAATGCGCATAATTAATGAAAATGGAGGAAAAAGACATCATAAGCCTCACACTCATTTCCTGACCTAAACTTCTGACCACACTTTTGCTAAAAAGGGTCGGGTTAGTACATGTTGTATCCATGTTCATCAGCTAATTAGCAACTATCTATACTATGAAGATCTCAAGCGATTTTAAAGGCAATGATTGTAAAATTATGATGGATGTGAAATAGTATAGTAATTGTGTGATTTATTTAATATATGTATTGAAACATATCGATTAATGTTATGATATATGTGTTGTAATACACCGACATGTGCGATTAGAACACATGTATTATGACATATTGATTGATGTGATATAATACATGTATTATGACATTCAAATCAGTGTAAAAATATAAGTTATAAATATTGCATATGTGATTGATTTACTATGTGTGCTATATTGTGATAGTCATTGTATGATTTGTGTGTTATTGTCATTTAACTTACATCTAACAGGTTATAATTTATTATTTCACTGACCGTTATATATAAGTTAAATGAAGGCTCAAATTCTAAGAAGATTTTCTTTCACATATATTGATGCAGTTTCAATTTATAAAAAATGACTTTTTTAAGTTGATAAAATATTGAATAGCAATTTAGATATTTAGGATTTTCTGCAAACCTTATGTGTGAAGTTCATGATTTTTGGAATTAAAATTTTGCATCCATTCTTACAATCTCAATTCATTATAAAAATTAGCAAAAAATAATGGTTTAAGTGAATATTGACGAAATTTGTGTGTTTATCACTATATAAAATTAGCTTAAGTGAATACAATATAACTTAAGCAAAAATTATAGAAAATGATTTTTTTGCATCTTTTAGCTTTCAATTATATCTCTTTAGTCATTATCTATATTTCAATCTAGCCAAATAGATCATTTTAAAGATAATTGAAATGAATATATGATATTTACAAATTTAATTGGTTCAATTTACAAATATCACAATTCAAAGTATGACAATGCAAAGAGAGTATGATTGTTTATATTGTTAGATTTGGGAATAAGTTTGCATTCTATTTGGAAGAAAAAATAAAGAGAAACTGAAGTAGGATAAAAAAAATTAAACAAAACTTTTACAACACTATTCTAAGCAAGAATTATTTGATTTCTTGTTTTATATATTCCTTTCAAATTTTAATAAGAGTTATTAAATTTTTGAACTTACAGAAAATATTTGAACTAGTTTTAAAAATAAAGATGAAAGAAAGTAATTTTAAGAGAACATAGTTAAATTTTATGTAAATGAAAAAGAAAACTTAATTTTATAATTGTCACAATTATATTTTTAAAAGAAAAATATTTTTAAAGGACTTGGTTTAAATATATAATACTTAGAAATTCTTACTTTGTAAAATTTATTAAAGATTAAATTATAAATATTATAATTTTTAAAATATATTATAACAAGTCATCTTGTATCACCTTAATTATATAGATTAAAAAAATTATCAAATCAAATTTGGTAAGTAGGACTGTTACAAAACTATATTAAAAGAGAAGGTTGATATAAAGAGTACTACTGATGAGTGTTCTTAAGAAATCAAGAAATATAACCAAAACAAAAAATTAGTTTTTAATAAAATAAAACTTTAAAAAATTATTTTATTATTATATATTTTTAAAATCATTAGTAAATGTTTAAACCTTTAGCATTTATCAGTGTAATTTATGTGATGATGAACTGATTGTAAAAACATTCAGACGCAATTAATGTATGTTGGTGCCAATTCTTTCATATTCCAACTATTTGGCAGCTGTTCCAATCCATTTTTCGGTGGCACGCATTACTTTCATCGATATCCCTCCTTCAACTGAAGATTATTGAAACGCAAAATCAACTGACCATAAACCTAGCTTTAGGGAAGCATTTACAAAGTTATACGTAGGAAAATAATTTATTACTTTTTTATAATATCTTAACGTTATAATATTACATAAAATATCTCTTATACTTGTTACAATAAACTTCAAAGTTAAATTTATAAACAATTGTAATTTGATAAAAAAAAATTATTGAACAAGTATTTAATTAAAATATTCACCCAAACATGCTAGAATAACGTAATTACGTTAAAACTTTAAAACAACTTTAAAACGTATTGTACATAGGAAAGTATCTGAAGACAAAAAATTACGTTAAAACTAGAACAATAATTCTAGACAAGCAGAACCATTTAAAATATTAGGGTTCTTCTGCATATTTTTTCATGATAATATTGCATACATGAAGTAGATCTATTGCCGTGAGACTTGCCAATATTTACATTTACAATGTTTCCCATCAAATTGTGGGTAATCACCACAGGTTGACAAAAATCATTTCAGTTCATTTTTGTATTGATTATATTCAATGCTTTACGCCTACAAAACACAAAGCTACTTCAGCACGAGCCTGAACCTCTTCCAATATTTCCACAATCTCCTCGCGACATAAAGTACTATCATTCTGCTCCGTAAGCATTCTTCTCAGCCTTCAAAATGGAGGAAGTTAAAAAATGAAAAATAAATAAGTCAATTTGCCAAACAAGTAACAAGCTAAAAGAGTACAACCCTAGCTTTGTTTATGCTCGGTCTTGTCCAAATTGACAACAAATTACCAGAATCCTCCCATGTATAACTACCTCAATCAGCAAGTTTCAATCTGTAATGTATTAACTAGCCAGGATCACATTCTTGAGTTGGACAAATGGGTTCGTTTCCATGGATGTGTGGATACCATACATAAAGTCCTAATAAATGGTGCGACTTTATCCCATATCATCAAGAGATTATGAAAAATTGAAGGTCACCTAAGGCAAAGGACGCCATTATATGGGGTCTGCTCCTATCAATGTTAAATGAGCTAAAGACAATCAAAATCCCCTAGCCAATTCAGGGGATTCCATTAAAGATCCTCTAAAGGATATTTTCAGGCCCGAATATCATGTTAGTTTTCTTTTGAACATGTGATCAGTGAGTCCAATGTGATCAAGGTCCATCATCCACAAGAGGAATCAATAAATTACACGAGGAAATCAGCCTGTCAAATTAGACTAGGGTTGATGGAATTTCTGAATTTACCCAAACAGAAACTTGCATATACCCAGTTGAGGAGATTATGAATACGAGGACTCTACAGAAATATTACCTTATTTTAGGCCAAAACATTAATTTGCTCCTACATTATTGTCAGGTTGGATTTAAAAAAGTCATGTTACCTGCGGACAACTGCTGTGTCTCCATGACCAGTGCAAATTATCATCATAGAATTCGTGGGTAATGACAAATACAGATTTTGAATTCTAGCATCCATGCGAGCCAGAATTTCCTTCAATTCAGCAGATGCTTTGACCTTGAAGCCTTTCCCTTTTGCAAAATTATTCTGACATGTATGTAATGCCATCATCTCTGCAAGTCTTCTATTCAAGTTCTCTGAATCTTCAGCCTGTTTCTTCAAGTATGAATGTAACTCTGAAAACTGAGTCCAGATAAAATGTACCTTTTCATTCTTCACCTGAAACAGAGAAAAAGGGGGCATGAAACAAGACATATAGTATAACTACTAATCAGGAAGGAAAACAATTGCAAATATAGCCAGCTAACACATCTACCTCCTTGTTGGTCCTTGCAAGTGCTTCATCATCAGAGGTCACAGGAATTGCATGAGAGGACTCAGAGACATACCGTTTTACTATGGATATATCATCAATCAAGGAGGAAGTTCTGCCAAACTCACTCAAAACGGAAAGGAGCTTTTTCCGCATAAAGGATGGAGGGGAACCAAAGTCAGGCCCTGTTTCAAGAGTGTCACAGCAGTCATGCCCGGCAAACCAAGAAAATATAAAGGAATACAGAAAGACAAAACAATAAAGCTTCTTGTTAGAAAATGAAAATACTACTTTCCCTGCATTCTTTAGTCCTTAGTGGCACACACGAATCATAACTCATGTCTCATACAAAACAGTCCATCATATATAAGATGGTCAAATCAGAAGCTGATTGACAACCACAATAAAAAAAGTATCATATCAACAGCTTTATTGAAGTGAGATATGATAAATCCACATTTTACTAGCATTTTAGTATAATTTTTAATAGTTATTAAGTAGTTAAGTTGATTGGTAAAACTGAAAATCACATAAAACTTTAATGTTCAAGGTTCCTTAAGTAGTTTAGTTGTTTTAGATTTGATCCAATTTTTTATATAATTCTGCTGATTAAGATGGATTTGTGCAGAAAATCTGAACCGGAGGTTATGAGGCTGAGAATCAAAGGAAGAAATAGAAGAAAATGAAAGAATTAGACTTAAGGAGTGAATAATCAAATAATGAAGTTTAAAAGTTATCGCTCTGGGCACATAAAGTGACAACTTTGAAGTAGATTTAGCAAAATGAAGCAAAAATGTTCATTCTAAGTACTCAAAGTGAATACTTCAGAACTTTAATCCAGAAGAAGAGGTGAAAGTGTACACTTTAAGTGTTCAAAATGAACACTTTAGAGGTTAAAATTCAAAGGAAGCTTGCACGTTAACACTTCAAGTGCTCAATTAACACACACATCAAGAGGGCTGGGCGTTACCACTTTCTATACATGAAGTGTTCACTTCAGAGAGGTTTTGGATAGAAGAAGGTTGCGTGTGTACACTTCAAGTGTTTAAAGTGTAAACGCGCATGACAGAACTTTGAAGAACTACTTTAAGTGTTCACTCTAAGTGTTTAAAGTGATCACCTCAACTTAGGAAGGTTTCAAAAGACCTTCTATGTTACACTTTAACCATTCAGAGTGCACATATTAGAAAGAGCGAGAAAAATTATATAGATGCAGTTAGGAATTGAGGATCTTTTGCCATTTTTTTTTCCATTCATTTTCTCATCTTGAGAGAATCAGAGAGAGAGATTAGAAACGAACACCAAGCTTCACATCTTGAGAAATTAGATTAAAGATTGGATTAAAGATGTTTCTTTACTTATCTCTTTTTTCTTTCTCTTCTCATATTATAATGACTTTCTAAACTCTTTGTAGGTAGGGATTTATGAATCTGAAATGGAAGTATTGATTTGATTTTGGATTTGAACTTTAAGTATTTGATTGGATTGAATAGTTAATTCTGTTAATAAAGTAGTTTTTGGATGGAAATTCAATTAACTAAACAAATAGAAACTTTTATCAATGAAAGTTAGATTTGTTTCTCAGATTTGAATTAATTACCAAGATTAGTGATTAGGGTGATTGAGTTGAATGTTAGGGTCATTGAGTTAAGGAATTAACTTTTGACTAATAATTTGTGATATTGATGGTCAATCAATTCAAATACTTGAATGTTTAGAACATGGTTGAATTAATACTAAAATTTTGGTAAAGTAATTTCTTAACTCAAATTCATTAATCATGTTCTAAATACAAACTTCATGGTTTTGTTTTACTTCAAGTTTACATTTGTCTATATTTGTTATTTATGATTTTTACATAATACAAACTCTCCAATCAATTGTATGACTTAACTAATGTTGATTTGTGAAGTGATAATTGAGAAAACTAAACCCTGAGGACGATACTTGAAATTCAACTTTGATTCTAAAAATTTATAACTTGTTACAACCATACTAGTACACTTGCTAGTGAGATTACTTTAGTGTACACTTTGTGAAAGTAACAAGATACTGATAAGATACTAGAGTCAAGAAATACATTATCACAAATTTCTAATAATAACATAATAAGACCATGTAAAACCTGTATAAAATAAGTCTCCATAGATTTGTAACTCTAAACTTGTATTGGTAGAGAAAGGAAACTGATTAAATTTTTAAATAAAGAATTAGCTAAAATTGAAAGTACAAAATAGAATGAAGACAAAAGAAACAAAACCAACAAGGTCAATTATACTAAGGAGTCGAGACATGCTTTCCCCATGACAAGAAAACATATGATCTTTTATTATAGTCTAAAAACATTATAAGAAACTTTCAATTTTCAACAAATCACCCTAATTCCTTGTTCACCCATGATGAAGAGAAATAAATATAAAGAATCAAGGAAGATGGCCCTGATCCTAAAGTGAAAAAAATTAAAAAGTGCTTAATTGATGCGCAAAAAGATATGGTTCAACCAAATAAAATGCATTGTCTAATACGATACCTTATCCCACTAGGTGAGGTTGGCTACATGAATCACACAACACCATTGAGCTCAGTCGAAACCAAATTTTCAAAAATATTATTGATTTAAAGATCTCTTTTAATAACATCCTCTAAAAATCTTTTAAATCTCCATCTACTTCTTTTTACCAGATGATCTATATGAATCTAAATTAAAAATAGTATCTACTTTCAGAGATCATATACTAAAATAGTGTATGTATTTAAAACTATAATGCATTTTAAACCTTCCAACATAAAAATTGCAGCATTAATACATGCAGAAGAACTACTTGCCATTTCTGATCTTCAGTAGTGCCAACTCCATGGTAGCTCTAGCATCTTCAATGCTGTCATGTCCATTCCCTGATTGTTGTATCTCCCTTGAAAGAAATCTCTTAGCAAGAAACCGTAGAGCAGTTTTATGAGATGATCCTCGGGGATGTTTGTATAATACTGCTGTGTCAATGACCAAGTCATGCGATATTTTCAGTGCTAATAAATCATTTTCCAAAGAATGCCCCACAAGGATAGTCTCTTTATAAACCAATTTTAGAAACTCTTCCTGAAAAGGGGAAGCAACTGAAATTAAATCAACAGAACAAATAGTTTTGACTGTTCAGCACTGTGTCTGTAGCAGCAGCTTGAGGCTTTAAGCCTGAAATAAGATTAAAGAACAAATCAAATTAACTCAAGTAACAGAACCTGAATGTCTCTTAGATTTGTTGTCACCCCGTCTAGCATCTCTGATGTTATTCCACTATATCTGCACAACATCATTATTACTTGCTTTTGACAAATTTGTTTCAAATCCAAGGAAGAAACAAACATGGATCATATGGAATAAAATTTCACCGTTGTTTATCTTTATTAAATTTCACCTTACATCCTACTTTTTGACTTGTCTGCTCTCATTACAAGTATCCTAAGATTGAAGAACATCATCCAGTAGTCTCCTAATCTGTTTAGGAATTTCTTGCACTAAAAACATTCTCACATGTCCTCTCAGTAACTCCTTTAATGAACAGAACCAGTCTATTAGGGTTACCTAACAGCATCTTGTTAAGGTATTCATTTACAGCAAAAATTCAGTCCCACCTTAGATTGAAACAACCAAGTAGCACATATATATGTTTGCAATTAAAAAAATAATAACCCTTATAAGAATATTTTACAATGAGGCAAGTCTCATCACTGAACTAACCGCATTGAAAAGAGAAATAGAGTACACACATAACTCACCCAGCACATAGATTGCTCAAAGTTGCCCTAAGGGGTGGCATTAGAAGCAAGTAGAAAGTATCCCATGCCAACCATAAGTATTTTTTAATTTAGGTAAAATTTAAAAAATATAAATAAAATTTAAATAGTTACAACCAATGTTGTCAAAATCTTGATCTTAATTGCAAGATCATGCATCTTATGATCTTTCCCCCACTCCACAATCTTAATCAGAAACAGATCAGAAATTGGCAAGATCACATAGGATCTCGATCTTACCGATCTTCACTACACAGGTTTTCCGGTTGGATTTTCGTGACCCGGTTTTTAAAAACATGTTTCTAGGGTAGTTTTTGACCTGATTTTGCACTTTTATTCCCTTATTCTCATGTGACGACGACTGTTCCAGCTAGGTCACAAAGTTTTCTCTCATCTTTTATCTATTTTGGAACAACTTTTGTACTACTGTTGTTTGCAAGTTTGGATTTGGTTTCTGCGACTTCTTTTGTTGACTTCTAAGTTCATTTTCTGCGACCTCTGCTCTACATTTCAAAACAAGCTTCCTCCTCTCTGCATTGAGCTTCTATTTTCTGCAACCTAGGTGCTGCTGCCAGCATTTTTGGTTTCTCTTCTTTTTGCCATTGGTTCTGTATTGTGGTGTTCTCTTGGTTGCTCTTCATTTTGCCATTGGTTCGCTGTTCTGTGTGTGTTCTCTTGGTGGTTTGTGGGTGTTCTCTTCGTGCTCTGCTGCTATTTCAATTTGTGGGTCTTCCATTTGTCTTCTGTTTTGGGTTCTCTCATCTTTGCATGGCTTCCAATACTAGGATCTTAAGTTTATGTTTAATTAAATTGTGATTTAGATGTTAATCTTTTTATGTATGTGATTTTCTATGCTTATATATATATGTTTAAGTATAGTTTTACATGTTCATAAGATCTTACGATCCCACAATTTACGATCTTTTACCACCCTCCCAATCCTAGGTAAGATCCCAATCTTGACAACATTGGTTACAACTACATACTTCTAAGGACAGTAAAATAAATAACTAACTTAAATCTAGGGGACAACGTGAAAAAATTTTTAAAATGAAAAGAATTAATTTGAGGGTATAAATATCTAAGATTTGAGCTGGAAAAGGAAATTTTAACATAAAAAGATATATTTAAAGTTATTAAAGCTGGAATTTCAGGGAAAAAAAGAAATCTTAATGTAAAAGGAAATTTTGAAAAAATTCAACAATTTAAGAATCATTGAAAATATAAAAACAAGTGCTATATAATAGTGAAGCCACATGTCACATAAAATTGAGTATGTCAAAAAGATGTCTGGCATTCAATTACGAAGACTCAGATTTATAATATAGCTGTTGATTAGTTTTACTAACTTATGATTACCATAAAAAAGATAATAAAATCTATTTAACAATAACATTTTCTTTATTTCAAATATTAAATATTGAACTTAGGCACACTGACTTATACACACAACAGCTCACCTTGTGTTGTAATCAATGATAGCATTTGTTGGTTTAACCAATTTATCTATCAAAACCTGGAAAGATAAATATTAGAAAATAAGCCATCACTGTGCAACCAAATGTTCACAATTTCTCAAAGATGTAAATGAGACAGGATAAAAGACACCCAAAATTCTCGATGCAATAGCATGAAGTATTTTGATGGCACATATATAAAGCTTCGTTAACAATAAAAAAATTAGGTTATTTTCTATGGGCCAAAAGGCAATGATATCCATGAATAAGCAACAATGAGCAACATAACACAGTTTTGTGAAATAAAATTCTGAAAAAACAACTTCTGATTCCAAGTTCAACAACCATCAGTTAAAAATATGACAATTTATATATACCTCAAAGGAATTAGATACGTAGAAACCAACACAACACAAGATATAAGCAATAGAATATTGATAATTATCTGTTGAAATTGCAAAACTAATGATCATTCCTCCAAAAATCAGTAGTTGATGCATTTACAAAACAAAACTAGGTCAGAAAATAATTCAGTGAATACCTGTCCTTTGACATCCACTAGAGTAATTCTTGTCAGCTCAAAACCTTCACTTGTTATGCACTAAGCAAATAAAGAAAAAAGAAATAAAGAATGACCAAGATTACATATTTAGGATATCTGTAAAAAAACATGTCAACTACTTTAATTTGTCACAATATAGAATGAAGTTAATTCAGCTAATGGGATAAGACTTGGTTGTTATTGTTGTATAGAATGAAATTATTTTAAATTGTCAATTTATTCCACTAAAACCTCTGTCAATATGATTTTCAGCTATTTTAGAATAACAAGCCATTCATGTACCAAACATTAAATGAGTACATGCATCACATGTTAAATGCATTTAATTTTCATAGGAGTTAGTATTTAGGAAGTAGCACGCATGTATTCTTTAAGAAATTGCCTCCACTTAATCTATTATGAATCTATATAGATGTTCTGCATAACCAAAGTATTGTACTATCAATCAATTTCACTGAAGCAATGCCTAACTCTCCCCTTCCCTTCCCCCCCCCCCCCCCCCCCTTTTCCTCTCTATTTCTCTCTTTCTCTTCCTCTAAACTCAATAAGCTATCTCCGTCTCAATTTCATGAATATGAAATGAACCCAGTAGTACTGAGTTTTGTCTTAAACAAGTAAAATTGGGTTACATCAAACAGTCATCCCAATTAATGATGCAATTGTGCATTGAGATAAATGAGTTAAAAAAAATTAAAAATTAAATGCTGGGGAAATAAATAATTATCATTGTCTCAGTATATATCCAGATTCAAAAAGGTTGTCAAAAGTTTTCAAGCTTCATTTGAAAAATATTATCAATCTCTTGTAAATTGGGAAACTGGAAGAAAAATCTATACCATATCCCTCTCAGATAGTGATAAATCACCAATTTAAACAAGTTCATTATCATTCTAGTAAGCAAATATTCGATAAGCATAAGGAGTAACATAATATTAGCATATTTCTATAAATAGAGAAACTTGCTCCTTTGGACAAGTTTATAATCATCCAAAACTCTATTTTTAAATGATAATAACAGTCTTTAAAGCAAAACTGTTATAGATTGACTTACCATCTCACAATCAAGTGCTAACATCTCATAAAAAGGAGATCTTGAAGGAGCAGGCAATGTACAAAGAAAATCTGTTGTAAATGGATAAAGAAAAGGGTGTCCAGTAAGCAAATGTTCAAAAAGATTAATATATAAAATATTGGTCATACTAACATATATAATTGGTAGCAGAGAAATAATCACCTGGCTTATTAACAAAATATCCATTCTCTTCCAGCTCTTTCTCTGTTAGTGTATAGTATGTAACAGGAAAAGGTATGTCTTTTGTAAGCTCCATAAACGATAGATTGTCTGTACCACCACAACCTTCTGCATGAAAATGTCATGTTTCATAAAGTGACCAAATTTATACAGGTTATATAATTTCTAATGAAAAACGATAGCAATGCAATCATGTTTGTGGCCAACAAAAGAACATCTTAAATAAACCTTGTCCATGTGGGACAAGAAACATACTAAAAACAGGAACTACGATTAATCATTTTAGATGTGCATAGACAACTATCATGGGCCTGTATTTGAATTTGAATCATCAGATTCAAAACTTTTTATTTGAAATATAATTAAAAGGACAAAACTTAGGTACATTTCCTTGAGTACTTTGATGTTGTTTTGCAATCAAAAAAAGATTTTCACCTAAATAACCCACAACCACAGTAGTCAATCTTCGACAGCGGCGCAGAGCGGCTGACCCCAAAAATGTTATATTAGGATAGTGGATAGTAGGATGACTACTATACTAAAGTTTTAAATATACTTAATATATTTTAAGCTGCATACATATATATGCTGAAAAATACAAGCATCATTTATACTTGTTTGTATTTCTGCCTTTGCTAATTTGATGCTTGTTTCTAGACTCTTCAACCACAATAAATCAAAGGGACCCTTGACATTTTTTCCTTTTTTGATGGCAGTAGAGCCACTACCATAAGCTGATGCAGCACTTAAAGTTGCAAGTCTTTTTTCACTACAAATATGTTGAATTTCTTGCACCTCTTCTTCCTCACCATCATCAGGATAAACTAAATATGCCTCTTTCTCAGCTTTCTTCTTCTTGTGAACTGCTACTAGTGTTTTTTTTATTTCTTTAGAAGTCATTGGACAGCTATTAATATCTCCCTTCACTCCCATCTAATGTCTCTTTGTTTGGATCATATTGACAGTAGTAGTTTTTCAACAAAAGTTACAATAGACTTTTTATTATTTTTGTATTTCAAATTGTTCCATTGTCAACCTATATCCAAATTATTACTTGTTGGCTTTACTAATGCACAGAGAGAAATTGAAACAGAGGTAGTACCATTTGACTGATTGGCAGGAGTAGCCATTGCTTCTATTTTAGGCATTGAAATTTAAAACAAAATAGAGCAAGAAAATCAAAACAGAGAAGAAAAAAAAAAAACAGAAAATGGTCAATCACCAAAAAACGTTTAGGTTCATTAGAGGTTTCACCATAGATGAAAAAAATAACCATAAAATGTCTGGGTCATGTGGAAAGCTTTGCTTGAGTTGAAGAGACAACTGGAGATGAAGAAGATGACCGTACAACATTTGGATCACGTCAGAAGCTTCGCTGAAGCTAAAGATGACCAGAGAATGGCTCTATTGCGTGGAAGCTTTGCTAGAGATGAAGGACATGGAAAGCAAGAGGATGTGGCAGAGAACGAAGATGAAGAATCGAATGGGAGAAAAAAATAAGAGATGAGACTGAGACAAGGGCTTAGGGCTAGCTCAACCAGGGAGAACATATCAGAATTGTAAACGGGTAAAATCTCAAGATTGCAACCCTTAAAAGTCACCCAACATTAAGAAAGGGAAGGTAAAGTAGGGATTTGACTTAGGATGGCCCCAATTTGCTCTATTCTTGGCCGCAATTCGAGGCATGACAGCCGCTACATTGAAATGTGACACGACGACGACATGATAGCCACTATTGACTGCTATGCCCACAACAACATTAAATGCAAACTTTTTACTTATGTGAAACTCTAATTTTGATTAGAAAACAGCACCAAAAGCACTAAAGGAACTGTTTCTAAGTTTTGTCCTGATCAAAATTAAGAGAAAATACTGAAGGGTTAGCAATTAGGTGCATAGGAGTGAAATCTCAAGAACTTCACAATTGAGAGAACCATGAGAAAAGTTACAAGATGTACATCGCTGATCTAAGTAACCAATGTAATTCCGTAATAATGAGAAATGAAAATTAAACTATGTATATCCAAATGATCATACTGCTAAGAAGCCAATTTTGCTTCTTGACTTCTAGCTTACTTTGTCAAATCATTCAATCAATATTCATCAACAATAAACAATAATTGAACTGAAACAATTCGAGATCATAGTTATCAATCTTGAATAACTGCATAGTAGCCAATGCCAAAAATGCTTTAGCAGGATAGCATGGGACAACCGCTATTTAGACTTTTATATATAAATTAAATAATTTATACTATATATAAATGCTAAGATTTAAAAAAAAATAAACTCAAAATCTATGACATTTCATAATTAAAAATAACAAGTCATAGTTCTTAGGTGAAACATACAAGTAAATAATAATAAAAGTAAAAAAGCCTGTAAAACAGTGTTTTTTAACAGCAAAACTGAATTTTCTTTATAAGTTTCACTCTAGCGCTGCCATTCAAAAGTCAAAACTACTCCACTGTTCAAATTTTGCAGTGGCCTATGGCTGCTCCACTCCTCTATTGATAAATATGTTCTAGATCAAGGCCCAATTTGGATAATATCCTAACAAGTATTTATAGGAGAAAAAATTAATAGGTAACATGAATCAAATTTCTCCCATAAGAAAAAATCAACTTGTACACATCAGCTTTTGGAGAAGTTGGATGAAAAAGCTAAGAAAGTTTATGTGCGTAAGTTGTTAACTTGTGAAAGAAATTTGATCTATTTTACCTACTTATTGTTTTCTCTGACAGGCACTGACATCAACGATTTGAGGACATCCAGCCACAGTTGTACACTTGTACTTTGACCAGGAGAGTACAAAAAATAACAAGGCAGTCCAAATAGCTTTATTGACTAGAGGACAATTTAGACATAGCCACTCTTGAAATTTTTTTCCATTCTACTCCCTGTACAACTTAACTAAAGAACCTCAAATTCAAGACCTAATTTGCTATAGCAACAGAAATTTTTATATAATGCTTTGAAGAATGAAGACCTTGTCGAGATGTCCAGGCAGATTTCCTCATTATTGAACTATTCTGATCCCTCTTTCTTTTCACCTTGCATGTTAGTAGTGCATCTATAGTCTGCATACCATCTGATACACAACTAGCCAGATAAAAAATAAAAAAAAAAAAAAGGAGAAAATTTAAGTGCAGAGAAATAACATTTTGAAGGAAATAAGAAGTAAATACATCTTCTACAGAGTACAGACCTAAGTGCCAAGACTGGCCTTGGTTTGCCACAAAAATTTTTTAAACTGGGAAGCATTTTAGACTGCGACAAGAACAAAGCTGCATCCAGGCCAGGGACGTAGAGCATAACCACTTTGGGAATAAGAGGTTTATTCTGCAAATTGCGAGAGCACTTCATTAGTGATTGTAGCAAAATAAAAAGTGATATGCCAAATGTGGTAAAAATTGAATGTTTATTGCTATTTTTAATTTGATAGGAGTGACCAAATTATTTGTGGATGTAAACAATTAACCAACAGGTATTTAATCTTAATGCTTCTTAAGATAGTTTTGTGAGTTACAATCTTTTCCATGTTTAATGATATTCTCTCTTTAAGAAGCATAAAGACTGAGAGAACTTGTCTTTTTGTTGTACAAACAAAAAAACCAGTCTGGTGAGTGAGACACAGACATTAAAAGCCTGTTCAGGGCCCCAACAAATTATGTTAAGCAGAACCACTAAGTTACAATCTTGAGAAAATAATGAAGATGTGCAACATGCTAAAGGCATAATAACAGAAATTTCAGATCACTACCAATGAGGCAGAGAAAGTCTGCAATTTAGAGTGTTCAATGTCTATATCAATCATTACTATCCTCTTCCTTTAGTAAGAAGGGGGAGGGTGTAGCCCATTAAAAGTTCAAGTCAGGACTCATGACACCAACTTCAGTGATTGCTTATATAGTGGCATTTACAGATCAAACACCAAAGGAGATTGCTGGCATTATGTTATCAACAGCAGATGATGGACCATATCGGAAAGACAAAAATCCACCATATGATAAGGGGGATGGCATTGCAGGCAAATAGCAGAAGCATGGTCTACAAATATATGTGTGTTTGTGTGTGTATATAATTCCAACATCGGTTAAATACAATAAGTAACAAAAACTAGTAATGCATGTAGACATAACAAAATTAAAAATATATTTTATGAAATAAAATCCAACAAAGTCTTGTACCACTACCACAAGCATAACATATATATGCATAGAGTTACATAATGACAACACTAACAAGAAAGATAGCAGTCACAAACCAGAAAAAGCCAAACCAAGACACCAAAATAAGTGAAAGATTTAATCCTCTTTCTCTTCCTCCACATAATCATCCGCTTTGTCAGGCTAAAAGACATATCTTTTAAGGAGAGGAACAGACAAAAAAAAAAAAGAGGACAGAGAAAAAGAAAAACAATGAAGAAGAACAGCAAAAAACAGAGAGAATGAGAGAAACAGAAAAAAGAATAGGAAAAAAACACAGAGATCAAAATAAAAGGAAGAAGGATATGAAAATGACCACAAATACTGAATAAAAAAAATGAAAGTAAAGAAGTGTAGATGAAGAAGAATGGGGGGAGAAAAAGAAAGAAATGAAATAAAAACCGGAAAAAAAGGAAATATATCTTGGTGGTGGTTCAAGAGTTCAAGGTTTCAGGGTTTCAGGGTTCCAGTCAGCAGTAGGTGGTGGCAGTGGGAGTAGGATAGTGTGAGATACCACAGAAGAATAGGTGACAAGGGACTTAAAAACCCTAGTTTGGCTTTATAAAAATTGAGTAAAAAACAAAGAGATCCAAATCCACCATGGCTGCTATTGCCGCAAAACCAAAAATGGAGGGGCAGTGCCATAAATAAAACAAATGGCAAATGGCGGAGGGCTTGAAAATTGCAGCACCATAGCTGCCATTTGAAAAGGAATCAAAACTAGACCTTTCAAGTGAAGTGATTTTGACCCCCAATTTGCTATCTTATTTATCATGCATTAATGCTAATGAAATTGAAATGCCTTCTAACTGCAACAGATTACAGTCCTACACACTAAAATCAAATGCAATTTGCTCAAATATATCGATAGAATCAATAACTAGATTCTCATCTGCAACCTCCACGAATTCTCTCTCTCTCTTGAATAATAAAAATGGATCTAAGACCTAAAGGAGTAAAGGTTAAATGTTGCACAACTGCTCCAGTAAAAGGGATGTCCTGTATTACAAAACATATTACACTGAATGAGTATATCAAGATGCATTGAACTATGGAGTGACAGATGCTATACTTGGGGAAAACATTCTTACACGGAGAAAGAGACTCCATATAAAGTACTGAATTGCACGTCAGAAAGCTGAAGAGCGACTTAAAAGGATCAACAATTGTATGATCAAATACACAAATAACATAAAATACATTTTCCATTTAATATAATAAAACTTTAAAAATAGTCAGGTCTTGTCAGATTTGAACTAAAAATGACCAACTCAATGAAAATCAAAAGCAGCGATACTAGCTCAGTCAAAACAGGTGGGTTGGTGCATGTTTTAGCCAATCATTGCACACTTTTTCATCTTTAGAGAAGAAAAATTGAAGGAAGAAATCTTTGTTATCTTGAGGAGAATAACATCAACAACAATGAAGTCTTATCTTACTAAGTGAAATCAGCTACATGAATCACACAATGCTGTTGAACACAGTCAAAAACTAAATTTTCATAAGTATTATAAATAAAAAAAATCTCTTTTATTAACTTCCTCTAAGGCTTTTCTGAGTTTATCTCTACCCATTTTTACTGGATTGAAAGTCACTCTCCTCACCAATGCCTCCAAAGGTCTTTTCTTTACGTGACCAAACTTTATAAAATGGTTTTCCAGTCACCTTTTCCAAAATAGGTGATGCTTCAACATTTATATGTATATAATAATTTCTTATTTTGTCTATTCTCGTGTGATCACTTATCCATCACTATCATATAAGATAGTTGGTCATATGGCAGTACGATAAAACTTTTCTTTTAACTTGATAAGTAATTTACGATTACAATTAATTCTTGATTTTTTTTTTCTATTTTAACCACCTAACTTGTATTCTACAAGTAACATCTTTATTAATTTCGCCATCATTTTGTAGAATCGATCCCAATTCCCAAACACCTAAACTTGGAGACTTGTGATAAACTATCATCTCTAATTTTAACTTCCAAATCCAACACATAATCTTCATCTTGTTTGTTGTTAAAATTCTATCTTACTTCTATTCAAGCAAAAACCCTTAGATTCTTAAGTCTTCCTTCATAACTCAAGTTTAAAATTAACAACTTCTTTTGAATCTTCAACTAACACTATGTTGTCTACAATGAGTATGCATTTATGGAAATTCTTTTATATGTCACTCGTAAACACATCTAAGACTAAATTAAGCAAGTAAGGACTCAATGCATAATCTTGATGTAAGTCTATCCCTATAGAAAAGTCCTTAGATATGCATTCAGAAATTCTCACACATGTAGTTACCTCCTTATACATATCTTGTATAGCTTAAACAAGTGTTACACAAACTCTTTTTTTTTTTTTTTCTAAAGCCTTTTATAACACTTCTTTTGATATACAGTCATATGCTTTTTACAAGTTAGTAAAAATTAAAAACCATATGTAAGTCTTTTTTTTTTTTTGCAACGATACTTTTCCATCAACTTTCATAAAAGATATATAATTTATGTTATAGAACTTCCAAGTATAAAACCAAATTGATTTTCTGCAATCCTAATTTCATCTCGTAATATATGTTCAATCACCTTTTCTCACAACTTTCATAATGTAACTCATAAGTTTAATCTCTCTATAATTTGTATAATTTTGAATATTACCCTTGTTCTTGTATATAAAGACCAAAGTGCTTTTCTTCCATTCATCTGGAATATTCTTAGATCTCAAAATTTAATTAAAGAACTCAATAAGTCACTCAATTCCTTGTTTTTCAGGACTTTTTCAAACTTTGATAGGAATATTATCAAGGTCAACTACTTTACCATTGTCTATCATAAGAGTTTCTCTTACACCTTCAACTTAAATTCTACGGTAATATGTCAAATTTAGATTATTCACTTGCACTTCTAATCTTTCTATATTTCAATTTGCTCATTGTCTATTGTCAAAAAGTTATCTTGAGGAGAAGCAAAGAAAAAAATACAAGAGGTCAGATATGCTCTCTAGACAGGTTATTTTGAAAGAGAAAATAATGAAAACATCAAACTAGAAGCAAGTGGAAGTGGAAGTGAAAGTGTAGGGACACCAAAGGAGAAAGCAAGGAGTGCCGCTATTGAGATAATTGAACACAAGCATAGATAGTTCAGAGACTGGCACAAATGATGACTAACGAAAGAAGAGATAATGCAACAAGCAAAAAAGAGAACTAAAAATGGACTTAAAAAAGTTAAAGAGAATTCTTTATTTGGGGTTTTAAATTTTTTCCTTTTAAATATTTTAAAATTTAAATGTTAAATTTCATTTCAACCAATTTGCTTGGGAAATGGTAATGTACCATTCTGCAACACATCTGATGCATTCATCCATTCACCCTACTTCTTGTAAGGTGTGCCAAGTATTTCAAATTAGTGCACACTTTTCAGAATAGTACACATGCAGTAATTAATTTTTCCATGTTCCCAAGCCACTTGTCAGCAATATGCACATGATTATTACACATTATATAATTTAAAATTTATATATAGCGTGTATTTCAGTCGAGTTTGGATAATGATAAAATCAAATTCCAAAACCTACCAGCCGACCACTTTAATCTAAGTAACCCAACAACCAACCCGATCCACCCAACTTAATTTTTTATTCCTTTGGTTAAGCCGGTTTCGGGCAGGTGAGCGTTTGCTGCCCACCCCTAGAAACAAGTATAGAAATAATAAAAATGTCTTATTTCCTTTTTATAACAGTAATAATTGGAATTCTTCCATGAGCTTATCTCTTATAATGATATTTAAAACCTAGCAAGAAAATTAACTTTCATGTTCGGCTGCTGTTTTGTTTTCTCTCCTTTGTCATTGTACATGTCTTATGTGCAAATATGAGATGCATTTTGATAGGAACTGAGTGCATTATTGTATTAACACGAAAGCTCAGGGAATACCCTGGTAATACAAGTAGAAAGCTAGAAATAACAGAAAGACAGCAATGACAAATGAAACTTCTCCTATGGCAGCAGCCACCCCCGATAACCTCCCAGATATTTTCCTCCTTATTCACTCTGATCATCTACCATATATCCTTCCCTCAGCCGCGCTCTCTCACTCTTGCCATGTCATTCATTTGTTAATCTGTTAGAATCTTGCATAACGGCTTCCCTGCCCACATTCCCTGTCTTACCCCTCCTTCTCTGGTATGTCTTAAGTGGAGGCCCAGTTGGCTTGGACTCAACACATTTCATCTCCAACCACCCTCACCACCAGTTCAAGTCTGTACAATCACAAGAGGCTTGTTACCGCTGGAGTGGCAGCACACCCCAATATGTGCTGATAGAACAATGGGTGACGACACATCTTAGTCAAATATTTCTCCATTGACAACATTTTGTCCACATACAGCATCACACCATTGGTTTGTCACTGCATAGTGGCTGTTTGCCTCACTTCCCCACCATGATCTGTTTCGCAGGAATCCCAGCAGAATCAAGATTCATGTGATTCATAGGATTCAACATGCAATTCCAGTGACAAAACAATACACTCAATCTGTTTAAATTGGGTGAAGACTCACGATACTATTCATGTGATTCCCCCTAGGCCCCTACCATGAAAGCAATTTTGAATACTAGAAGTGCTAAGCAATTAGAAACAAAATTCATTTGGTCATTTTTCTGACGTGAAAAATTTGGAGAAAAAAAAAAAAAGACAATTTGTACCTTGATAAAAACCCATGATGGCATAAATCCTTCACCGAGCACCCATGTTATAAGTCCTTGAACATCCTGTTTCACAATACAAATCCCCGTCACAAGTATTTTGATTCAAAATCCATGTTACACAACAGCAGTTAAAACATACACTTATGTTCAAAGTTGAATTATCTTCTTGTGACTTGAAAACAACATCTGCCTTGCCCTGCAAAACCACAACCAATTAGCCAACACCTTTTAATTATACACTAACAAAACAAAACCCCATGACGAAACAAACAAAGAAAAGTATAGCATAGCAAACTTATTGTAGATGCCAGTTTAGGACAACATTTAAAAGACCAACTACCATGTACCATTTATCTATGCCTGAGCCCATTTATGTACAAGAGTTAACAAAATAACAGCATAGTAATTCAGCATTTCATGGGATGGGACAATTTAACTGTATAGGCATGGTTGTTAAAGTCGTGTTTTAACTCACAGATTTAAGATCTCAAATAAGGAAATTGTATCACATCACATGTAAACTTGTTTTTAGGTAAACTCAAGTGAACTCGAGTAAACTCAGATAAACTTGCAAGTTTACACCTGATTCCATGAGTTCAGTAAAACAAAAGGGAAATCGCATTTTTTCACCAAAATGATACTGTTTGGAATTAAGGCACCATTCTTTTTTCCTCTCTGCAAGTTGCGAAAATGTTTGGAATTAGGGCACCAAGAACACATTGTCATTATATGATTTGACTACTTAAGTATGATTTTAACTTTGTAATTTGTGGTTTGTTTCATTATTGTGGCTTTCTAAATATTATTTTTACGTAAACTCTCAAGTTTGACAGTAACATTGAGTATCTGTACACAAAGAACAACATAACTACTTAAAAAGGATCAACTAATGAAACACCAGCATTAAATAAATATAAAAAGACTAGTTCCTTAGCGAACAGAAACGGGAAATTAGGAATTGAGAACTCAGAAACCATTCGACCACCCCAATTGTATTGCACAAACAATCCAGAATCAGCTAAGAAGACAAGGCCCATTTATAATATTATAGTTATTCAAATGAACGGTTTTGCCTTAACTCAAACTACTACTTGAAGATCAAAGTAGCTCAAATCTACAAGAACCTCCTCAGAATTAAAACCACATTTTAATCAAACAAAAGCTCAGACTTAACATCCAAAAGAGGAAAAGAAAAACAGAAAAACAAAACATTATTCTGAAGAAGCATCGCATGTGAATAGAAAAATAAAGACATGAAAACATACTTGGGGTCCATAGACATCGTAGAACTTGCCAGGGCATTTCGTCTTAGCAGCAGAACCCTCTTCGACGCTGTGGAGGGCTTCGTTTGCGGCCTCCGCGGGATTCATTCTCCTTGTGAGTTTGTTCGGAGACAACACAAATACAAACTGTCCCCAACTTCAAATAACCAGATGCCATGAAATTGGGTGGGAAGTGGTCTGGGTCAGTTAGGGATTTTCCTGCGCTTTCTAAAATCATGGGCCTCAGCCTAAAACAATACATCTTCAGCCCACAAGCCCACCTTCACATTACCATAGTCTCAAAACAAATACAAACATGTGTCTGTATTTAGATAAAGGTAAAATCTATTGTACTGTCATAATTAATTTTATATTAATAAATAGTAAAATTAATTATTTAATTAAAAAATATATAAATAAATATTAAACTTTCCATACATGTTTAATTTGGTTCAGTAGTTTATCTTGAAAGTCCCGTTTGAATTCATTTGCATGCCTGATCTTACGCAAAACTCGAACTGGTTATGATTTTTAAAAAAATTATCTTTAAGATATATAAAGAGCGATTTATTTTTAGAAATTTTATAAATGTTAGAAGTTACTTTTTATTTTTTTTATATAAAAATACTATTTTAGTAGGTAGTTATATTTTTCTATAAGCTATTCAAAATAACTTCTTCCGAAAAGTTAAAACCATATCATTCATTCTGATCAGCAAAAAAACCATATCATTCTCAGCTACAATCTATTAAACTAAAAAGTGATTATTTAAAAAGAAAAAAAAAAAAAAAAAAGCAAGTGCACTTTTAGTAAAGGTTCAACTGGGATAAAGTTTTAAATAATTACTCACCAAAGAAAAAAATAAAAAAAGTAGCATCAACTAAACTTTTTTTATAAGTTAAAATTAATACATGGATCTTAAATTTTGAAGAAGTTAAATACAAATATTTTTCTATTTTTATTAACTTATCCAAGAAATTAAATTTATTTTATTTTTATATGACAAAATTAGTCTTTTAGTCTCTAGGATAAAATTCACTTTCATTCTGTATCTTTCTTTTTTTTTTTATTTAGTCCTCTAAGTTTTTTTTTTTTTTATGTTAATCCTTTCCATAACAACTGTTAAAGAATATAACAGAAGCATCATATGTGACACTAATGGCGTTCATTTAATTTTACCTGAAAATTTTTATTTAAAAATTGATTGAAAAATGTTATATTATGTCTCTTCTTTTTACAATCGAGTTAGGGTATATGAATTAGGATTCTACGTCTCTTGAAAATAACAAAACAAAGGCTGGGGCTTTGATGGACTCATAATCATCGACGACTTCTGCTTGCAGAGGGGTTGGCCATTCATTTTGTTACTACGGTGTAAAGAGTGTTTATCGCATAACAACTACAACAATAAATATGGGAAGGGATTTTTGAAGATGTAGAAACTATGAGGTAAATTTGTAAGATTAAATAACTGAATTTTATATTTGTGTATAAATAAGTTTAACCAATTTGTGTTCCAATCTATTGTATCATTTTTCAGTTTGGTGAGAGTTGTGGGTTTTCAAGTGGAGAGAAGACAATGAAGTTGAAAATAATAAAATTGTTATACTGAGGCAAAGGAGAAGAATTGTGCATCTTCAGAACTTACTCAAAATTAGCAAGAAAAAATTAAAAAATTTTAAGTTATATTTTAAGTATTAGTGTGTTTATTAATGTATTAGTAGTAATGTTATTATTTTTCACGTTGTTTAGCAGAAAACCACTATTGTTTAGGGATGTAATTTCTGTAAATGCACTATGAAAAAGTGGTTTGATTAAGTCATGGTCCTGCTGTTATGTTATTGCTTTTTATGGATTCTTTTATCTTTAATGCAATAATATTTTCAGCATATATATTATCTTGAAATATGAATGTGAGATAAGAAATCTTCGCTGAGACTGAGAATAAAAATTGATTAACATATAATGTTATGACATTAACAAAAGAACAAGGACAAAATACAAGCCCCACATAATATATTTTCCAACCAAACTGAACAAAACGTAAAGCAAAAAAAAAAAAAACACATTATCCCTATATAATACATTTAACTGTGTTGATATTTTCAAGTACACATCTTCATTCGTATTTAACCATCAACTAGAACTTGAGAAGTGCCTGAACTTTGAGTATAACTTGTCAATGCCTCTGTTCCAGTAGGTTGTGTTAATTTGCAAGTAGCTTTGTTATGGCCACTTACTCCACATTTGTTGCATTTAACGGTCATTCATTTCCTACTCGATTTGTTTTCCTTAACAACCTTCTCAGATGTATCTTTATTTTTTGACTTCTTTGGCCTTGCAAATTTTTTCTTGATTGGTAGGGGTAAAATGTCGAGGTAGTCAGTAGATTTCTACAAATTAGGTCCATTTGCTAGATATATGATAGACTTATAAACTGCTGCATAATGATGTTTCCTATAATAAATAGGATTATAGTCTTCAGGATTGATATTAACATGGTTTATGGAAGCAATTGAATGACAGCAAGGTATTCTAGTAAGCATCTATATTCTGCAAGAACATTCTTTTAGTTCAAGGTTCATCACAAACTTATCTCCCTTCAAATTAATATGTCAGACCTCGAACATATGTTGTCTAGATCACCTTACAAAAATGAAAATAAGTGTAAGTTGTAATATAAGACTAAAATGAATCAATTTGAAATAGTTAAAGGACTAAAATAATTCATTTTAAATAATTTGAGGACTGAAATAAAGCTAATTTAAATTTTAGAGGACTAAAATGAACTGTATTAAAAAGTTAAAGTATCATGAAAATTATACCTTGGCAACCATCATCTTGATTCAACTAGATGTTTTTGTAGCCTTTTTAGTATATTTGGCAATATATCTCTTGTTAACAATGTTGCTTTTTTCTATTGGCAGCCCACATTTCTATTAAATAAATCCTAATGTCTTCCATCATAGTAATAATGGGCTCTGCTCTAGGTTCTACAATAACTCTATTAAAAGTTTCAGACATGTTGTTTACCACCACAACAGTCTTAGATTGGAAAGAAAATCTTGACTTGCCCAATATCTTGAAGGAATTTTGAGATGTTTGAATGCTTCTTCATTAGTGGTCCTTATTTCTTTCATATGTCTTTCCCATTCTTGTAAATAAGTTGCTTTTGCTGCCTTCCACATAAGCTCTTTTAATTGTTTACTTGGATATATCTTTCTGAAATTATTATACAAGTGTCTGACACAACCTTTGTTCTACTCCAGGAAACAACTCCTGAATGACTGGTAATAATCCCTAAAATATGAACCATTTAGTGTCATATCAATAAGTTAACTAGCATATAATGGATCAAGTAAAAAGAACCACGACATATAATGGTTGTAACACCTTAATTTAATTTCAAAATAATAAATTTTGCAAAAATAAGAATAATAAAATTTTCATTTAAATATAATTTTCCATCACAAAGTTTCATTAAGCATTTCAAAATAATAAGGGATTACAAGTTTATATCAATGACTGCTACAGGACTAATTCAATTACATCGTAATTTCAAAATAAAATCTAAGTCCTATAGAAATTTCATCCATCCCTTCACTGAGCCCGGTGTTGATCGTCTTGGTCACCTGAAAATAAATGTAAGGGTAAGTACTCTATACTATCCAATACACACAAACATAGAGACTCACCTTACACACTCCAGATGTATTCTAACACTTTTTACACAAACATAATTAATCACAGACAATACTTTCCACACATTCCATTTCAAATTACAATCAGTGCGCTCATTGCACCAACACATTTCACACACGTGCTCTCACTGCATATAGCCACGCTCATCGTGGTACTATAATCACAGTTTCATACCATGGATGGTCGCCGATTACCCTCACCTTACGGATACCACGTGTGCAGTCACGAGTAGCTCGACAAAGATGCTGGTCCAAGATCTAGTCAGGAGAAGAGTGTATGGCCTGTGGTGCACCCACACTCATTGTTGATGTCACCACCACTCTCTTTTCCCCAAGGTATTTCTATCGTCCCCATCTTCCACACCTTTATTATATCGCTGAGCCATTCATAACATATTCACAATTGTATTTAACATGCCCTTTCACACACATTTTCAGCCATATACAGTATTCATATTCATACAGGCACATATGCCCATATTCATTCACATTACACGGCAAAAATGCCCACATTTATTCGCATTACATTTAACGCACAACAATTCCATACATACAACATTTTTCAACATAATCCACATTCATGAATTTATTTCATCATACACGCTATTCAACATTCATGACACTATACTCTATTCAATATTTCCACCGCACTCTCACCACAATCAATCAATTAATTCTACTAAACACACACATTCCAAACCATCCACATGACATTCAAACATAATGAGATAGGGTAGAGTCCCTCCTTACCTCAAATCGAAGACCTATGCACCAAATCAACAAGGAAGGAGCTCCCACACAAATTTCATCCTAAACACATAGAAAACTTCATGAGAAACCATAGAAGACCGAGAAAACAGGGAATAAAGAGGAGAAACCGAAACCCTAACCATTAACACTTATCTCCAAACGCCCCAAACGTAATTCCAACCTTCAATCCAACTCACGAACGACTTTAGAGGCAGTTTAATTGGTAAGAATGGCTTAGAAATAGAGAGAATCGAAAGGGAGATGAAGTGAGAAAAGTGGGAATGTGTTTTTCAAATTCTAGACCCTTCAAATATCCTCTGGTCGCGATACTCTCGCTACAGCGAGATACTCTCGTCGACGCCCCTTGTCGTTATAGCAAAAATCTCAAAGGAAACTACACCTGTCACAAATTTGGAGAACTAACTAGCAAGTGTACTAGGTAGATGTAGCAAGTAATAAAATTTGGAAATCAATATGAGTCCCAAGTATCGTCCTTAGGGATTAGATTTATCAATTACCACTTCACAAATCAATAACTAGTTGAGCCAAACGAATTTGAAGTGTTTTGAATCATTTAACAAACAAAAGCAACAAAGTGCAGAAATCTAAAAAATACAGCAAAACAGAATACGAATTTTGTATTAAAATGCTATGTGAAAAATAGTTAGGAATCATTTCACCAGACTTTCAATTGCAATGTAATCATGTTCTGGACTCTTAAGAATTCTAATTGATTGATAATCAATTTCACTTCTTTAACCAAAGGACAATTCCTTGTCTCATTGATCCTAATACCTAATTAAACCTCCCTAATTCCTTAGGTGAAATTCAATCAAATATTGCATTAAGTTCTGGAAATTATAGGATTACTAGATTATGATACTTATTCCTAAGATCTTAATAACCTAGGCATATGATTCAGATATGAGAAATAAACTCAATTTCCATTGATGAAAATTCCTCTAGGTTCAATTAAATGAAGGATTAGTTCACAATTGCATTAAGAACAGAATCATATACTCAATTCAATCAAAACCTCAAGGTCCAGATCTAAAATTACATCACAATATCAAATCTGGATCTATAGATCCCTAACAAAAAGAAATCATAATATGTTCCTAAAAGAGAAAAGGGAGAGAAAGATTAGAAGAAGAGAAACTGCAGAATTTCTTCATAAATCCAATCCCCAGCCTGATTCCTCAAGGTCCAGAGCTTGGAAGTCACCACCAATCTCCCTCTCTAACTCTCCTAAGGTGTGGAAATGAAAAGAAAACAAAAAATGGCAAAAGACCTCCAATTCTGAACTCTTAACTTCTATTTATAATGTTTTCCCTCCTTTTCCACTTCCACACTTTAATCTCTGAGGATTATAGCATGAAAGGTCTTCTAGAAGCTTCTATAACTGAATTAGGAACTCAAATCGTCCAAAGTTGACACTTAGAAGTGATATTTAAAATTCTGTTACTTTTACGTAGACACTCTGAGCACTTGAGGTGGCTACACGCTGACTGCGAAGCCACTCTGGGCACTTGACGTAGCTACGCGCTCAATTGCGTAGCTACTCTAATCACTTGAAGTAGCTACGCGCATTGTGCAGTTCTGAATTAGCCTTGAGCATAGCTACTCTGAACGCTTGAAGTGGCTATACGCATTGCATAGCTACTTTAGGCACTTGAAGTGGCTACGCGCTCAATTGCGTAGCTACTCTGAACACTTGAAGTAGCTACTCTCTTGATCTTCATGAATTTTCTTCTTCAAAGTGTTAACTCTATGCATTCAAAGTGGCTACACCCAACACGTAACACTTGATTCTTCATCTTTTAAGCTCAATTCCTTTACTTTCTTCACTTCAATCTTCAACTCAAACATCTTCAGCTCAAGCTTCTGCACAAAATTAAGTCTTTTTAAGCAAAATTATCCAGAATTGGAATAAAATATAAAATTCTAAACTATTTGTACAATTATGAATATTAATGCAATTTTTATGATATTTTCAAGTTTATTTACTATTTAACTCCTTCTTTACTAACAAAAACTAGGCTAAAAATATAGTAAATGTGGATTTATCAACACCTTGGTTTTTGCAAAATCTTGCTACAGCAAGACCTTCTTGCTATAGCGAGAAGGCGGTAGTTTCATGCCTTCCTCTCAGGGTCCTTTCGCTGTAGCGAGAACACCTTTGCACTACAAACTTAACCTATATACTCACACAACTCCAACCCAAAACAGACGTCAACCATCAACAATCATGCTTAAGCACAAGTCCACATCACATTTTAACCACATATTCATGCATCTTCATAATCATAGTTATATTCAAATCATTACACAATCAAATGCACACTCAATATATCAATTATATTTACATTAATACATTAAAATATTATTACAAAATCCAAGACGTTACAACTCTCCTTTCCTTTAGGGAATTTCGACCCCGAAATTCAATCCAGCTAAACAAATAACTATAAATACATCTCTCTCATCCTACTCTTTGTTTCCCATGTGGCATCTCCTTCGTCACTTGAGCTCCAAATCACCTTCACCAATGAGATTTCCTTGCCCCTCAATTTCTTAACACGGTGGTTAACAATCCTCACTATGTACACATCGTAGGACAAGTTCTCTCTCACTTGAACCGGGTTAAGATCGATCACGTGAGAAGGATCTAGCACATACTGCCTGAGCTGTGACACATGAAACACCATATGTAGATTTGAGAGATTCGAAGGTAACGCTATTCGATACGTGGCAGGACCAATTCTACTCAGCACCTTGAATGGCCTAATGAACTTAGAAGATAGCTTCCAAGATTTCAGAGCTCTCCTAACTCCAGTCACAGGTTAGAACTTCAGAAACACATGGTCACCCACCTAAAACTCCAATGACTTCCTCCTCTTATCATAGTAGCTCTTTTGCTTGTCCTGTGTGGCCTTCATCTTCTCTTTGATCATTTTGATATGCTTATTCTGCTTTTGGATCATATCCAGTGCACACAAAGCCACTTCTTTAGTTTCATACCAACATAATAGAGTTCTACACCTTTTCTCATACAAAGTCTCGAATAGTGCCATTCCAATGCTGGCATGATAGCTGTTATTGTACGTGAACACCACTAGCAGCAGGCATTCTTCCCAATCTCTTGTTGCTCAATTATGCAGGCTCTTAAAAGATGCTCTAGGGATTGGATAGTCCTTTCCGTCTAACCATCGGTCTGTGAGTGATAAGCCGAACTAAGTTTCAACTTAGTACCCAATGCCCTCTATAGGCTCTCCCAAAACTTTGAGGTAAACCTCAGGTATCTATCAGACACCACACTAGTTAACACTTTATGGAGCCTGATTATCTCCCTCACATATAAATCCGCAAGTCTCTCCAACTTATACTTCATGTTAATCGGGAGAAGTGTGCAGCCTTAGTCAATCGATCCACTATCACCTAGATGACATCATGTTTGTTCCTGGTCCTCAACAAACCAGAAACAAAGTCCATGGAAATACTGTTCTATTTTCACTCAGGGATCTCTGATGGTTGCAGCAACCTAGGTGGATGTTGGTGCTCTACCTTCGCCTTCTAGTAGATTAGGCATCTAGCCATGTATTCGGCTATGTCCCTCTTCATCTCATTCCACCAAAAACTCTTCCGGAGATTCAGATACATTTTGGTCACACAGGGGTGAAAACTCATCCTGCTCTTATGTGCTTTCTCAAGCACCATCTGTCTCAACTCATTCATTTGGAGAATGCACACTCGGTTCTGAAACTTGATCACCCCATTCTCATCACAATAGAACTCCAAGTCTTTCCCTTCACTCTTTTGCCTCATCATGTATTGCAAGAAAGCATCCCCTTGCTGAGCATCTTAGACGTACACCAATAAGTCATTATGAATCGTCGTTGCTCCGAGATACAAACTCTCCGGCGTCACCTCCATGGTCAAGTTCATGTCCTGAAATTCCTCAATCAGTTCCATCTCTTTACCATCATTGCTGCCACGTGCAATGACTTCCTACTCAACGCATCAGCCACCACGTTTGCCTTGCTAGGGTGGTAAGACAACGTGAAGTCGTAGTCCTTAAGGAATTTCATCCACCTCCTCTGTAGCATGTTTAACTCCCTTTGATCAAACAGATACTTCAAGCTCTTGTGGTCACTGAGCACCTCAAACCTTGTTCCATATAGATAGTGCCTCCATACCTTAAGAGCAAAAACCACCGCAACTAACTCCAAATCATGCATCGGATAGTTGACTTCATATGGGCGTAACTGTCTTGAGACATAAGCAACCACTCATCCATCTTATATCAGAATACACCCAAGTCTATACCCGGATGCATCACAGTACACATCAAACTTTCGCTTCGAGTCAAGCAGAACCCACACAAGTGCTGAAGTCAACTTTATTTTTAGCTCTAAAAAACAAGTTTCACACCTTTTGCTCCATTTAAATTCCCTGTTAAAGGCAAAGCTAACTTAAAAAATCCTTCAATGAACTCTCTACAATAGTCTGCTAGTCCCAGAAAACTGCGCACCTCAGTCATATTCGTCGGTCTTTGCCATCCAGCTAACGCTTCCACTTTCGCAGAGTCCACCATGATTCCTTCCTTCAACACTACATGCCCCAGAAACTTGATCTCTGACAGCTAGAACTCACACTTGGAGAATTTTGCATACAACTGCCTCTCCTTCAGAATTTGCAAAACAATCCTCAAGTGCTCGGTGTGCTATTACTCTTGAGTCTTCGAATAAATCTGGATGTCGTCAATGAACACCACCACAAACTTATCCAAAAACTCATGGAAGATCTTGTTCATGTAGTCCATGAACACCGCAGGCACATTGGTCACTCCAAACAACATTACCAAGTACTTATAGTGACCATACCGCGTCCTGATCGCCGTCTTAGGTACATCCTCATCCTTCACTCTGATTTGATGGTACTCCGATCTCAAGTAAATTTTAGAAAACACTGCAGCTTCTCTTAACTAGTCCATCAAATCGTCGATCCTCAGGAGTGAATATTTGTTCTTTATCGTCACTTTGTTCAGCTGTCGATAGTCCACACACATCTTCATGCTCCTATCTTTCTTCTTCACCAAAAGCACTAATGCTCCCCATGGTGACATGCTCGGTCTTACAAATTGCTTTTGTAATAAGTCTTCTACTTGCTTTTTGACCTCTGCCAACTCCACTGGTGACATCCTATAAGGTACCACAGAAATCAGGCTTGCCCCCAAAATGAGGTCAATAGCAAATTCTATTTCCCTCTGAGGCGGTAACTCAGAAACATTTTCAGGGAAAACTTCTAAGAAATCCCTCACCACTGGGATGGACTTCGGCTCTACCATGCTTTCGACCTCTATTGAAAACATGATTATAAAGGCCTTGGCGTTTACCGTGTTCTCCCACGCATCTTGGCTCATAAGCCTTGGAACCTCTGTCATTGTCACACAGAAGATCAAAGTCTTCTTCTCTCTACAATCTAACAGTACATGGTTGGCAACTAGCCAATTCATCCCCAAAATTATATCCAACTGGGAAAGAGGTAAACAGATCAAGTCCACCTCAAACTCCCTACCATGCACCATCATTGAACACCCCAAACACACGCACGACGTTACAACTGGCTTACTCGTTGAGGTAGTCACCACAATATTACATGGCAATTCAGTCACACACAAATTTAGACTCTTCACACAATCCACAGATACAAAAGAGTGCGTAGCACCCAAATTAAACAACACATCCAACAGTCGACCCTTAATAATGCATTTTCCTCTGATCAACTCCTCAGATTATGAAGCCTCTGCTTCGTTCATGGCAAAGACCCTACCAGGAATACTCAGCTTCGGCGCCATGCTTGACCCCGTGCTTCCTCTCAACTCAGGCCTCTGAGCTATACTAGCACTCTCACTCCTCTTAGCAGCCCAGCACACATTGGCAGTGTGTTCCAACTTCCTACAGTTGCTACAAGTTGTCCGTGACTGTGGGTAGTCCCTCACTATGTGTGGCCCTCCACACCTGAAGCATTTGATCAGCCCTCTGAAAGAGTCTAATCCTAAGTCACTCATACTGCTCTTTTCTTGTGATGAAGTCCCTCTGGACTGTGAATTACTTGAGCCCAAATATGGCCCTTTAGAGAATCTAGGGGTTCTTCTCTCTTGCCTCATTGGACTGGCTCCCCTAGTTTCCACTATCTTCCCTTTTGAATTGGCCTCAAAGATTCTGCTCTTGCTTACCAAGGTGGACAAGTCCGTCAGTTGAAACATAGTGACTACAGCTCAGATGTCTGACCTCAGTCCATGCTTAAACTGAGCACACAAGTCCTCCTCTTCATCCTCATATTGATAGTGAGGCCAATACTTCATCAGTTCTTGGAACCTTGCTGCATACTCCCCCACTGTCATGCTTCCTTGCTTCAGCTCAAAGAACTCTCTAACTTTCTGCTTCTTCAAATCCTGGGGAAAGTAATTTCCTAGGAAAATCGCCTTAAAGGTCTCCCACTAGATGTAGCCACCCTCTTGTGGCAACGTCTGACTGGCAAACCTCCACCAATCTTTTGCCTTCCCACATAGTATGTAGGTGGCATAGTTCACCTTGTGCTTTTCCCAACACCCCATTGCATGGAAGATCTTCTCTATGTTGGCCAACCATCTTTGGGCTCCCTCAGGGTCAAATCCTCCCTCAAACTTTGGAGGATCATGCCTAGTGAAGGCAGACAACCCTCGGTATTCAGCTGGCTCTCCGCCTTGATTATGCGCCAAGGTTTCCAAAATTTGAGCCATACGCTCTATGAGAGCATTGGTGCCTCTAGCTCCTCTACCTCTACTAGCCATTCTAATCCAAGCTAGCAAATAATGCAACAACACACTGAATTTGTTGGATCAATAACAACAATCAAATTTCAGGTAATCAAAACACATCAACACTCAGCTTGGACGCTTCAGCCCGATACCCTAGTCCGATTTGGATGAACTGCTTTGATACCAAAATTGTAACACCTTAATTTAATTTCAAAATAATAAATTTCACAAAAATGGGAATAATAAATTTTTCATTTAAATATAATTTTCCATCACAGAGTTTCATCAAGCATTTCAAAATAATAAGGGATTACAAGTTTATATCAATGACTGTTATATGACTAATTCAATTATATCATAATTTTAAAATAAAATATAAGCCCTATAGCAGTTTCATTCATCCCTTCACTAAGCTCGGTGCTGATCGTCTTGATCACCTAAAAATAAATGTAAGGGAAAGTACTTTACACTATCCAACACACATAAACATAAAGACTCACCTTGCACACTCCACATGTATTCTAACACTTTCTACGCAAACATAATCAATTACAGACAACACTTTCCATATATTCTATTTCAAATTACAACTGGTGCACTCACTGTAACACCTCGAATTTTGTAATATTGTTTAATTATTAATATATATGTGAATTGCCATATGTGGTGTGTTGATTTACACGATGATGATGTGAATGTGTGTATGTGACCTTTTTAGGATGCTAATACGTGTGTGTGTGTATATATATATATATATATATATATATATATATATATGTTGATTTGTGGTTGGAATTGAACTATTGAAATAGGCTGAGTATGTGGTGCAAGGTGTTTTTGCTGTAGCAAGAAATTTCTCATTGTAGCGAGAATGCCCTAGGAGGAAGGAATGAAACAAAAGCAGGTAATCAATCAATTAAATTAAAATTTAAATGGGGAAATTTAACAAAAATCGATAGAGCAAAATTTAAAACAAAAGGAAGTAATCAATCAATTAAATTAAAATTGTGAACGCAATTAACTTGAAGAAAAAGATAGATTAAAAATTATCAATTCACAGAATCTCAAATGCATGTAATTCTAATTGCATATTATCTAAAGATTTTAATCTGAATTTGAATAATTACTCAATCCAATTATCAATTCAATCGAATAACTTAATTGAACAAGATCTTGAATAAAATCAAATTATCACTTAACCTAATTATCACAAATAAGTCCAATAATAATATATGTGAGTATTGACTTGGATTGGCCAAAGTTGATTGAGAAATAGGCTAAGTGTGTGCTGCAAGGACATTCTCGCTGTAGCGAGAAGGTCCTGAGCGAGTTGGCTGCCTCTATTGCGTTCTTGCTATAGCGAGAAAGAAACAGAGAGGGGGGGTAAGTTTCTGGGCTTAGTCTCGCTGTAGCGAGATTATGCAGAAAACTGAGTGCAGATTCGTCTGATATTTTCGCTGCAACGAGGAGTCTCGCTGTAGCAAGAGGTGCCTCACTGTAATGAGAGTGTCGTGACTCATAGGATATTTAAGGGGTTTAAGGTTGAGGAATACGCATTTCCCACTACCCCTTTCATTTCTATCTTGATTCTCACAATCCCTAGCCCTTTTTCACTGATTGAATTGCCTCCAAACATGTTTATGTGTAAGATTGAAGGTTGGAATCACATTTGGAACGTTTGGAGGTAAGTATTGTGAGCTAGGGTTTTCAGTCTTTACCTTTTTCCTTGTTCTTTTGATTTCTCATGTAATTTTTCAATGTATCTAGGGTGAAACACTATGTGAGGGACGTTTTCTACTGTTATTTCGTGATTGGATCTTCATTCCAAGGTATAGGGAGTTGATCCCAAACCCTAACTTCTCTTAGGTAGTTTGAATTGAAAAACCCTTACTTTCATAACTATCTAAATGTAACTTATAGTAAAGGCTCTATGTAGCGACCCAATTTCATAAAACATTGGTACCAACTATATAACATGATAGTTTAGAAAACACCAAAATCTGGTAATATTTTTTTTTCTTCATGTAGTTTACGAGTATAGTTCTCTTTCTCTAAGAGAGAGTTAACATGCATGCATATATATATATTCTTTTTTTTTCATCATTTCATGATCCAATTTTTAATGATATACCCATATAAGATCATCATAACTCATCATCAGAAAATACCTCAAATATATTAATCATAGTTTGCGGAAACGATAGGTTCATGATTAACAATACGGTCAACATAGTTCAAATACAACATAATCAAAGTAGAAACAGACCAAACTCCCTAAGAGCAGTTCTACTAAAACATAAGTAAATAACGACATCAATCAAGAGGCGAATAATCCTCAATGGGATCAGACTCATCAAATGATGTCGAGAAAGTAGAACTAGAAGCAGCGGTCGTGCCATGACCTCCACCATCCTCCTCCATCCTTCCAGCTGTGTGAGGAGGTGAAGGGGCAACAGTAGGTGAAACCAAAGTGGACAGGTATGCAGGATGCATGTAAGAAGGCATAGTAGTGTACCTAATGGAGGATTCCACCACATGGATATCTCTCTCTATTGGCA
The DNA here is from genome assembly GCF_003935025.1 of Abrus precatorius. NCBI lineage: Eukaryota > Viridiplantae > Streptophyta > Magnoliopsida > Fabales > Fabaceae > Abrus > Abrus precatorius. The sequence goes on along the minus strand of NW_020874428.1, from coordinate 13,139,760 downwards.
CGGGTGGAGAAGTAGGAGTAGTCAAAGTAAATGGCACAGGCACAGGCGCAAGAGCTGGCCTAGCAGTAGGAGTACGAGGATCAATCGACATGAGAGTCGGGGAAGTAAACAAGGCAGGGTAAGGTAACTAAGTGTCACCAAGAGGGACAGAAAAGACAATCGCAATGGGTGTGTCTGCAACGTACTGGGTGATCCATGAGCCTCCACTATCAAATCCATGAATCATGTGGGCGAACCCGCGGAAGACACTTTGTTGAACCGCGGAGTCGAACACCCACATATCCTCCTTAGAAGGAAGGATCCACACTTTCACCCTGTTCCTGTCCATCTATATAAATAAAAGAAAAGCAATACAAGACAACACAACACAAGGGTGAGTTCTCCAAACACAAACATCATTCAATAGCCATACCCCAAGGAAGGCGGCGTCATAGTCACAATTCAATTTAACAATCCACATTCAGCATCATCCAAGGTTCAATCATATAATAAGGAGATAAATGTAATCACAATCATAGCCAACATCACAAGTAGTCAATCATCCCTAATAATAATGCACATGATGCATGAATGCAGGTTTCAATCTCACCCATATAGTCACTCATGTGTTAATAGCATGCAAATGATGCATGGGGATCTCATTCCTCTATGACTGGCGACTTCCCCAGCTTTTAGCATAGTGATAGATAGATAGATTCAAGTCATATGGCGATCGGAGGACTCCATTCCCTACTCTGCACAGTGATATCATAGATAGGAAAATAGAATAATAGCACATCATTGATGTGTAGTGCCATCCGGCACGTTTAGGAATGGACCTCTACGACTCTAGTATTATGGAGTTCATGTCAGGTTTGGCTAAGGTCTGGTAAGCGGGTCACGACCCAGCTACAGGGAGCTCAGCTGCCATGTGCCACTTAGGTCGGATGTTCCCCCTTTCGCCACCCCAAGAAGGTATACTTTGGACCAAACTTCCAATACCTACAGTTGTGCCTCTGTAATGCCATCAAGTCATTTCACAAGATAATATATGATGCATGAAGTAGTATTTTTAGTTTTCTTGTGATAGTTTTCTCAACTCATATCATTTAGCCACTTGGGCTATTGCACAGTAATAATAGAAGTCACCATGGACTTAGAATCATAGCATATAGCATAAGCTAAAAGTCATCATAGACTTAGCAATATGGATAGATAATCTCCATGAGTCACATGCCTTAGCATGGATAGATAGATACCATGAGTTTCACAATAAATCTCATTGAGTTCATAATAATTTCAAACAATATATTTCAAGAACTCAGGGCATAATATAGATTTCTCATCATAATTTCATTGTCTCATGGTTTTATAATTTCACAATCATGGATAATTTTAGTGCAGCACGTAATATATTGGACCACAACTTAGGTAAATCATTCAAGCCTTCATAATTCATTTCCTTTTTCTCAAGTTACTCTTTCTTTCACATTTCAAGTCTAATCTCTCTTTCCACTTAGCACAATCTCATTCCTCAATCTATTGTAAATTATCCTTTCAAGTTCATCCTAACCTTTACATTTATTTCCATCAACCTCTAACGCCTTCTAAACCATAAATCGTTTCACTCAAACTCTTGCTCTCTTGATTTCTTCCTCTCGATTTTTCACTCCATGAAAGGGCAAATCCTCAAACTTAATTCTTCTCTAAACCATTAATTAATAAAGTTGATTCACAATAATCTTAGGGTATTACCTCTCGGTTTTTCATTCTTGAATAGGGAAGATCAATCAAATTTAGGTTCTTTCTATACCACCAACTTAATCAACTTAATTCACAAATGTTTAAAGTCCTATCCTCTCGATTTTTCACATTTTTCCTCATAGGTCACATGCTGATTTTTCATTCTCCATACCCAATCACTCATAACACAACTAGATTATATCATTTCCAATAAATCCAATCATATTCATGGTCCATTTCCATCAAAGAGCCCTCAAAGGCTCTAGATTATCAACATTGCAATATTACACAATCATTTTCGCTGCACATTGTTATGATTCATCTATTCTTTCATAAAGGTATGCCAATGATGCATGTGATGCTCTCAAATAGCAATTCCATAGCATAATTCATAATTAATAGTAAGTAATCTAAATTTCCAGCCAAGCATCACTTTAAACATACCTCAAGGTTCTCCAAACACAATTACTAAGGATGAATAGTACATATCTCACATCATCACTTTTTTTTTCCAGCAATTTACTCAAGTAAATTTCATGAATTTTCACATCCAAAATCAAGTAAATTCAAGTCTTGCACTAATTTTCATCCAAGGTAAATCATGCAAAATTTACAAGCAACCATCAACCTTTCAAACAAGTAATTTCAGCATGGTTCAATCAAATCAAGTCATGGCAAGACACTTTCAATTTCACTTTTGCTTCCTTACACAAAACAAGGCATACAAGATTTTTTTTTTCAAATCTTTGCAACACTTTTTAATGCCAAAACCGAGACCATCCAAGCTAATTTTCACCTTTTCCTTTATAAAATTTTCTCTCGTTATTCATACCAATCTTTTCCAAATATTTCAAGGTTTCAAAATACATTAATTTCAACCTTTTTCCTCATAATACTCAAAACTGTCCAGCCTTTAAAACTTAATTTTTTGTCAAGTCCAAAATGAGCAAAAAAGGGGAAAATCAACATGCAAACATAAGGTTCTATCATCCAAGTGCAGGACTTTAATTTTCAATGAAGGATTATGTTTAAAAAGTCTAAACTGAGGCAACACAAGGCCAACTTAGCACTCAAACTCTTAAAATTATGAAAGAATCTCTTTTTATAAAATCAAGCTTGGTAACAAAATGTTCAAGACATGCAAGCTCACGGTTCTAAGGTCTCAAAGGGTAGATTATCATTTATTCAAGAGATCTAGTAAGGTAACCTCAAAACCGAGACATGTACAAGGGATTTTCAACACATTTCAAGCTCAAAATTTCGTACAAAGGAAGAATATCACATGCAACGGTTAAAAACTCAAACTTTCTAAAAGATTTCTTCATGCAAAAAAAAACTGAGACTTTAGAAGTGAGGGAAGTAATTTACAAAGTGAAAACTCAACATGCAATTGAAAGAAATTGTCATCCAAGTTCATAGTTTCATGATTACAAGGGTGGATCATCATTTAAACAAGAATTTCAGCAAGAGAAGTGTAAAATTGAGACATGCACAAGGAGGAAACCACATGCAAATGTCAAAAATGCAAGCTTTCAAGGGGATTACCTCATTCACACATAAAACCAAAAATTTAGAGGTAATAAAAGTGAAGAAATCAAGTGAAACTCAACATGCAAAAGGTACAATGAGCTTATTCAAAATTATTGAAGATAAAAATGAAACCTTTCCAAGATTTTACACAATTTCAACCAAGGAAAGCAAGTAAAAGATAGAAGGATGAGAACTCCCCTTTGCCTTTGAGTTTTTTGGGCGTGAAATTGAAGAAGGAAGGGCTGAAAATGGTGGATCTCCAAGGAGTGCTTGCTGAACCGAGAAAACAGCAACCAAGACCTTCAAGTTCTTCCTCCTAGGTGAGTTCTTTCAACACGAAAATTGGAGGGATGATGGAGGAAGAAGTTGGTGATGGAAAGGTGAAGTATTTGGGTGATTTGGATGAAGATTTGGTGAGATTTGTGGGCTGGAACCTCTTGGTTTCTTGAGAGAGTTTTGAGAGAGTTTGAGATTTTGAGAGGATGAAGAATGATGAAGAACAAGTGAGAGAAAAAGAGAAGTGAGGTCACGATTTTTGGCTTCCAAAGGGTGCAATTTTAGTTTGACAAGCTTATTTATATGGAGGGTTAAGTTTAGATTGGCCAATTGCCACTAAACACTTATGGCTTGGCTTAGTTGGCAAGGCTTCCAAGTTTAAGAACTGCACATGGTTTCATTTGGGTGAAATTGGTGAAAAATGAGATAAGAAAGGGTGCCACGATTTTTTGTGTAGGAATAGTGAATTTTAGGGAAACTTGCAAGCAAAGTTAGTACAATTTCAGCAAGCAATTGCATGGAATAATTTTGGGCTGCATGCAAATGGTTATGGATATCCCAATTTCCCAACAGTTGACACAAAATTTCAAAGACGAGATTTTGGGCATCAATTGCATGTAATTTGATTGGCCAGAAAAGAATGCGACATGACTAGGTTGACATGTGGACGAGACGTTTGATGTGGTGCTAAATTTAAGAAAAGTAATTGATTAAAGTAATCATGGTGTCGGCATATCGGAAGACATGAAAAGAAAGTTCCAAAATGATTATGTCCATAAATCGGGAGACAAAATATGTTGCATGTATTTCTAGTGGCCGATACTAGATTTCAGAAGATTTGGATAATCACGATGTTTGTAAATTGGGAGACAAGGTTTAGTTGCATGAAAATCTAGTGGCCGATGCTAGATTTGGAAATCTTAGAAGTAATGATTACTAGATTTCGTGAGATTCCGTGCAAGAATTTTGACAGCTAAGAAATGATTGAAAATCTAATAAAATGATTACTAAATCTTATGTTTTTCGAGGCGGATAATTATGATTTGACAATTATTTAAATAAGACAAAAATTGACTTTTCAGATAAAATTCTCAGGGGTATTTTAGACAGTACAACTGGACGTAATCAGAGAAATTTTTGGGCGATAATAAAATCAATATTGCATGTCGTTACCCTAAAATGCCAAATTCAGAAATAAATCAATATTCTAAAATAAAAATCAACATCTATCCAATTATTCTGATACTAGCAACTCGGCATCAGCAAATAATTAAAGATCAAGAGCTAATAGCCAACTAACAAAAATTGGATCGTTTCACTCTAAATAAAACTATCTTTAAGGAATATTACAATTTTACTAAGCAAATTTTGTTTAGGAGTAGTTAAGATTTGTTATTTGATGTTTTTGGAATAATGGACATATTATTAATAATGGATTATGTCAAACTTTAGGATAGACGACCTTATTATTACTGAGAAAATGTATATGTTAGATCGTACGATTGGACTGAGTCAAGAGGTATCCGACCTCCAGCACATTGTATTGATCTATGTGATGTATGGACTTGTTTGAGGATTTTTTGTGTTGAATGAATGGTTTTTTTTATGATTGAGGTATGTAGAAACTGGTTAAATTAGGTTGTTAATTAAAAGTGTTATATTATTCTTAAATGAATATATAGTTTGATGTATGAAATGAAATGATATGACATGATGGTGGAATTGTGAGAAAAGTGATTATAATAGGGAGTCAGAATGATTGATGGATGTGATTATAATATAGGTATTGTGGTACATTCAAAGGGTGTATTCATAGTACATGTATTGTAATATATACCAAGTTATGTGGTCAAGACTCACGTATTATGACACGTTGACCTGTGAGAAGAATATGAAAAAGAATGAGAAATGTTTGTTGTAAGTATAAATAGCTACAGAGATACACTAAAAGTATAGAGTCCGGAGAAGATTTGAGAAATATTGGGGAAATGAAGGTGGTGAATGCTAAGTATAAACGAGTACATAATGATTTGCTTAAAGTGAAAGCATTCACAGGCCACACACTCATATCCTGACGAGACTCCTGACTATATCTTTGCTAAAAAGGGGCCAGGTTGGCAAACGTGTATCCGTGTTGCTGTGACTAACTAGTAGCTATCTATGCTATGAAGTCCTCAAGGGATATCAGGGGCCATGAATATGAAAGTATAATGAATGTGAAAGTGTGATGAATATAAAGTAGTATGAAAATTATATGATTATAATATATGCATTGTAACATATCGATTGATGTTGTTATAATATATGTGTTGTAACATATTGAACGGTGCGATTATGACACATGTATTATGACATATTGATTGATGTGGTATAATACATGTATCAGGACATACAAATTAGTATGAAAATGCATGCCTTAAATATTTACAAAGATGATTGATTGATTGCATGTATGGGCTCTACTGTAATAATGATTTGTATGCTTTGAGTGTTATTGTTAATCTAGCACATCTACATTAGATAACATTTTCAATATTAGTAGAGCGGGAGATACTCACCCTTACTAATATTTTCAGGTAATGACAGGAAAGAGATAAAGAGGGCTAGTTCGTTCTAAGATCATAATCCAGTGATATTGGGAGAAAGACTGCTCTATAGGAATTAGAACCATTTGAGAAATTATAATATTTTATCCTAATTACATTTCATGTTAACCAAGTCATATAAATATTTCTTTAATGTCAAATTTTATAAATTATAATGCTTTGGTGAATTTTGTTATAATAAGTAATTTGGAGGTGTAAATTTAAGTTTATTTATTACTTTAAAGTCTTGAAATTATTCCTTTAAAAATTTTAAATACTGTGAAATTTGATAAAATTTTCATTGAAGAAATATAAGTTTTGTTTTTATTCAATTATAAATCTATCAAATAGAACAAAAATTATTCTATTCCTCTTTTGCTTATAAAAATTTATTTAAATTTAGATAAGAAAATGAGGATGTTACATGAGATACCATTAACTCTAACTACACTAACTACACTTGTTAGGTCATAGGATGACTCAAATAATATTGGATACACTTCAATAAATGCTTAAATAAAAATTTACATATTTAATAAAATAATCAATTGTCCCCCTTTTAAGAGAAAATTTTAAAATAATTATTTGCAAAACTTTCTATTTGCTTAAGCCTTTGTTACTATAAACTTTGAAAAAGATAATCTGTTTGTTTAAAAATAAAAAATAGAACATGAAAAAAAATCAAATTTATGATTATTTTAAAAATTACTTTCAGTAGTTTTAGAATTAAAAAAATTGTATGCATTTTCAATATAACCAAACAAAAATAGATTATATTTAAAATTTTTAAAGTAATTACTTTTTTTAGTTTATTTATACATTTTCAAAATTATTTAAAAAAACCTTACACAAATTATTGGTTTTGAAATTCTTGATATTGATTTTAAAACATTGTTGTTTACTATAGGTATATGAAGATTTGTATTTATTAAGTAGATGAAATATTAGAAGGGTTAAGAATTTATGGGGTAAATCATAAGAAAACAAAAAAAAAATAATGAAAGAGATTGTTTAAGCCATATAAAACTTTCTTCATTTTTCACACTTTGTTTTCACCATCAATAATGTCATAGCTTGATGAGATTTTCAAGCAAACTCATGAAATTATCTGAGAAGAAAATAGCACCAGAAAAAAAATAATATTGTAAGTTCTATTATTTTATTATATATATATATTTTATTGTTAGTTTGACCTTCTGTTGATCAAGAGTATTATCAATATTTAACAGTATAGATTTATTTGCAGTCCACTCAGTGTCTTCTTGTTCTTAGTCTTTTTACAATCTCCTAAGTCACATTCTTTTTCAATAGTGTTATTTTTTTTATTTATCGCTTGATTCTAATTTTCATCTTTTAAAGCTCCCTACACTGATTTAAATTAAAGAAATTCAAATTCAAATGTTAGTATCAAACAAGCTTTTATTCAATTTTCTATAGGTTAATTTTTAACAATTATGTAAATAACTAATGCAAGAGAGTTTAATCAATCCAACAACTATTACTTAAACTATAAGGCAAAATTATCTCTTTAACTTATATAATTATATAATACTACGTACTCTTTTTTATTACAAAAATTACTCCTAAGTTAAATGAATGAAGAAAGATTAAAGTAATATATAAAAAGGAACAGGTATCAAGCAAAATATTTTCAAATCTCAAAAGGCATGAATGTAATTTGCCCTAATATATAACAAATAGTAAATCAACTGTTAAAAAAAATATTACATGTATAAAAAATTTACTCAAATTAACGGAACATTTAAAAATTAATTTTTCTATTTAAATCCCCGAAAAATAATATTACATGTGAATTTTATATAATTATTTTATTTCTCTCTTATTTTTTTTATTATTTTTATGTACAATCATTTTAAAAATACACGTGAAAACATAAGAAGACACATTTGCAGGTATTCCTGGGTAGGAGTACAAAAAAACACTTCTCTTCAAAATATTTCCATTTTTCGCTAAACTTTCTGAGTCAAAAATACGTGGAGACTTTCCCCTCCCTACTCTTTCTGTGCAGTTATATACGCCTCTGCTTTCTGGTTCCTACAGATTGGATTATATTTAGTGAGGACAAAATTTAAGGTATCAAAACATGAATGACATCCACATGAATTTGAGCCTATCTGAACCTTACAATCCTGAAACAATAATATCCACTTGATCAAAATCGAGCAGAAAACAAGGAGAGTGTCTTATCCATAACTCAAGGAAACCTGCATTGCCTTCTCCACTCTCTCTCAGTTAAGTTGATTACGTGTGAAGCAGAATGGCCTTGGAGACCTGTTTAAGAGTAACCACAGTAGGCACAGCCACCACACCCCAATGTCTTCATCCATTCAGTTCTAGACAAAAACTTGTCTGCCCTACTTTCAGAGGGTTCAAGAAATCCTTGTCAAAATCAGCTTTATCAAACCCATCTCCTCTTTACTCTTCTCTTCCTGGTATTAGCTACAGAAAATCTCGTTTTATCTGCAATGCTCGTGAAGCAGTAAATGAAGGTAACACATCACATCACTCTGCTGATTGTTGCCTTTTAATTCATTATATTTTACTCGAACAATCTTCTTTCTATCACATGGTTTTCGTGTTTATCTCCATTACACATTTCCATCTCTTCTAAAACGGCATCAAAAGTATGGGCAATTCTAACGAGCAATAGTTAAGGAAAATAAAGTTTTTTATTTAAACATATTAATAACACACTTGTTATATCTTTTAATGTATCCTAACATAATTTAAATAAAATAAATTTATTTATTAACTTCTTAACCAATATTTTTAAGAACCCTGCCAATTCAGCATCTGCATCAACCACCATAAAGAACATTGGTTAACAAAACCCTAAAATTAAAGAGTATAGCATTAAAAAATATCATTGCATGAAAACATCAGTATTTTGCAGCCAAATACATGCTTGAGGGATGTGTTTAGTTAATTGAATGAGTATCCTTAATCTGCCTTCCTTGAATTGAATTTATAATTTTATTTTTCCATAAGAAACATTTATAATGGTATGTGTATGCACAAATTTTACAGTGCGAGTAGTGACAGATTCAAGCTGGAATAACCTTGTCATTGCTAGTGAGACCCCAGTGTTGGTAGAGTTTTGGGCACCATGGTGTGGTCCATGCAGGATGATAGCCCCCGTGATTGATGAGTTAGCGAAAGAGTATGCTGGAAAGATTGTATGTTTCAAGCTAAACACCGATGACTGTCCCAACATAGCTACACAGTACGGGATCAGAAGCATACCAACTGTTCTTTTCTTCAAAAATGGAGAAAAGAAAGAAAGCGTAATTGGTGCAGTTCCCAAGTCAACTTTGTCCGCAACAGTGGAAAAATATGTCGATATATAAGCTGGAAAACGAAATGTTATAAGGAAGGAAAGCTTGATCATAAATTATGGACCATTCATTTTACGGTTTCAACAATAGTATTTGTATCCATATCTTTTTTCTTCATTTTGTAAAGATTACAATGTATAAATTCCCCACGGAGGAAAATCTTCAGTCCCTTCTTTTCACCGATGTTCCATTACAATTTACTTTCCAATTTAGATTACTGATCAAAAAATTTGTCCCGCCATGTTAATTTGGCTACACATTCGGGAGAGAAAACCCAGTTTCCAATGTCTTCATGGCCACTCAAGTGAGGTCTCAAATTGAAATGTAAACTTTACTTGGGACTGAAACCAAACATGGTGCCAGACTTGTCCACCGTTGACGCACACGGCTATTGCTCCTACTTAGTTGCAGTTGGCAGCCCAAAGCTTTCTTGCATGTTGTAGGATAAGTTTGTGAACGCAATAAAGATATTTAAAATAGTACAAAAATTAGAAGTTACATTTTGAATTCAAAAGAAAATTCAGCCCCAACGGCAAAACAACCAGCCAACAAATTTTCATTTTCCATATATATATATATAAAATAACAGATTAGTACAAAAGACCTATCACTACCCGACTGCATTCTGCCATCGTAAGGGGGCCAAAGGCAATTAAAGCATTTCTCATGCTGCACAAGCAGCTATCCAAGAACCACAACATCCATAAGATTACAAAGGCTCTCATGGAGATGGTTTCCAATCAAATTGAAGATTATTAAAACCATTTCCTGCTCCTAGCCCACTAAGTATTTGGCTTGACAAATCCTGTTGATGATTCATAACTTGATCCCGAGCAATAGATGCCATTCCTCCTCCCCTTCCATGCATGATTGAACTATGTCCTATTACAGGTCTCATTCCATTGGTCATACCAGATGGACCAAGACCCATTGTGCCATAACCACCAACCCCAACACCCGAATTACTGTTCACTGCCCCATTACCCACCAGGCCATTGCCACTGTTGAGCCCTGTATTGGTACTCACTGGTAGAATCCCATTTACATTTTTCATCTCATTTCCAAGAGAACCAGCACCTGCCATTCCACCTGTGCCATTCATCTGTGAGGACATCATCTCATGAATGATTTTCTGGACTGAGCTATGAGTATCGCTAGGGTCAGCTTCACCAGAAAGAGATGTCTGCTGTTGTTGCAAGGAAATATTAGCTGGTGAGTTTGCTCTACCCATGTGATTTGCAGAAATTAAGGCAGGGTGAGATGTTTGTGGGTTGTTAGATGACGATAGTGTTGGTGATTGAAAAGGAGATGCATTTGGTTGAGCTGGTGGCACATTACTGGAGGAACCTGGGGATGGAATCTGAACAGAACTACCTCCATAAGGACTGCTTGCATTGTTCATTGAACTTTGTCTAGAATTCATTGAATTCTGGTGAAGAAGTCCAACAATGGTACTTGTGGTGGTTGATGCAGATGCTGAATTGACAGGGTTATTTACACTAGCCACACCATTGCTTGAAGCAATTTGCAGAGAGTTTTGATCACCATTTGAAGTGCGGGCCACCATATGCTGCTGTGGCTGTGACTGCTGCTGTAATTGATCTTCAGACTGTGCCTGACTATGAAGCCCAGATGAACCACTTGTTCTCCGAGGGAATTTGGCTAAGCTTTCTGAAGGAAAGCAAGAAGAATAAACATTCTACTATCAGTGTATCATAAAAATCAACAGCTGGTAATAATTATTAATTAAAAAAAATTGCAACAGTTTCCAACTCCAATTATCTTGACCAAAATTTCCTGTTTCAGGGACATGACACTGTAGAATTTGTACTCATTTCTCCAACTAAGTGCAAAGTGACAAAAGAGATGCATAGTTATACCTTCCAGCTTTTCATGTATTTAGTTGAAGGAAAACAGAGAGGGAAGGGGAAATAAGGGGTCTAAAATCCCTTTCCTCACATTTTTGTCTCCCCTCCTATATTTGGGGACAATTGAGGGGATGGGAAATGCTTTACGTTTATGGAAGAGCTGACGAAATTATCTTTAGAGTTTAGTTTATTCCCCACCCGTTACCCAACACCCCCCCCCCCCCAACAACCAAAAAAAAAAAAAAATCCCCCTTCCCACTTGTCATTGGAACCATACTGTTTATCTCAGTAAAACAAACATACTTTCCTAGAATAAGAAAAAGAAATTATTGCAGTAAGAAGCCTCACAGTGCTGAATGAATATATCTTCATAGCCTTGGAATGTACTCAATTACAACAAATTATTGTTGACTAACATAGACATTTTTCTTCTCGGGAATTAATTTTCTTAGCGTTGCTTTGAAAGGTTGAACAATGGAGTTCTAGTAGGAATCATTATTGTTAAGAAATTTGGGCCTCACTCACTCCTAAAAACTAGCTTATAAGAAGAGGAATACCCTATCCCTTATAAGGAGTATTTTGGCTCTATTCATAGCCAATGTGGGACATCTTAACAAGTATGAATGTCCAAAACAACTTTAAAATAGTCTAATCTATTCATTCAGACCCTATGTTTTTTTAAGCTAAATTAACTTGGTTCCAACCATTCGAAACCAATTGCATAAGTACTTATAATTTCCAGAGTGAGCAAAATAATCCTAATTAACAGTGCACAGAAAGGAAAAGGATTAGTTAATACATGCATATTTTAATATATGGAAGCAAAACGAGATACATGCTGTTATAATATATGAAAAATATGTAAGAGACTAAGTGTATCTAGATTATTTCTTCAAAATATTTTAGTGTATATTAGATTGTCTCAAGATTATTTTCCATATTTCCTAATATTTTATGATTTTTTCCCTTATTTATTATAAATTATGATCTAGTATTTAGTAGAAACATAGGTTATCGCTTTATGTTCATCATACTGAAACATATCAAACCAAATCATGTCAACATGAATCTCAATGTATTCAGTCTCCATTATCTCCTTTTCCTCCCTCTAAGCCTAAAAATTAATTTTAACTATCTACCATCCTTTGAGACCTGTCCAGGCTGTCCTATCAATACTCCAGTCCTGAGTTCCGTAAAATCTAGAGCACAACTTTTTTAAGAGAAAAATCTGGATAGGTTCGACCACAATCCCAGTCCTAGACATGGTTGGCCCACTGCTCTTTGTTTGCAGATGTGATCTAGCCCCATCCCAATCTCAGTCCTAGATGCAGTCAGGACGCTGCCAGTTTATCTCCATGCACTATGGCAGTAAGGCCCTAAATGTTCTCAGGGTGATTCTTACAGCTTGATAGAATTCTAAAGAGAGAGAGGGATTTAAAGTTTACAGTGTTTGAATTTGAATCTATTTTCTGTTATTGATAATGAATCTTCTTATTACATTCTGACAGAACGTATGAGTTTATAGTTATACACAAGCTAGTTTGGTCTGCAAGCTTTACCAACCGCAACAGGCAGCTGTTGAGTGCACTAACTTCAGCTAATTATATTGTGCAGCTAACTACCATACATAATACTGTTAGACATACCTATATGGTTATTTCTCCCATGGTAGTCAAAATTGCGTAAAATCACACTATTTTATGATCACCAACCCACTCTCCATGCTAGCTCGGGGCCAGGATCGTGATTTAGCAAGATCAATGGGATTGCCATGCTAGAACATAAAACAGGTAAGCTCACATGATCCCCCATGTTTTCAAACCCAATTTTTAACCCAATGACCGGCGACCCAGTTTGCTTGAACCCTAAAGTTGATTTCGTTATGTCATCCATAAACCTTTCATCTAATCTGCGATCCCTATAGCTTTCGCTCCAGTGACTGTGACTGTGTTTGCTTTGGTTACCTTGTCTATGCCGACAACCTTGTCATAGCGAAGCGTTTTGCTGCGGTGATCATCTCAGCTGTATTTGCAGCCATGGTAGCCTAATTCGCAATGCAACAGTGCCGCTGGAGTAAAAGTTGTTGATTTTCCCTTTCTATCCCTAAAATGAAGCATATTTTAGGGCTTTTTAAGGGTAAAAAAGACTTATTATCTTTTAGAAATAATCTGACTTTCCCTTTTTGCCCTTTTTTAAAATGATACTGCTTTTAAGTTTTTTTAAGGGTAAAATAGTCTTTCTATCAGAATACATTACCTAATCCCTCTTTTCATTCTCTTCTCTGTCTCTGTTTTTAATGGGCATGTCCCTGTCTCTGTTTTGAGTTAAGAGTGGTTTCCTTCCCTCATTTGTCTTTGTTTAGCTTCCTTCATTTTTATAATTATACTATTTTACATGCATTCATACAATTTTGTAGGATCTTGCGATCTGTGTTACGATCCTACAAGGTACGATCTTTCATGATTTCTCCTATCTTATTGATAAGTCATGAGGTGATGAATTCTTTCCTTTGCAATGCAAAATTCCAATCAGCTCACCATGATTATATGATTATTTTAGCCATGTTTGGACTAGTCCATATTATATGTAAAAAGTTCATATCTTAGCTTAAAGCTTAGTAAATAGTAAGTTTTAGCTTCAGGGGAAGCATTAGAATTTATGAAAAGTATCCAATAATATCTTGATTATACTCAAGAATAATTTAGTGTCTTAGATTATCTCTTAGGATTAGTTTCTATATTTAGTCACATTTGGTACAGTCCATATTATATTTAAAAGGTTCATAAGTAAGAAGCTTAAAGCTTAATAAGCTTTAACTAGAGGGAGAGCATTAGAATAAATGAAAAATATCTAATAATATCTTGACTATGTCTAAGAATAATGTAGGGTATCTGAGTATCTCTTATGAATAGTTTTTATATTCCTCAATATTTAATGATTTGTTTCCCTGTTTAGCTAGGTCGTGATCTAGTATTAGACTCTTAGAATAAACAAGGGTTATTCCTTTATGTTTTTCATCATACCATAACACATCATATCTAATCGAGTCAATATCAATAATCTTAGTGTATTTAGCAAGGTACTTAAAATCAGGATTTTACTTTAAATCATAAAGGGGAGAGAAAATCGTAAATTGTAAATCAAATTGTAACATTTTACAAAATTCATATATATGCTTATAAATTCATATTATGCATATAAAATAGCATAAATTACAGGAAAAAAAACCTTTAAATTAGTGAAAGCACATAAATAAAGTAGCACTCAAATCATAATCCATATTCCACAACAATGTGCATGAGTAAAAATTAGACCAGAACAGAAAAGATGCAAGAATAGCAGCACTAGACTCAAACTCAGAGCAGTTGCACACTGATGGGTTTAGCTGCAGACCAGGCTTGCACACACTGGGAGGACTGTTGAATTGCCGACAACGTTAGGGTTCAAAGCTGCTAGAGGCAAATTGGGTTCAATAAAAGAAATATATGAAAGAGGCGTCAACTACATTAGGATTCAACAAATGAGACTTTTCGAGAAATTTTCAGAGTCAAGGTGAAATCATAAAATCCCATGGTTTGAGGATTTTACGATTTAAGTCGGAATTTTACAACAATTTTACTCAGCCACGATTTTACCCACAATTTAAATCAGTAAGGCATCCAAAATCATAAAATCGTAGGATTTTATGATTCAAATTGGGATTTTAACTACCTTGGTATTTAGTCTCTTTTATTTCCTTTTCCTCACTCTGTCTAAACCCCAATAATTTCAGCACATGCAATGTGCCAATTCATATTGATGTAAATAAATAAATAAAACTAATGATCACTAGTGATTCACATGTTCTGACATGTGACACGTTTGCCATGTCATTAATTTAAAAGTGTTGCCAAGTTGTATTACCATTTGCTAGTATTTTTTGTTTATATGTCAACAATCAACATAGTTATCATAGGGACATGATGACATCAGACGGCGAGGACCATTTTGCAAAGTTTGGAAAGAATATAGACATGTCTATTCAGTTACAATGGTTAGGACCATGGTAGTCAAAATTGCGTGCCAGATCGTAAAATTGCACGATTTTACGATCTCCAACCCCCTCTCCATGCTAGCTCGGTGCCAGAATCGTGATTTAGCAAGATTGAGTGGGATTGCCGTGCTAGAATGTAAAACTGGTAGCTCGGATGACCCCCCGTGTTTTGAAACCCAATTTTTAACCTAATGACCCACTTTGTCACCTAGTTTGCTTGAAACCCTAAAATTGATTTCATTTTGTGATCCCTAAACCTTTCCTCTGATTTGCGACTTTGTTCCTCTGTTCTACGATCCCTATGGCTTTCGCTCCAATGACTGTGTCTGCTCTGGTGACTCTCCTTTGCGTTGGCAACCTTGTCAAAGCAGAGCATTTTGATGTGGTGGCCATCCCAGCTGTATTTGCAGCCATCATAGCCTCATTCAGTGCAAGTGCCACTGGAGTATAAGTTGTCAACTTTCCCCTTCTATCCCCAGAATGAAGCAAATTTTAAGGTTTTTTAAGGGTAAAAAAGACTTCTTATCTTTTAAAAATAATCTGACTTTCCTTTTTTGCCCTTAAAATGACTTTGTTTAAGTCTTCTTTAAGGGTAAAATAGTCTTTCCATCAGAATACCTTACCTGATCCATCTTTTCCTTCTCTTCTCTGTCTCTGTTTCTAGTGAGTATGTCCCTGTCTCTGGTTTGAATTGAGGGTGGCTCCTTTCCCTCATTTGTCTTTGTTTAACTTCCCCATCTTTATATTTATACTATTTTACATGCATTTATACAATTTTGTAGGATCTTACGATCCTACGAGTTATGATCTTTTATCCTCTCTCTGATCCTATGTAGAATCTTGATTTAGACTACCATGGTTAGGACTAAAGTGAGTTTATTTATTATGAAATTATTGGGACTAAATAAATAATTTAAATTATAATATAAACTGACAATGAAAATGCAGTAAGCTTTCCAAAATGCTAATTGCTAAATTAAAAATAGTAAATCAACATTGCAACAATGGGGATGAGATAATTGGTTCCTTTCAATGAAGCAAGACACTACTTCATAATCATATTCATATCACATTCACAAATATGTTATCAACCAGTAAACAGATCATTAACTTACCCATAGGTCCAGTCTCTGTTTCTCTGCTATAATCTATCAAATCTTTCATGCTATTTACTACTTCTGATATCTGCAACATATATAAATGACAAAAAAATATTTGTTTTGTCAAGCTAACTCAGCAAAAAATAACCCTTAAATCATAACAAGTAATTTATATAACTTTATGTTTTTTTTTTTTATCAATACAGCATCCATGGGAATTTAAAAGAAAGGATTTTTCACTTTCTCTTAGGTAGCAGGACAAGAAGTTAAATAAAGAAAAAGCCGTGAAAGTCACTCCCAAAAATTACAAAAAATATTTAAAAAGAAAAGCACCATGAAAATATCAGCCAATCATTATTGGGTCAACAGTGATTCAGAAATCAATGTAGAATTTATCAGTAAACTAGAATAAATGCCACATTTTGCATCTAATTGGCACAAACCAAAGCATTGAACCAATAATTATCTAAAAAAACAACCAGAGGAGAGAATAGGCGTTCAGATTACAATTTTTTTATTTCCAAAATAGTATTTCAACAGACAAGGCAACAATTAAACTCAATGAATGAGGAAAAGCACAAGATCTAAGGCTTAACTGATGTCACTAATTCTTACAATAAAGGCATTGTAATCTTATTTGAAACATTAAATGTCAATAGCAGGAAGATTAATTATAATAATCATATAAAAAATGCTCTACATGATATGTTCCTCAACTATTATAATACAAAAACATCTTAAAAGTCAAGCATCAAACCAGTATAAAACACTCTAATACACTCCCTCCAAATTAGGAAGTAGTTCAAGCAAAACATTAGCTGACCACTAAATGGACACACACCTAATCAACATTTATTAGTCTGTTCAGATACAATAGTAAATCATAATGACATTCAACTATTCTAAAGGATGTGCCTTGACAAGTAGAGCATTACCTGGAGGCACCGTACATATCTCTTTGTATATCCTAAATCATTGACCAATGGAACTTCTAAGGCCTTTGCCAACTGACGGGCTGATGCAACAAACCTGGAAAAGCAGCAGCACAACATGTAAAATTAGGAAAGGGAAAACAGACTTATTAAATCAAGCAAACATTCTTAAGTGACCATAAGTAGAAGAAAAGCAGTAGCACAAGTGAAATAGGAAATGGGCATGTCATACACACATCCTGTAGCTCAACTATGATGAGACCTTGCATGCAAAGACACACCAATTTTCTTGACACCAGGAACACCGGAGTTTAGAAGTTACATAAGACCCAGGAACAAAATTTTCTATGAAAATGAGAAACAATATGCAAAATAGATAGAGATAGATAGATAAATAGATATGTATGTATGTATGTATGTTTTCACAAAACAGTTTGGCCAAGTAGATGAAATCAAAATAGCTACAATTCCTATATTCTTTCACATACAATGGCAAAAGCAAGGTTGTCAAATCAAGGTTAGAATAGAATAGGGGTGTTGGATTGTAGGAGCAGTGGATCGTAACACAACTTGTAAGAGTCAGCTAAAATACTAAATTACATTTAAACACACATATACATGCATAAAAAATAGCATATAGAACAAAAATAACCCTTAAATCATAACAAACATTTAATAAAACTTAAATTAAAGATATGAAGTCTTTAATACAACTCAAAAATCATTGCAAGTCTCAGCATAAATTTTTGACTAAACAAAAGTGTCCAAAAACTAAAGCCAAAAAGAAACAGGACACTTTTAACAACAAAACAGAGCCCACAGTACCAAAAACTTGCTGTTTCTGACAAAAACAGCAACATGTTGAATTGTACGGCCCAGAGTGCAATTTTGACAATCATGGGCAGAAGAGTGCAAATGAAAAATTTTAGCCATAGAAATTTGATATAACATGGATTAGACAAATGTTTGTACCATCACCGATTAATATAAGCGTACAAGACAAGAATATGTAGATTGCAGCATCCAAATCCAAAAAAGTATGACATAAGCCAAGATGTTCTTTTACTATATTATAAACTAATTAAATATAAGATCTCATTAGAAACCAATATGTAGGCATCTGAATGGGATTTATATAGAAGAGGATCCAGCAGGTAAGCCAAAAAGAAGGAACAAAAAGAAAAAATCAATAAATTGCAGACTAAAATTTACTAGAGAAGATGATATGCTCATAGGGTCACGAGAGGTGCATATAGGTTAGTTGATTGGGTTCAACCTGGTGGCCTGTGCCCAATGGCTTAAATAGGGGAGGGCCCACGTTTGATGTATGGTGTTCTATGTCAAGAGTTGCACCATTGTTTGCAGCTTAAAATCTCGACATAATGATGAGCGCTCTCAGCCATATCAGAAGATATGTACAGTGACACTTCAACATATGAAATCCCAACTCAAGAAAAATAAGCCAAGGCAAATTGCATGATCCCAGAAGAAGAAAGTTACCATATAATTACAAACAAAAGTCCAATTTTTAAAGGAGTGTGGCAACAATTTCACAGGTACATTATAACAAATTCACAATTAGATAATTAAGAAAAGACTTCAGCTCAGAAATAAGCAAAAAGAATAAACAGAAAAAAGGACTCACATATTGCAATTGTTTTGTAACTCTGGAACGGATAAATTGGGTGTTGCATTTTGAGTAAATGCCTGGTATTTTTGAGCAACTGCTCCAAGCTGACCAACCTGAACACAACAAAGTAAATATAAGAATAAATAATTAAAATGTATGACAACTTGTCATTATCAGTGGAAACAATAATCTGAAAATATATGCAAGTATATACTACAAAGAACATAACTAGCAACAAAACCAAGAATGAAAAGGCTGAGTGGTGCTTGGCAAAACATATTACCATACCAAGTAACTATCAAAACATGCAATAGCCACATGAAACAAACATATGAAGTCTGTCCAACTCTCAATAAAATATAAGTTAATGATCATAAACGAACATCTCATAAGCATATGCCAATGCATGAACAGGATATAAAGGCTTTTGATAAATTAATTATTTAATCTGCAACCTGAGGTATTAACAATCTTCTGGGGATGAGCTCTTCATGGCGCCGAGCACAAAATTCCCAAGAACATATCTGCAAAAGAAATAACAAACAAATGAATGCCAGTTAATTTTTTTTAAAATAGAAGAGAAAATTAATAAAAATGTGCACTCATTTTCAATTAAAAGCAATATATAATTATTCCCATTAACAACCTTCAGGTCAGGAGAGAAAACTATTCGAAGTTGACCATCACGAACAACACGAAGTTGCTCAAAAACGCTTTCTTGTATAGCTTTTGCATAATCTAGAACAATCTGGCCAGAGGAATTATGATATTCACGAGGCATGTCAACATAAAGCAGCTCTTCCAAAGTACCGCTTTCATACTTTATTTTGAATAGCCTAGGAAGGACCTCAGCAGTCGCTTCTGAAAACAAATAAAAATCTTCAGCAAAAGTACAGTGCAGCACAATCATAATTTTAAATGTTCACAACACCAACATAGAAACCAACCAAAACAGAATGAACTTAGTTAAACTGAAAAATTACAAAAATAACTTACCAAACCCACGGCCAGGTTTGCGGTTACATATTTCACAGTGCCATACATCCTGAAAATATTTCAAAAATCATTATGTTAGCTTAAACTAATGCTTAGGTTCATCTTCGTGAACCCACCATGCTGCACCTTGATTCCCATAGAATATTCAATACAATAGTTGCTTGAGAAATAACAATATGCCAATCACAACAACAAAATCAAGATGCTAATAAATGAATACAGTACAATAGAGAGTTGAGTATGGACATCATTCAATAACCAAGAGATTAGCTTAGATGAAGTTATCTAGGCATCACAGATATTTTATAAGGTTTTCTCAGCAGCAGACCTGGGGGAAAACTCCAGTAGTTTGTCTACCACTTCCATACATGGAAACACACCACTTTTTTTTGGCATTAGGGGCAAAATACTCAGCAACAAATTTCCTCCAGAATTCGATGTTGTTATCCTACACAAAATCAAGTGCAAATGCATGATAAGACAGAAGATTTACACATTTAAAACAGACACAATAATGAGAATAATTATTACTTCAGGTCTATGCTGTTGCTGATACATGTAATGCATTAGCCGCCTAGCACACATGCCAGGTTCATATGCTGGTTTCTTATTCATATTCTGCTGTTGAAACTGCTGTGGAAGCTGGGAACGCTGTTGAGGCATTGCCTTCAAGAGTTGCTGCTGTTGTTGTTGGAATTGCACAAGCCTCTGCTGCTGCAAAAGATGATTCATCTGTGCAGCAGCAGCCTGAGAGGATTGCCTGGACATGTGAAGGAGTTGTTGCTGCTGCTGCTGCTGTTGCTGTTGCTGTTGCTGCTGTTGTTGCTGATGCAAAAACTGCTGATCAGTATGCTGGGGCTCCATTTTTACCGTTGCCATATTTCTCATTGTTTGTAGTTGTTGCGGTTCCAATTTTACCTGAGCAAGGCTCCTCAACTGCTGCTGCTGCCCAAATTGATCATTGTTTACCTGCTGCTCCAACTTCACCTGTCCAACACCACCCATCCCTCCACGAATCGACTGAAAATGCTGCTGCTGCTGAGTGTTCAGAGGAGCAGAGAACTGATGCATTGACTGCTGACTATGTTGGAAATTCAGAGGCTCATGTTGCTGGGAATGCTGTTGATCTGGCAACAACTGGTTACCAGAAGCGTTTGAAAATTGTTGACCCTGACCTTGACCAGATGAACCATGGTTCACCAAATTCGATTGCAAAGAATTGCCAAAACTCATTCCATTGCCAACCCCAGATAGTGGATCCGATTCCGCCACAGCATCAACAACTCCACTGCGCTGGCTACTCCCAGGGCCAGAGATCCCAGAATTTGGAATCCCATTTGGGAAAGACTGATTCAGCAAGGAAGTTACATTAGACATATTACCTAGGATGTTCATGTTGTTAAACTGATTCCGCGGCGAAACCAGGGAAGGGAACGAAGTCTGTGGAGGCACAGGGCCCCCTTGGCCCCCCAACATTCCCGAATTTGATCTCAAAAGAGACGGCGACACAGACTGGGCACCACCAATCGGAGTGGGTGGCCCCGGAGGCACCATTCTTTCCCTATCACTGCCCTTTCAAAACAATCACTGAACTAAGCACAACAACCAAGTACATAAAACATTGCCACAAACAAACTCTCTCAATCTCAACCCACACAATGCTTCATTTCAACCCAAAAGTCCAAGCTTTTACTGTGCCTCCAAAACAAACCCAAACATCGAAATGTGCCGTCTTCAAACGCTCTCAGCATGAGTCTCTACACAACACACGAATTTTCAGATCCAAATCATCAACAAAAGTCCACAAAACACTACCCAGGAAACCGATACAACAACTAAAGAATTAAAAAACTAAAATATATCCCACTAATTACCACAGCCTTAAAAAAAAACTACCAAATCAGCTAGCAGTTCAAAATTAGCTTCTTTTTCAACCAAGTCTTAAGCTCAATTGAAAATATAAATAAAACAAATAAGAAATTAAATTTAATTAAACGAAGTTGGAAGCAAAACCAAAACTAAAAGCACCAAAATAGCCGCTAAATAAAAGGGTCGATCGAGCCCTATGGGGAGCGAATCAACGATCCATGACTCAGAGAGTGAGAACGAGTTGGACTCGGCGAGACCTACCAGGAATTGAAATTGAAGAGAAAACAGTGGTGAGAAAGAGAACACAGAATGGAATGGAAATAGAATTTGAATTGCGTTGGTGAGTGGAGCTGAGTTGAGTTGCTTCTTTCTTCTCTAGGGTTTCTTCTTCTTCTTCTTCTTCTTCTGCTGTGTCTTCAGTGGAAGAGAAGGGGCCCTGTTGGGTTCCGTGGAGTTAGCCTGTTTTCTAGAGAGAGAAAGTAGAGAGAGAGAGTCCTCTGTTGCTGCGGACTTCAAGATAATATTCGATCTGATTGAATTTTGCTACTGTTTCTCTCTCTCTCCGTTTCTTTCGCTTTCTAATATTTGCGCACACACTGTCTAAAATCAAGTCAAATCTTATTCTTCCCTTTGCCCTCTCGCCCTTTTGCACATGCACCATGCGCTGCGGTCCATCATCCACTTCATCTAACCATCCATCATCATACTCTATGATTTATCACAGTAACCTATTTTTATATTTTATAATAATAATCAAAGTAGTATTAATAACATATTCATTTAATAAATATAAATTGTAATTTTAAAAATTTTAATAAATAATACAAATTATGTTAATAAATTTATAAAAATTCGTATCTCATTTTTTTGTTTGGATGATAAGTAAATAAAAAAAGTTAAAATACTGTATTATTTATATAAATAAAAGTAAAAAATAAAAAAATAAATAGATAAATTTTTTTGTTTATTTATATGAGTAAATGAGTTTAAAGAAATAGATAGATAATATTAAAAACGTTTATAGTACATAAAATATAAATTAACTTAACAAATTTGAATTTTAAGATTATTTTTTTATATTTTAAAATTATAAAAAAAATAGTTTTATTTTTAAACGACTAAGAAAACAAAATAAAGTATTTTATTCTCCCATTTTACGCCTTTTTGGAGGAATTTTTTTAATTGTAAGATCCATTTCTTATGTTCTCCCCCATTTTATATTTTTATCCATTTTAATAATAAATAATAACATCTCTCTTATTTTTCATTTTTTTTTTTTATTTTCATTCAAATTACACAGTTTAAGTGGCTTATTAATTGTGTTTGTGTTATCCTAATTAGCAAGTCTAGTAAATTAGGAAATTTGACTTTAGAATAGGAAAAAAAATGAATTGTGTGGAATTGATAGTAATTATTTTAACATAATGGGAGATTATAAGTTAAGTGTTTAAGAACATAATTCCACTAACTCTTTGGAAAGATTATCAGTTAATTCTTAATTAAAAGAAAACTTTTTAGTACTATTATTATAGAGTCACCTGGCTGTCCTTAGGGGATTGCAATACCAGATTCTATCATAAAGTTGTTATAGGTAGGAAGAATAGAAATAGAATTGAAGCCCTGAAAGATGACACATAAAAGTAGGTCTATGATCCCTCTTAATTGGAGAATTTAGCGGTTAATTATTTTATTACTCTCTACTCTGATCCTAATCCTTCTGAGTTTATTATGAATTCTCACACTTCTTTTTCCCCTCTTTTAGAATTTTATAAACTCTTCCTATCCCTTCCTGTCTCATTTAAAGGAGTTAGGGCTGCCCTATTTAGCATTGGCAATTTTAAGCTCCCAAAATTAGATGGGCTTCATGCCCTTTTCTTTAAAAAACCAATTGTATGTTTTGGGCTAGTATATTTATAATTTTGTCCTTAAGGTTTTTCAAGATCCTAGGGTCATTAGGGATGTCAATGAAACTTGCATAACCCTAATTCCCAAAATTGATGACCATGTGTTAATAAAAGAGTTCAGACTTATATTTCTATGTATTGTCAGCTATAAGATTATTACTAAAATAGTAGCCAACAAGTTAAGGACATCTCTCCCTCATTTAATAATTGCTAATTAGTGCAGTTTTATTCAAGGTCGCCAAGGGATAGATAATGTACTAATTCTCCAAGAGATAATTCACTCTTTTCATAATCTTAAAAGCAAAACTGAGTATATGATTGTTAAACTTGACTTAGAGAAAGCTTATAACAAGTTTAAGTAGAATTTCATCAAGGATACTTTAGAAAGGGGTAGTTTTAACAATGATCTGATTACTCTTATTAACTTTTGTATTGCTTCCCCTTCTATGGAAATAAATTGGAATAATAGTGTTACTAGGACTTTCAAGTCTACTAGAGACATTTGTCAAGGAGATCCTATATCTCCATATCTCTTTGTATTATGTATAGAAAGACTCACTATCTCATTAAGGACAACATTTCCAAAAAGAATTAGGCCCCATACTATTTTGGGCACTAGGATGTGACTATTTCTCATCTCCTCTTTGCTGATGATATTATTTTAATAACTAAGGCTGATTTTTCTCAAGCCTCTAATATTCAAAATATCCTTCATTCCTTCTACCAAGCCTCTAGTGTAACCATCAATATTGGGAAATCTTCGTTATTTTTTTTCCAAGAATACCCCTTTTGATGCTAGAAAAGAGATTGGTGAGTTTTTAGGCATTAAGCCTACTAACCACTTTGGCACATATTTAGATATTCCTATTAGCTGCCACAAACCCTCCAAGTCCCAATTTTCTTACGTTATTGATAAAGTGAAGAAGAAATTGTCCCTTTGAAAGATAAAGTTTCTTTCTCTAGCTAGTAGGGTGGTTTTGGCTCAATTTTACATCATGAGCATACCCTTTTATGTAATGCAAACCAATATTATCCCTCATTTTCTCTATGAAGAAATTAATAGCCTCTATAAAAAAATTTATATAGGGATTTTTGGATACTAGGAAATGTCATTTTATAGGCTGAAATACAACCTATAAGCCAAAAAATCAAGGGGGTCTGGGTTTCAGAGACTTATTCATGCTTAATAAAGCTTACATTACGAAACTGTGTTGGAGGCTGCATATTGACCCTAGCAACCTGTGGGCTCAAGTGTTATGTATGAAATATAGATTCTTCACTAGCCAGAACCTGGATATGAGGAGTTACAATAAAGCTTCTCCCTTTAGAAAAACATTATTTTAGTTTGGCCTATGTTTTATATAGGATTGAGTTGGGGTCTAGGCAATGGCTTATCTGTTAGGTTATAGGTAGACCACTGGATTCCAAATTATCCTAACCTATGATCTCATTCTCTACACCCTATTTCTGAGAAGGATTTATATCTCCCTGTGATTTTTTTTCTCTAACCAAGGTAACTGGGTTTGGGATAAACTTCACTCCATGCTCCCTACTCACATAAGTGAAGATATTGCTAGAGTTCAGCCCCCTAGCCTCTCCAAAGAATAGGATTTTATTTCCTAGGCTCTTTCTAATACAAGTTCCTTCTCTCTTAAATTTGCATATAAGCTAATCTCCTAATCCCCCCACCCCATCTCCTCTCCATACTATTGTTCTAAATGAAGTCTAGAAATAGGAGGGTCCTCCTAAAGTGGCATATTTCTTCTGGAAAGTCTCCCATGGTAGACTCCTCACTAATGAGAAAAGAGTTAGGACGAGAATAACTGCTTTAGCCACTTGTCCCAGTTGTG
Organism: Abrus precatorius; assembly: GCF_003935025.1. Classification (NCBI taxonomy): domain Eukaryota; kingdom Viridiplantae; phylum Streptophyta; class Magnoliopsida; order Fabales; family Fabaceae; genus Abrus; species Abrus precatorius. Next base: position 13,114,109 of record NW_020874428.1, on the reverse strand, counting down.
ATACTATCCCTGAATCAATAATGCATGTGTTAAGGGATTGTTTTTATGCCAAAAATATTTGAAAACACTTTGTTTTTGTTGACCAATAGGCTTGATTTTTCTCTATAGGTTTATCTAATTGGCTTTTTAGAAATTTATCTAATCCTAACATTAGCAAATTTCCTACTTGGCAATATCTTTTTGTTTTATTCTTTGGCATTTGTGGAAAGACAAAAATGCCTTTGTGTTTCATAATTCCTCTGCCTAGGTTTCTACTCTGCTTCATAATATTCTTTGAGATACGGAGTATTCCATTTTCTGTTGCAGAAATAGGCAAGGTCATTTTCCTTCTCTAACCAGAGACCATGCTTGATTCAAATGGATCCTTACTCTAAAGGGCCAGCTTAAATTAAACATTGATGGTGTTGTCTAGTTTCATCTGCATGTTGCTACTTGTGGAGGCACTCTTAGGAATTGGAAGGGTGATTTAGTGGTTGAGTTTTGCAAGTCCATACCCCTTTACTCCCCTCTAGAAGCTAAACTTTGAGGTATCTTCTATGGGCTCTAACTTAGTCTCCAACAATAAGCTCAAACTACTCGGATTGAAACAAACTTCCTCGAAGCAATCAGATGCATTCAGACTGTTCCTAATATCTCACATACCTTGTATCATGTTATCTGTCAAATTAGGGATAGTTTAAGAGTAGTAAACTTCATTAGATTAAGTCATATTTTTAGGAAAGCTAACTAATGTGCAAACAATTTAGCTAAACTTGGTCTGAATCTCTCTTCTCCCCTAGTTATTTTTCATCATGCCCCTAATGGGTTACTTTTTTTCTTGTACTTGGATGTTGTGTGATGACTCATATTTTGTTCCCACATTTATAGTCTTAGTGCATCCTTTACATGTCTTTTCATTCCCTTATTTCTTCCATTTAGTGTGTTTTTGCATTTTGCACTTTAATTAGGAATTTCTTGTAAATACTCATGTTTTTCTTTTCTGACCTTTGTTCACTAATTTGGCCATAACTTTTTCTGTAGATATCCTTTTTGACTGATTCTTTTTGCATTGGATTCCTTACTTCCGGGGCTTCAATTTGGATACTTGGATAGTGTTTTTTGGGAGTTCGGAGCTATTTTCTACAATTTTTAGAAGTTTAGACTTTTAGTTTGACTTTTTGTATTAATTTTGTTTTGTCTTTCTTTTCCAGTTTTGTTGAATTTATTTTTGGCCCAGCCTTGGTTCATTTATCTTATTCTTTTAGGACTAGTATTTATAAAGGCCAGGAGCTGATTTGGAAGCACCTTTAATTCAATTTTTCATTTTTCTAGTTTTGTAGAACTTCCCCACTTCCAATAAACCTCTCATATTTTTACCCATTCTTCTTCTTCTCTTGCACCTTTACATTTCGAATTCGTATTCCTCTGCATTTACAATTAAAAGGCGATTAAGTTTTTTCAATTTCAAGATGTTTTCTCCTACGTTTCTCCTTCAATTACGTTGCCAAAGTCCAAATCGCACTTGTTCAAGATGTTTATGATTGCTCCGAGTTTGTTTTCTGATCTTACAATTTTGTAATTGCATAGAATGTATGATTCGATTGAATTGTGCCTCGTTCTTGATCGTATAACAAGCAATTAATTAATTGATTGTTGTACACAAGAGATTTAAACAAATTCGGTATAATCACTTACGTTTGTGTTTTGTGTATTCTGGATCTCGGTTTTCATTCTCAATTTTGGTTTGATTGTAATTGATTACCTGCATTGCAATTTATGTTTTAATTTCTCTGTGATTTTGCGATTTAATTCTCTGCATTTAATCACAAAACTTCCCCCAAACATACAACATTTTTCGCATAATTGATATTGAAACAATGTGTAATTGCATCATTGTGAGAGATGACCTAGGTTGCTCCCTAAACTGCATGTTTTTAAGAAGAATCTAGTAACTTTTGATACCACTGCAACATGGATATCATTGTGGCATTTGAACCCCTAAGTAGATCCAGTCCCTAGTTATTTTTGTTTTTGTGCTTTTAGCCCACATTAATAGCAAAAAAAAAGAAGAATATAATTACATTTAAAATTTATAAAATAATTATTATTTATAAAAATTTGATTAAACTTAATTTTCTAAAATCTAAACTTGATTTAAATTAGTCTAATATTTGATATAATATTCAGGTGAAGATATATCATCAATGTATAAAGCAAGAATATTATAATTACCAACAAAATTATTCACATAGCCATAATAATTCATGTTGCATATGTTGAATCTAGAATTCCTTATAAAACTGTTGTTTCACTTTAGCCTGATCACACGTAGGAAAATGCGTCTTGGTACTAAATTAATACTTGTTTAAAGCAATATGAACTTTTGTGAAGGTTGTATACAATATTATCCTTACATGAAATTTCAAAATTCTCTACTAATATAATACTTAGAACAAGTCTAATAGTAGTTATCTTATTAGAAAGAGAGAAAATACAATGAAATTAATTCACGATTTTTGATAAAACTCTTTCCATTCAAATTTTATTTTGTATCTTTAATTGCCATCATATTTTTCTTTTAGTGTATATACCTATATATTTTGTAATTTTTTTTCTTTTTCAACTTTGCTAAAGACCATTTTTCTTACTTTTAAATGAATCTTATCCCATCTTTTATTACTAGTTTTCACTTAATAGAGTCATTTCTTATAAGGCCTCATCAAAATATTTTTATTTACTAGCATCAATTAATAACAAATAAAACAATGAAAGAGAATATCTTTATGGTGTTTTAGTCACTTTACTATATTTTCTCACTTAGATCAAAAGGTTCTTTAAACATTGTTGTTGACTCTATATCAACTTAAGAACTATCTTTATATCGTTTACTTTAAATTATCTTGACTTTTATTGGCTACATTACATTTTGAATTCTCTTTAATGTTACTTTCTAAGAAAATTTTGACAATTTACTTGCACTTATATATTTTGCCAAAAAAAATGTTCTTATAAAACATGTTTTTATTAAAAGTGACATTTTTACTTTTTAACAATTTTCTTGTTTTGGTCTTTCTAAAACCTATAGTTATAAATGTCAAATTCATAACCAAAAAAATAATTTCTCTATTATCAAAGTCTATATTAACATATGAAACACAACCAAAAACTCTTAAACGCGAAAAGCTCATTACCTTTCTAAATCATACATTTTTTAAGGTAACTAATATTTCAAAGAAACTAGTAAATTAATTAACTTTTGCTTTTATAGCATCCATCCAAAATATTTTAAGCAAGTCATATTGGATTCATATGCATTTAGTCTATTTCTTCAAGTTTTCATTCTTTGACTACGATACTAAATTTTTTAAACAAAAGTCATTAAACTCTTGACTATTATATTATATTATTTGCCATTGTTAGATTTCAAACTCTTGATATTTAAATTTGTTTGGTTTTCAACTTTTATTTTTCACTTTTCAAACACAAAATTCGTATGATTTATCTTTACAAAATAAATCCACACCTTTCCTATAAAATCATAAGTGAATATGACATAATAATGTGAGGCTCTATGATATTTTACTAGGACTAATCATTAAAAATATGTTTGAGATAAGGTTTTTGGAGGAAAAAAAAATAAGAATATATTTTAAACTTTAAATTAAAAAATTATATATCATTTATAATGATCAATATATGATTAACACATTTAGTTTATGTTAATATATTAATTTATATATACATTACTTTGAAAAAAATATTTATTTTAAATATATTTATTTTAAAATAAAAATTTAGTGTTTACTACCATGCCTATAAACTTGAAAGGACATTTTATACCTTTCTTAAATCAACAATTATGATTGTTTTAATATCTTAAAAATTAAATGACATTTATATCTTTTTATGATAGACCACTATCCCCCACTATCTATTATACATATTTAATACAATATTAATAATAATTATTCTACATGTGAAATGACATAGAATATCCTCATAATCTTCGAGGCACCATAGAAATTACTTAAAAATTACACTCTCTTCCTTTCCCTTCCAAAACACCTATTCCTAAACAATCCCTAATGGATTGTATGCATCAATTATAGTCTTTTCAACTTTGATGTCTTTATGAGAAGCTAATTCTTTTTTTTTTTTTTTTAATCTAAAGATACAATGTTATAGACACTAATATTAATATGGTTCAAATTTTATATCTTACCCTTTTATGCTAATCTTTATTTTCTTTTCACTTGTGTGCTCAAATTTTTATTCTTTTTCACTTATTCAAATTTTCTTTTTGTTACCTTTTAACCTTCATCTTCTAACGTGGAGTAATGCCTCTAATCATATAACTGACCTATAAATTTTAAATTTCTCTTTAAGAAATGATGCAACATTGTTCAATATTTACATAATTTTGCTAGATATTTTGATATTAATATCACTTTTTTTCATAATATTAAGAGATTTGTCATTTACAAGGTAAACTTTCCCAAATTTTTATACCGATAATTAAATATTAATTTCTTAGAAGAGATAGTATGAAACAACATATCTTAGTCCGTAATCCATAAATCAACAGGACTACCCAAATTACAAATTAATGCATTTATAATATCATTTATTATTGTGTTTTGTAGATTCATCATCATTCAATTTTTTTTATGATTATTCTTCTTTGAGATTTTTATCATAATTCAAGCAAATAATATCATTCCTAACTTTTGTCTAAACTTTTCCTCTACACTTTGATTTGCCTTGACCTTGAGCCAAATTTTATCTTTTTTGATTACTCACTCTTAGTTTTATTGTTCAATGTTGAACTAAAAGGAAAATTAAAACAATAACAATTTTATTAAGCTTTTAACATTAAGTGTTAGTTTATTATTCTGGGTAGAAATACTAACTACAATAACAATTGCAACTCAATTATTCAATGATAATATAATTAATGCTTTCACCTCATCATTGTAAATGACTTGTATTAATTTTGATAAAATTAAATTTATTAATATGATCATCTTGAGGTTGGATAATCAACATAATACATTATTATTAGTTACAAATAAATTCTAATATATATATTTTACAATGTCTTCGTTGGATTTGTAGTAGTCTTCTTATTCATTACGTTGAACGTGACATTGTTAGCCAATGCCAATTTGCTTGCTTCATGTTGTCTAACTTTTTTTCTATCAAAGATTGATGCAACTTCTTTTAGTACAAATTAAAGTCTTTATCATCAAACTTTTTAATATTTACATTCACTTTTTTTAATGTCATCATTTCTATTACTTATCTATACTAAGATCTTATGAAAAGAATTTATAACTCTTGATATTGTATGTTTGGAGTAAGAAGGAGAAGAAAAAACATGACAAAAGAATTTGATATGGTTCAACACAGTATATGCACATACATTAATGAATATATTAGAAAATTAATTTTATCAACACAAATTAAAGGTTAACAAGTTGTCACACATATATAGTAAAATTAAAAAAGTCCCATAAGAGTAATAAACATATAATTAATCAGGCTATACAACTTTAATATCCTCTAACAATGTTAAACTATCACTATCATTATCATCACCAATGTTGTTATTGTTAAAATTACAATTATTATCATTTTCACTATTGTTATCGTTATTTCCATCTCCACCACTTTTTAGAAGGATAATTTTGTTATTTAAATACAATTTATATTAGTATGTATACAAAGATGACTTAAATACTCTATCACTATTGTCCTATCTTGACCATGTATGATCTCTCCAAATGTAACTAGAACTTGAGAAAAATTATGAAATTTTACATACATTAGCTACATATAATTAATGAAACAATATGATAAATTTTTATTTTTTACAAGAGAAAATAAGTTATGAAAACTTAAACATTGTAACATTAATTTTTTTTCAAATTATTTTGATGTTTCTAATATATATTTTTTAAGCTTATCATAGGTGGTGTGTGTGTATATATATTTTTTTTGAGGAAGGATCTTCTTACACTAATGTAAGTCTAAAAACTTTTATATCCAATTTGAACCTTTCATTTAACTTAAATCTAATGGCCAGTGAAATAATAAATTTTAACCCGTTAAATTTAAGTTAAATAAAAGACTTAATTGGGTGTAGGAGTTTTTAGATTTATACCGGTTTAAGAAGATCCTGCCCCACATATATTTACAATTTTGATTCTTTAGTTTGACATTTGTGTGATTTTAGCATTACTAGAAAAATTAATTTTTTTCATATATAACCATTGTTAAGTTTGAATATTGCCTACGGTTTAAATATAATAACTATAGTGAATTAATGATGGTTATGAAAAACCTAGGTAATTATTAAAATATTTTTTTACCGTTTATCATAACTTTACCCGTGCACGTAGATACTCCTCTCTCCCAACCCTAAAACCTATTATTGCCAAAGGTTCATACCCTCTTTCTCAACTCTTCTTTTGACATCCTCTTTGTCAACTCCTCTTTGAATCAATTTTGTGCCCTCTCTATCGCATAAAGGTTCAATTTAATTTTCCTATTGTCTCCTAACCAGGTATGATTTGTGTTTGTGATTTACATTTGGGGTTTGTGTTTGGGTTTAGAATTGTCATTGAAGACCGATGAAAAATATTTATTTGAATGTGGGTGTGGAAGCTTGCATACAAATTTATTTTAGATTAATTTTTCATGAACATAAACAAGTTAATGGAACACATGATAGGAGTGATGATGCATGATTATAGCAGAAGAAATTAACAAAAAAGAAAAGCTCTTTCTTTCTATAATAATTAATAATCTCTCAATGTATTTAACAATAGTTAGTAAACCACGAGTAACTAAACAGTGGTTATTGAAGCGCAGGAAATTAATGGTGTTTATAAAAAACTACAGATAATTTACAGAGGTTAAATAACTATGGAAAATACAAAAATTATCTATGATTGTTCAAAATCGCAGGTAATCTATTTGCTACGCTTAAATTAACTACGATTTTGTCAACCATGGGTAACATCATTTATGGCAGTTTAAACCCTCATTAATGTCCTAATTAATCATGGGTAAAGCATCCTCTTCTTGCAGTGTAGTGCTTCAAAATTTTTTTTTTTGAATTGATTAAGTTTATCTACTTTTAAAATTTTATAAATTTAATCTTTTTGTCAATTTTTTCTGCCTAAAACACTTAAATTATTATTATTATTATTATTATTATTATTATTATTATTATTATTAGTTAAAATCTAGTAAATTTAATTATTTTAATTATTTAAAATCACTTTCGTCAAAACACACTAGTCCAAATATTAAATTTTAGTCAAAATTTTGTTTCATTAAACTCTAATCTCACATATTTATTTCTTTTCGAATTTCTCTAAATTTTTTACTTCTAATACGTTTAAAATTTTAGATATAATAAATATATCATAAAATTCTCGATTATTTAGACAAAAAATAATTTAAGTAATATAAAGTCATTAAAAAATTAAATTAAAAAAGTGATAATTTATTTATTCTTATGAAATCACACAACGCTTAAGTCATGTTTAAGTTATAATATAGTATAATTTATCTTCTATATTTCTTTCAATTATTTTGTGAGAGAATATCAAACTTTTCTTCAAACTAAATAGCGTTAAGCACTAGTAAAAAAGAAGAAGAAGCTAAATAGCATTAAACAATTTGAATAACTAAGAAAAGATACTACAAATCTTTTTTTCTATAATATCTTGTACTTAATATGAAGAGATTATGTTGAAATAATAGTTGTCTTTTAAAAGGATACTCATAAAATACCTATAGCATCTCTTGGAGAGGTTGAATTGTGTTGAGTCTAAGACCATCTTGACCTTTAGTTTTAGTAAAAGCATATACAAATGACTAGATGTAGAAAGAAGAAAAAATGGTAAAATTTGTTAAGCATACAAAATTTTTATCTAAACAACTACATGAATATATATAAAGATAAGTTAAATATATTATGTCATTTAATAAAAGAGAGCGTGTGAACATAATGACAAATTAAACAAAAAGGTGGTTTAATTGTGAGTTTGTCCAATTGTGAAAAATATATATAATTCAACTAAAAGCTTAATTTATACATATAAAAGAAATCAAACACATGAATTAATTAAATTTAGACGATTTTCTTGAGATTTATGCATAACACCAAAGATGGATATGAATATGAACGTTCCTTTTATTGTGTTAATTGTCTCAAGCCTCAAATGGCAAGTTTATGCAAAATAGTTGACATACTAACTTTGTTATCAATCCTAATGATTCAAAATAACTTTTATACATGAAGATATAAAATTAATGTATTTACAATAGGTTCATGTTCCACCATTTAAAATAAATATTTTGAAGGTTAACTTTTTTATTCTTGCCTTCCTTAATTGAAGTGATTGAAATATGTTATTTTATAATTAGACATAACTTTTATTATTTTATGATGAACAATATTTTTTTCTTTTTTATTTCCTATTCTTTATCTAATTGGGTTAATTTTTAATAGGTTATAAATTATTTTGTTTTAAAAAATAGAGTTTGCCTAAGTGTTCTAAGAAAAAATCATGTGTGTTTCTCTTAGGCAATTGAATAAATATTTAGATAATTATACAATAATAATTGCCTCTTAGCTTATTGTCTAAGCCCCATGTTGGCATTCTAGGCCAATTTGGAATGGTTACTTATACAATGAAAGTGAACATAATTGATTTCTAAAGTCACCTATAGGACAATTATTGCAAAAACTATTTTTAAAGTAGTTGGAAAATGATTAACGTATGCAACCTCTCTAAAAAGTAACTACTCTCAAACATTTTATATAATGTGTCTTCTTAGAGTGTTTAGAAGTGTTTTCACAACTAATACTAAACTATTTCAAATACTTTTTCTAGTGTAGTGTCTTTTAAGTTTGTGAAAAGTTTGTTGTGATTTGTAAAAAGTTTGAAAATGATTTATTTCTATTTTTGTGTTTTTTTTTCTTTTTAGATTGTAAATAATACTTAATGTAGATCTCACTTAATTGTATAATACAAGAAAAAAGAACTTCCAATGACTTGCTTGTAATGGTCACTTATAATAATCAATAATTAAAATCACTAAAAATGTAACACCTTAAATTTAATTTTTAAAATAAATAAATTTCACAATATGTGAGAATAAATAAAAATTTTCATTTAATTGTTCCCAACACACAATTTCATTAAAGTATTTCAAAATAAGGATGGATTACAAGTTTGAATCAATCATTGCTATAGGACTTAATTAATACATTTCAATTCTAAGAATAAATATTTTAAGCCCTATAGCAATATCATCCATTCCTTTACTAAGCCCGGTGCTGATTGTCTTGGTCACTTGAAAGATAAATGTAAGGGTGAGTACTCTACACTATCACACACAAGTATAGAGACTCACATCACCTTGAACATTTCACAACAATTACTAATATGATAAAATTACATTTAAACAACCATCAATCCATCACTTTCAATAATACTTACACATAATTGTATATCAATTTACACACAGGTGTGCTCACTATACCATCAAACATTTCACACATATACATGCACTCACTACACGTTAGCCACGCTCACTATGGCACTGTGATTATAGATTCCTGATGCCCTCAACCTCAGGGACTTACTTAATTTCACATTATAGATGGTTGTTGGATAGCTTCCGTTCCACAGATACAACATGTGCGATATTGAGGCCTCAAGCAAAGATGTTATTCAGAGGCCAAGTTAGGAGGAGAGTGTGTGGGCTGTGGTGCACCCACGCTCACTGTTGGCATTACCACCACTCTCTCTTCCCCAAGGTATTTTTACCGCTCTCATCTTCCACACCCTCAGTGTATCACTGAACCATTCATAGCTTCTAACATATTCAAATATATTCACATTCACAATTCATCATGCATTTTACACACACATTTCATTTATCTCATATTATTCATTCTCAATCAAAGGCACAACATCCACATAATATTCAACCACACAGTTTTCATCATAATCTCCCTACAACCATTCATTTCATCACACACAATGCCTGCCACATCTACCACATTATCCTCAAACATCAATCACACTATTTCTATTCTAATTTTACCACAATCAAGTCATTTTACGATACATTGTACATAAACACACAACATCTTCCTTCACAATCCATACCCATCACTTCATTTTCATTAAAACACACGCATTGCTTTATCTATCAATATAAACGAATTCAAGACATAAAGAGATGAGGTAGAGTCCCTCCTTACCTCGAATTGAAGACCTAACATGATACGATGAAAGTGCTCCTCATATGAACTTTCGTCCAAAATATAGGGAAAATCCTATGAGAAATCGAGACATCAAAGAAAAGGGATGAAAATCCAAAAATCCTAACTCATAAACTCACCTTCAAATGCCCTAAACTCGATTTCAACCTTCAATCTAGCTACCCAATAGCTTTGGAGGCAATTTAATTAGTAAAAACGGGTTGGACATCGAAAGAACAGAGAGAGATCTCGAAAGGGAAAGTGAAAAATGAATTTTTCAAACCCTAAACCCCTCAAATACCCCTCTAGTCGCGACATTCTCGCTACAGTGAGACATCTCTCACTGCCTTGTTGCAATGATACCTTCTCTCGCTACAGTGAAAATATAAGAGGAAACTGCACTATGATTTCTGTAGAATCTCGCTACAGCAAGACTGCACCCAGAAAATACCCTCTCTCTGTTGCCTTCTCGTTACAGCGACAATATCTCACAGTTTACACTCAGCCTATTCTCCTTAATCAATCCTAACCAACCACAAATCAAATATTCTCATTCCAACCATCATATACAAATACATTTATACGCACCCATATGTATTTACACATATCAATGTCAATATCATACAAATCAAAATGCATATTCACTTAGAAATTCATAATATACATATATTAATCAACAAAATAGATTATAAAACTCAGGGCATTACAAAAAACATTATTTGTTATGATAAACGACTATAAGTCTAATTGCTCTAAATTTTTTTTTTTGTAATCGATGAAATTAGTCATTAATTAAAAATAAATAACAAAAAAACTTTATCAACTACATTGACAATTATCTAATGACAAAATATTTTATTTTTGTAATAACAACTAAATTATTTTTCATTGAATTATTTTATTAAATTAAAAATTAATTTAGAAATTGATATTTTTTATTGTTAAATTTTATGTCCCTAAATCACACTTAATTCTTTTTCTATTTATTAAATCACTTCAAGAAAATAATTTATTAATGTTCCTTATCATTTTCTTCAAGTATTTTTTTCCTTATTCATAAGTCTTTTGACTTTTGTAAAATTTCCATGTAAATATATTTTATAACTTCTCTGCTTAACAATGGTTGTTTTACAAGTTTTTTTTTTTTGAAGTTTTTCAACCACCCATGCTTATGAGGCATGCTACTTGTTAAAAGTTATGTTATAATTATTATTATGCTTATATGTTGTGATTTTGTGGCTATAAGTAACATTAGTCCACGGATAATATATCTTTCTTTGTGTTTTTTTCTTTCGCTAAATAAGTCATTTTTCACCACTTAATATCTCTTCCAAGGTAATTTGTGTAATTTACATTCTTTTTAAAGAAAATTTCATGTCAAATTTTAAATGAATATGACAAGATTATACGTTTTCATTGAACTTTAGGTATAGTCTTTTAGTTAATATATAATTTTCTTCATTAAAAAGTAAGATGTTCAATTCCTTAAATTTCTATGATTTTTGTAACATCTTCATTTTTTTTACTATATATTTATTTTATTTGTTATTTTATTTTGATATTTTTCAAATAGGAAATTTGAAATTATGAAAATTACAGAATGTCTCGCTCAAGTAAGACTGGTCATTTTGGACCACTCGCTGTAGGGCACTCTCGCTTAGGTGAGATTGGATAATATCACCTCAACTATCCTCTCGTCCAGATAAAAAAGTATCTCGCTCACAAAGTTGGGAGTTTATCAGTGAATGGCTTCAGTTTTTATTTCTTCTTATTCTCAAGTTGTTCTTCCTTGTCCTTTTTCTTCATATTCCATGCTTCACAAAATTTAAAGGATGAGAAGCAACATTGACATCACTTACAAAGTTGCAGGATTTTTTGCTAGAGAGGTACTTTAGAGAACTAAAAACTTGAAAAATTATTTTCTTATCCCCTAGCCTTAAGGTGAGCTTCCTTTCTTGGATGTGTATGATGACTCTTGTAGTGGCCAAGAAGGGTATACTGTTGTTAGCAATCTACACTAGCAAGTGCACTAGGATTGCAGCAAGTGATGAGTAAAATTAAGATCCAAATATCGTCTCCACAGGGAATTTAGATTCAAGTATCACTTCATAGAATTATAACCATTTAAGCTTTTTCGAAATTGTAAGGAGAGTGGTAACATCTAATAACAGCAAACTGGAACAATTAAAAGTAAAATGAACTTGCAGCAAACAAGACAATGCACACACAGTTATGTGATAACAGAGGGAGAAACCATAGCTAGGGAATTGCTTCACCAAAACTCCAATGTTTAATCAATAAAGTTCTGAATTAACAAGCAATTGGAAAGAATGACAATCAGTTTCACTTTATACTATTCAGAGGTTAATTCCTTAACTTAGTGAACCTAACATTCAATTAAACCATTCTAATTCCTTAGATCTAATTCAATTCAATGTTGCTTTAAGTGTAAGAAACCAAAAGATTGCAAGATCAAAGTTCCTTATCCCTAAGAAAACTAAAATCTCGGTGATTGGTTTAGATCTGAAGAACAAATTCAATTTCCATTGACAAAGGTTCCTCTGAATTTAGTTAATCAAATTTCCATTCAATTCACACGTGAAGTTCAGAATCAATCACTCAATCTATTCCAAAGCTTGAAATCCAGATCCAAATCAATTCAACATGTTCATTTCAGATCTACAATCCCTAACTATGAACGAATTACACAGCCATGGCAGCAGAAGAAGAAAAAGAAAGAGAAGAAGAGAAGAAGAAACTCAGAAACGCCATGGAAGCTTGCTCCACTCCAATTCCTCTTCGTGAAGCTCCAAGATCTGAATCCCCACTCCTCTCTCTCACTTCTTCTAACCAGAAACTAACTAAAAAAACTGAAAATGAACAGAATCCCTTTTTTTCGGATCGCTTCTGGTATTTATAAAATTTCCCAGACTTTCACGTCATCACTTTTATAAGAAATAGTAGTTACGCAGAGAGTTTTTGGTTGCGCGTTAACACTTTTCCCAGAAATAGTGGCCACGCGCATTTTCCTGATATTGAGAGCTCTCTGGAACTATCACTCTTGATGATAAAAGTGACAACGCAGAGCCAAGGTAGTTGCGCGTTATCACTTTTTCTGATAAAAGTGACTACGCGCAGCTCGCCAAGTTGAAGACTCTCTGGAACGATCACTTTTGATGACAATAGTGGTTACGCAGAGCTTTCCTGATATTTTGCCTCTCTGGAACTATCACTTTTACTGATAAAAGTGGTAACGCCCAGGCTGCAATTTCTTATTCTTGAGTTTTTGGAGTCCAGACTTGTTTCTTTCCTCTTCCTTGTCATCAAACTTCCATGAATATGATCCTTGCTCAATTTATTCCTACAAAAACAAGATTAAAAACTTAATTCCTAAGCAAAAATTTCACAATTGCTAAAATAACTACATATGTAAACAAAATTCAATTCCTTCTCTTTTTCTAAGTTTTTCTGCTTTCTTTATATATTTTTCTTATCATTTGTGTTAGAATTATGCTAAAATATCGGTCAAAATATGGATTCATCACTACCCCAAACTTGAATTTTTGCTTGTCCTCAAGCAAATCAAACTAAACCAAGGGTAATTCTTCCACTTTTAAGAAACCATTTCACAACTGCTATATCAGAATTTTCCAATTTGCAATTCTGTGTTTTCTGTAAAATTTTCAATCAAGATATTCATCAAATTACTCATCATTGCAATCACAATGCATTCATCAAATTTTAAGCAATAATTGCTATCTAAATGAATATATCATCCAAGTTCATGTGAGAAACATTAAAATCATGATCACTTCTCACTGGACAGTGTTTCCCTCAATTCTCAGCAGTGTTTAAGTACTATTTTCTCTCTTTAATCATCAATTCAGCTACACTCTACCATATGCTTGCCCAATTTCTCTATCTCCTCTGCTTAGTACAGCCAATCACACATCAAGAGGACTTTTTACAATTTATAACAGGGCTTAGGTTAAGGTAGATACTGAACAAAATAAGAAACAAGTTGCAATTTCAAAAGATCAGAAGCATTTTGAGTGAATGACTTTAAAACTAGTCTGGTTTAGCATCAATTCACATTAAATTCCTCAGTTATGCAGCAGACTAATCGTTTTTGTGCAGCAAAAAGAGTTTTTATTTTCCTTTTTCTTTTTTTTTTCTTACTTCCATTTACTCTTTTCTTTTCATTGAATTTCTTTTTCTTTTTCTCTGCAACAGTTTACTGCTGATTTCTTCTTTTTGATCTCCATTTTGCTCTTTTCAACTCAGATTCTATTTTTGAACTCATGTTTTCCACAGTTTTGCTGCATAATTTTTAATTTTTCTGCAGCACTTTTGTTCTTTCGTTCTGAATTTTTGAACTCAAACTTAGATAGCTTGCTACTCCCCTACCCCAAACTTAAAATTTTGCTTGTCCTCAAGCAACTTAATTGGATGCTACCCCAAACTTAGTTTTAAAACTCATTCTTGATTAAACTCACAATGCCTTTGATCAATTTGAATGGTAAAATTGGTTTTTCAGCAAGGCGTGTAATGAAGTTAACTCAAGAAAAGGGAATATTAAGCTCAAAAGGGGTAAACTAGGGCAATTACTCATAAGGGAAGGCATTTTAGGCTAACTAAGTATATCAAACATGGCCTCTATCATGTGTGTGAGAACTGTAACATGCATATTCAATTAAGAACAAGGGCAAGTTCTAGAGAATGCAGTAAAATCTGATTAATCACACAAGGAAAGAAGTAGGTAGCTTAAGTCTCACTAGGCATTTATAAGTGATCATGTGGATTAATGAAAACACAATGCACTTTTCAGAAATATATGCACCTAGTGGCAACTGCCTCATTTTTGAAAATACAAGTGTGATTTCATTTTGAGAATGGGAAAAACAACTTAAAGAAAAATTTTCAAACAGAATTCACAGCCAGTAGTTTATTATTTATTCTAGTATTTTGGTGTTTTTCAACAACAATTCAGTGTAATGTGAGGCTACACATGAATAAGAGGTAGAGAATGAAACCCCCATTTCATGGCAGCTTGTGCAAGAGTCACCATCCAATGTGTGTGAGTGTTGTGTGTGGTATTCTCTGCACAAAAACACCAGATTTCCATTAACTTGCAGCAAGATAAAGGTATTTAGTTAAGAAGCTAATATAATTGCAAAATAGGTAAGTGAAAATTAAACCAAATTGTACCAATTAGTGATTACAACCCAAAAAGTTTAAACTACCAGAAATTTACAAAAAATCTAATAACAGAATTTAAATTCCTAGACTAATCTTCTGCTGCATCTTCTTCCTCTGAGCTTTCCTCTTCAAAACCTTCTTCTTCTTCTTCTTCTTCTTCTTCTTCTTCTTCCACTACTTCTTCAAATGGTGGCTGAGGAAAGTGGGTTCTGTATATTGGCATATTCTTGAAAACAGAAGAACGAAGGCACTGGGCATTCTCTGCTAAGTCTGGAGTATGATACATTTCTTCTTTGGTCATTCCCAATTTCTGACCAATATTTAGCATAATACATTCCATTAGCATGACTCCAGCTTTGAGGCTATTATGTAGCTCAGTCTGCCTTTCAGCAAGTTGATTCTGCCCTTCAGCTAGCTGCTTCAGAGTGTCCTTCATCATCATTGGTTTCTCTTTCTTGAATTGTGAAGGAATTGGGGCTGCAGAAGTGCAGGAAATAGTTGCATAAATCTCTTTGATCAGAGCTGTAGAAATGGATGGTGCAGCTCTGATTTTCTCTTGATAATCACCAAACTCTACTCCTGCGTCTTCACAAAGTAGTGTAATTACTGAAGGAAAGGCTAATGAATCCCTTTTTGTCTTCAGTATTCCCAAGATACAGTCGCTTATTACTTCTCCCACATCTATGTAGATGTTGGAGACTATGGCAAAAAGTAGAGCAGCCCTCTTCACAGCTAGTGTGGAGCTATGTTTGACAGGCATGAACGAATTTAAAATAAACATGCTCCATACTTTGGCAAAGGGCAGAAGATTCTTGGTGACAATATGCTTTGGCTTCTTAGATTGGTTGAGCTCCCATGTGGTGCCTGGTTTCCCAATCCTTTCCAGAATTTGCATAAAATCAATATCTGGACTTTCCTTAAATGTTTTGAAGTCCAGCTGTGCAGCATGTTATGCAGAATTAACTTCCAGCACCCTGTTGATATTTGCTGGTGAGAAGTCAATTCTCATGCCCTTGACCATGAAGCTGAACTTAGGGGTTCCTTTCCCTTTAAACCTCATGGCATTGGCATAGAATTCCTGAGTTATTTCCCTCCAACCCAGGCCAGCTGTTGCACAGAAGAATTCCCAGCCTCTTTTCTGGATTTCCTCTTTAAATTCAGGATAGTTGTTCCCAGCTATTTGGAATGCTCTGTCAGGAACAATTTTTCTTCTTAGAATATTGGCTCTGAAAAAGTTTTCATGAGCCAAACTTCTGAATCTCGGATCATGTGTGGCTGGTGGTGAGGATCCTGAAGGTACAGCTGTTCTTGGTGGAGGTGATGGTGTAGGTGAGGGTGCAGGTGCAGGAGATCTGGTTGAAGGTGGTGGAGAAGGTGAGGGTGAAGATGTTCTTGTCTGAGGTGAGGGAGAAGGTGAGGGTTCAGATATCTGAATAGGTGAAGAGCTTGAGACACCATCAGTTCTGACCCTTTTTGATGCTGCAGCTTGGAGATTTCTGCTGGATCTTCTTGTTGGGGTCATGGAATATGCAGCTCGCTTCTTCTTAGGGGTGGTTGAAGATGCAGCTTGCTTCTTCTTAGGAGGACCCACAAGTGTGTTGAATGAAGTCCTAACCATTTTGGAATTTTCTGCATTGAAGGAGTAATTGTCAGTTAAAAATTTTAGAAACAAGAATAATCCTATACAGCAGAAAATTTAATCAAGCAGTTTGCAGAAATTAAAATTTTCTAATACTTCTCATCATGCAATCTGCTAATAGAACCAACACCCAATTGCACAACTTATTCAAAACATGCAAAATCTAACAGTAGAATTTCAGAGTGCACACTCTTATCAATTATCAGGGTAACGCAGAAAGATAATTACATGCTTTGACCAAAATTTCAAATTGATTTTGCGTTGACAGCCAAAATTCCCAAGTTGTATTCATTTTGCAATCAAGTATGCATTTCAGATAATCCCAATTTAATGTCTAACTCAATTTCAGCACAGCTATGTATTCTAATTTTCAATTCTACAGTTTCAAAAAGTTCTGTTGCTATCAGTTCAGCTTCTGCAGAAATGTGGTTCATAATATATGCAATGTAATTTCAATTATCCCATCAGACTAACATACATGACAGAGAGCAGCTATCTGAAGTATTATCCATTCTATTTTGAACCAAATAGCCTCAGAATTTGAAATTAAGTTTGCTGTCAGGACATGTATTATACAATGCACATAATAGATGCTCAATCATTAATTCATCACATTCAGAGAAATTTAGATATTTCTAAGCTGAAAATTCAAGATGTGTTCACTATCATTAAAAATTAGGGTAGCGCAGAGCAATATTTTCAAGTTTCAACCAATTTTCAAACATAATTTGTAACCCAATCATTCTCAGCAAAAAGTTATTCCATCAAAGTAGTGCAGAATTACTTGTCCTGGTATTTTCCTAACATTTGATTGCATTACATGCAGTGTATGTTTGCAATTAATCTCATTCAACAGTCTTAGCTCAAACAACTTTTCACTGAATTCTTTTTAGGTCATCCCAATTTTTGCAGAACTTTTATTCAATTATGTACAATGCAGATTCGAATGCTCTATAAATGACAGGGAAGACTTCTTCAGTGTATTGCTCCTACAGTGCCTCAGTACCCTATTCTACATTTTTCCAGGTTTGTAAACAGAGAAAACCCTAGCTACAGTTACAGAGGGATGAGAGTAAGTGTACCTTGCAGGAAGATGCAGTATTGAATGAGAAATGTTGGTTGATTCTAGGTCGACGCACACAGAGAGTGAGAATTGCAGAGAAAACTTAGACAGAGATGAAGTTTCAAGCATGAAAAGTGTGTGTGCGTGCTCAGGTTAGGGATTATATATGGTTACGCTGGGCACGTGACAAATTTTTTTTTTTTTAAAAAAAATGAACGTTGTAAAATTAATTGATCCCAGCGTAATCACTATTATTCAAAAGAGTGAATGTTCCAGAGAGTGAATTTTTTTCAGGGTGAGGTGCGCATTATCACTATTGCTAAGCAAAGTGATAACGCGTAGCAAAGTGATAACTTTTTTTCAATAAAAGTACTAATGCAGAGATATTAGAAGTTTACTTACTTGTGCGTAGTCACTCTTGACAGAAAAAGGAAGCATTCCAGAGAGCTCATTTTCCCATCTGTCTCTGCGTGATCACTTTTATCAGCAAAAGTGATTGTTCCAGCAGAAAACCTCAAATTGCATTCTCTGCGTAGCTTCTTTTCTGCAATAAAGTGACTCCTCTCATTAATCAATTACCTCTAAAACCTCAATTAATTAAATTTTCACTCTTGAATCCATCAAATACACACTCTTCACATTGAATCTCAGTTCAAGTATCTCAATTATGCCTCAGAAAATCAGATTCAGTGGACTATTCACATACATTATGCAGAAACTTCCAGAAATTGGTAAAATCAGATTATGCAGAATCTTGAACTCTTAACTACACATTCACCTCATCAATTTTCAGATTAAACAAACAAATGCACCTCAGAAACTCAGATTCAGCAATATTTGTGTAGAATTTTTGCAGCATATCAGAAATTTACAAAACAATAATATGCAAAATTTTAAAAACACTATAGAAAGCTTAAACTGGGTTAGAAATGTGAGTTGCCTCTCACAAAGCGCTTCTTTAATGTCACTAGCTTGACATTAGTTGTTCCTCACTCAAGAGGAACCAATTTCAAGCACGATATGTTTCTTGCAAACTCTTCTCCATGATAGATCTTCAGTCTTTGGCCATTGACCTTGAATTCCCTCCCTGTTTTCTGATCTTCTATAAGAATTGCTCCAAAGGGAGAGGTTTCCTTTATTAAAAATGGTCCAGACCATCTAGATTTCAATTTCCCTGGAAATAATTTTAATCTTGAATTGAATAACAGCACTTGCTGGCCAGGTCTGAAATCTTTTTGCAGAATGAACTTGTCATGGATTCTCTTGGTTCTTTCTTTGTACAACTTTGCATTCTCATATGCTTGCTGTCTGAATTCCTCTAATTCATGCAGCTGCAGAACTCTCTTCCTTCCAGCATTTGACAGATCGAAATTAAGCCATTTTGTAGTCCAATATGCTCTATGTTCCAACTCTAGGGGTAGGTGACAGGCCTTTCCAAATACTAACTGATATGGAGACATCCCAATTGAAGTTTTAAAAGCAGTTCTGTATGCCCACAATGAATCATCCAGCCTCTTTGACCAATCCTTCCTTGAGCTGTTCACTACCTTCTCCAGAATTTGCTTGATTTCTCTATTTGAAACCTCCACTTGTCCACTTGTTTGTGGATGGTAAGGAGTAGCAACCTTATGCTTCACACCATATTTCATTAATACAGCTTCAAGATACTTGTTGCAGAAGTGAGTACCTGCATCACTTATTAGCACTCTAGGCACACCAAATCTTGAAAAAATGTTCTTTCTTATGAAAGAAATCACTACCTTTGCATCATTTGATCTTGTGGGAATTGCTTCTACCCATTTAGACACATAATCCACTGCCACTAGAATGTATTCGTGTGAAAATGATGGGGGAAATGGTCCCATGAAATCAATCCCCCATACATCAAACAATTCCACTTCTAAGATGTTGGTTAATGGCAGCTCATGTTTTCTTGAGATATTTCCAGTTCTTTGACATTTGTCACAGTTTTCTACATACCTTTTGGCATCTTTGAAGAGTGTAGGCCAAAAGAAACCTGCTTGCAACACTTTTGCAGCAGTTCTTGAACTTGCATGGTGGCCTCCATATTCTGAATTATGACAATGCCATAATATCTCAGCTTGCTCACTTTGTGGAATGCATCTTCTAAGTAACCCATCTACTCCAATTTTGAACAAGTATGGGTCTTCCCACACATAGAATTTGCTGTCATGTAGGAACTTCTTCTTTTGCTGCCAAGTAAACCTCTTTGGTATGAATTGAGTGGCTTTAAAATTTGCAATGTCAGCAAACCAAGGTATGTTATCCACTGCGAACAGCTTTTCATCTGGAAATTCTTCATTTATTTCCAATGATTCAGTGGTTGAACTCTCCAAGGGTAATCTGGATAGGTGGTCAGCAACACTGTTTTCTTTTCCTTTCTTGTCTTTGATCTCTAGCTCAAATTCTTGGAGGAGTAGAATCCATCTTAATAATCTGGGCTTTGCATCCTGTTTTGTCAAGAGATATTTAAGAGCAGCATGATCAGTGTATACAATCACTTTTAAACCCATTAAATATGATCTGAACTTATCAAAAGCATATACAATAGCTAAAAGTTCTTTTTCTGTTGTTGTGTAATTCACTTGTGCAGGATTTAACACTTTGCTTGAATAATAGATAGCATGTAATTTCCTATCTTTTCTCTGTCCTAAAACAGCACCCACTGCACTATCACTTGCATCACACATGAGTTCAAAAGGTAGTTTCTAATCTGGTATTGCAAGAATAGGTGCAAAAATCAGTTTTTCTTTTAAAACAGAAAATGCATGCAAACAATTATCATCAAATATGAAATCTGCATCCTTTATAAGTAAATTACTCAAGGGTTTAGCAATCTTGGAAAAGTCTTTTATGAATCTTCTATAAAAACCAGCATGTCCTAAAAAACTTCTAACTCCCTTAACATTGATAGGTGGAGGCAATTTACTAATGACTTCTATTTTAGCTTGGTCCACCTCCATTCCTTTCTCTGAAATTTTGTGACCAAGGACAATGCCTTCTTGTACCATGAAATGGCACTTTTCCCAATTTAACACAAGATTAATGTCTTGACATCTCTGCAAAACAGTGGATAGATTAGCTAAACAATCATCAAAAGAATCACCAAAAACAGAGAAATCATCCATGAACACTTCTATGATGTTTTCTACCAAATCAGAAAAAATAGAAAGCATGCATCTTTGGAAAGTGGCAGGGGCATTACACAAACCAAATGGCATTCTCCTATATGCAAAGACTCCAAATGGACATGTAAATGCAGTTTTCTCTTGATCTAAAGGATCTACAGCTATTTGATTATATCCTGAATACCCATCAAGAAAACAATAAAATGAATGTCCAGCAAGTCTTTCTAACATTTGATCTGCAAATGGTAGTGGGAAATGATCTTTTCTAGTTGCATCATTTAATTTCCTATAGTGTATGCACATTCTCCATCCAGTCACAGTCCTAGTAGGGACAAGTTCATTCTTTTCATTAGGTACAACTGTCATACCACCTTTCTTTGGAACAACTTGGACTGGACTTACCCAATTGCTGTCAGAAATTGGGTATATTATTCCTGCATCTAACAGCTTTATGATCTCTTTTTTAACTACCTCTTTCATGGCTGGGTTTAACCTCCTTTGTGGCTGCACAATAGGCTTAAAATTCTCTTCAAATAAAATTCTGTGCTTACAAAATGAGGGATTTATACCTTTCAGATCTGCAATACTCCAGCCAATTGCAGATTTGTGTTCTCTTAAAATTCTGAGCAATTTTTTCTCTTGTTCTTCCTTAAGTTCATTATTGATGATGACTGGATTTTCATGTTTCTCATCCAGAAATGCATACCGCAGGTGTGAAGGGAGTTGTTTCAGTTCTAGCCTTTGCTTTCCCTCTTCTTTATCATCCTTTTCTAGCTTCTCCTTCACTGAATTTTCTGCAGATTTTCGAATTGGCAGAGCTTCTAGTTGCTGCTGCACTTCCTTAATGCATTCTTCATGCAGAAGTTCAGATTTGTTGCTTCCTACAGATATTATTTCTTCTAACACAGCAAGTTCATCAATTTCATTAATATGGTATTGTGTAATGAAAGCATCCAGTATATCTACCTTCATACATGTGCTATCTTCAATTGGATATTTTAAAGCTTCAAACACATTAAATATTACCTTCTCATCTTGAACTCTAAGCATAAGTTCACCTTTCTGCACATCTATTAAAGCTCTCCCTGTTGCAAGAAATGGTCTCCCTAGGATCAAAGGAATGTTAGAATCCACCTCCATGTCCAGAATTACAAAATCTGCAGGAAAAATGAACTTGTCAACTTTAACTAATAAATCTTCAACAACTCCATATGGATAAGTGTATGATTTATCAGCTAGCTGCAGTGTAATGTTGGTGGGCTTCACTTCCTCTATGCCAAGTTTCTGCAGAACAGCCAATGGCATCAGATTTATGCTTACTCCCAAGTCACACAATGCTCTTCCCACAGTGCAGTTTCCTATTTCACAAGGAATGCTAAATGATCCAGGATCTTTCAGCTTTTGAGGAAGCTTTCTCTTGAGAATGGCACTGCACTACTCTGTCAAAGGTACTGTTTTATCATGCTCTAGCTTTCTTTTTCTGGAAAGTAGTTCTTTCATAAACTTTGCATATGAGGGCATTTGCTCCAAAGCTTCTGCAAAAGGAATGTTAATTTGTAATTTCTTAAAGACATTCATAAACCTTTCAAATTGTTCCTCTTGTTTAGGATTCTGAACTCTTTGAGGATAGGGCAGCCTTTTGTATTTTTCTGGATCTATTGGCTTACAAGCTTCCTCAAAGAGTTGCTTTTTGGTTTTCCTTTCAGAATTCATGGGAACTTTTTCTTTTTCTTCTGAATGGTCTTTCTTCAATAGCTTAAAATTTCCTTGTTGCAGATCTTGTTCAATGTTTCTTTCTGCTACATCATTTACTTTCTTTTCTGCTAGTTTAGGGCTTGCAACTACAGCTCCACTCCTTGTAGTTATGGCTTGACATTGCTCTTTAGGATTGATTACTGTATTGCTTGGAAATCTTCCTTCATCCCTGTTGGATAATTGTTCAGCTAATTGTCCAATCTGTGTCTCTAGTTTCTTCATGGAAGCTTCCTGGTTTTTGAAGCTTGTTTGAGTCACCTTCATGAATTGTAGCATAGTCTCTTCCATCTCAGTCAACCTCTCATTCATAGGTCTGGAAAATTTTTGATTTCCTTGAGGTTGAGTGGATGAATTCCTCTGAAAATAAGGCTGTTGTGTTGCTGGACCTGCATTAGAAAAAGGCAAATTTGAATTATAATTCTTTGCAGCAGAATATTGATTATTCCAATTAGAATACTGCTGAGTTCTATTATTTGAAAATTGAAATCCAGGGGGATATGATGGCTGTTGTCTCTGAAAATTATTCATATAATTCACTTGCTCTTGTGGTTCACTTGTGGATGCCTCACATGCACCATTTGCATGGTTCCCTCCACAAAAGTCACAACTTAGCTGACTGGTAGTCATACTCCCTGTTTGCAGATTGTTGATTTGTTGTGTTAAGGCAGCTAATTGTTCTGAAAACATTTGATTTTGTAGCTGATTTTGTGCAAGAAAAGTTTCCAGAACTTTAGCTTCATGACCGGAGTTTCTTCCTTGGTTCCTTGAGTTTGAATTCTGATACATTGAAGATGCCATCATGTCAATAATCCTCTGAGCTTCTTCCAAGGACTTTGTATTTAATGAACCTCCAGCAGCAGCATCAACCATTGTTCTTGTTATTGCATTCATCCCATTATAAAAAGTCTCTAATTGCATCCAATCTGGAATACAATGATGTGGACACCTTCTAAGCAGTTCTTTGTATCTTTCCCATGCTTCATACAGTGATTCTCCTTCTTGCTGCACAAAAGATGTAATTTCTCCTCTCAACTTAGCAGCTTTGGATGGAGGGAAGTACTTAGTTAAAAACTTATTCACAAGTTCAGTCCAGGTTGTGATGCTTCCTTGTGGTTGAGCTTGTAACCAACATTTTGCTCTATCTTTCAAGGAAAAAGGAAATAGTCTTAATCTGATAGCTTCTTCACTAACTCCATTCATTCTTATGGTGTCACATAGCTGCAGAAAATTTGAAATATACAGGTTAGGATCATCAGAATTTCCTCCAGCAAACTGATCCTGTTGGACTAAATGTAGTAGGGCAGGTTTAATCTCAAAATGGTTGGCTTGAATAGTTGGCCTAATTATAGAAGAGTTAAAACCTTGCATGTTAGGAATAGCATAGTCCCCTAATGTTTTAAATCTGTTCTGTTCTGCCATTTCTATTGCTGGATTTGGTTGTCTCAAGGGTGTAGATGTTCTTTTCACTCTAGGATTACTCTGAGATTCTGGAGAATGGACAGCTTCTAACTCACTATCACTCCCTATGGCTTTTTCTGCTCTAGACTCTTTTCTCAATCTTCTCAAAGTTATGTCTATGTCAGGATCAAAGACCAGAATTGATTTATTCTTGTTTTTACCACGCATATACAAATCAGTTTAAAGCAAAATTAGACCACAATTGATATTCAGAAATGTACAACAGAATTCATGCAAATTCTATCAGTAAAAGCATATAGAAACTTAAATCTAGCAATTGCAGAATTGTAAAATCATGTACAAATATGCAGAATGGCAATTACAACTATGAAGAACAATGAAAATTGAAATTATGTAGATAACAAAGGTGTAAAAATTCTATGCAGCAGACAGAAATATTATGCAGAATATTACACAAGGTGCAATAAAATTATGCAGAAAGCAATTTGAAAACAAAGCAACAAATTAAATGCTCAATCTAGTTACTTTTCTACTACTAATGATATTGAAATGCAAAATTCCCCGGCAACGGCGCCAAAAACTTGTTGTTAGCAATCTACACTAGCAAGTGCACTAGGATTGCAGCAAGTGATGAGTAAAATTAAGATCCAAATATCGTCTCCACAGGGAATTTAGATTCAAGTATCACTTCATAGAATTATAACCATTTAAGCTTTTTCGAAATTGTAAGGAGAGTGGTAACATCTAATAACAGCAAACTGGAACAATTAAAAGTAAAATGAACTTGCAACAAACAAGACAATGCACACACAGTTATGTGATAACAGAGGGAGAAACCATAGCTAGGGAATTGCTTCACCAAAACTCCAATGTTTAATCAATAAAGTTCTGAATTAACAAGCAATTGGAAAGAATGACAATCAGTTTCACTTTATACTATTCAGAGGTTAATTCCTTAACTCAGTGAACCTAACATTCAATTAAACCATTCTAATTCCTTAGATCTAATTCAATTCAATGTTGCTTTAAGTGTAAGAAACCAAAAGATTGCAAGATCAAAGTTCCTTATCCCTAAGAAAACTAAAATCTCGGTGATTGGTTTAGATCTGAAGAACAAATTCAATTTCCATTGACAAAGGTTCCTCTGAATTTAGTTAATCAAATTTCCATTCAATTCACACGTGAAGTTCAGAATCAATCACTCAATCTATTCCAAAGCTTGAAATCCAGATCCAAATCAATTCAACATGTTCATTTCAGATCTACAATCCCTAACTATGAACGAATTACACAGCCATGGCAGCAGAAGAAGAAAAAGAAAGAGAAGAAGAGAAGAAGAAACTCAGAAACACCATGGAAGCTTGCTCCACTCCAATTCCTCTTCGTGAAGCTCCAAGATCTGAATCCCCACTCCTCTCTCTCACTTCTTCTAACCAGAAACTAACAAAAAAAACTGAAAATGAACAGAATCCCTTTTTTCCGGATCGCTTCTGGTATTTATAAAATTTCCCAGACTTTCACGTCATCACTTTTATAAGAAATAGTAGTTACGCAGAGAGTTTTTGGTTGCGCGTTAACACTTTTCCCAGAAATAGTGGCCACGCGCATTTTCCTGATATTGAGAGCTCTCTGGAACTATCACTCTTGATGATAAAAGTGACAACGCAGAGCCAAGGTAGTTGCGCGTTATCACTTTTTCTGATAAAAGTGACTACGCGCAGCTCGCCAAGTTGAAGACTCTCTGGAACGATCACTTTTGATGACAATAGTGGTTACGCAAAGCTTTCCTGATATTTTGCCTCTCTGGAACTATCACTTTTACTGATAAAAGTGGTAACGCCCAGGCTGCAATTTCTTATTCTTGAGTTTTTGGAGTCCAGACTTGTTTCTTTCCTCTTCCTTGTCATCAAACTTCCATGAATATGATCCTTGCTCAATTTATTCCTACAAAAACAAGATTAAAAACTTAATTCCTAAGCAAAAATTTCACAATTGCTAAAATAACTACATATGTAAACAAAATTCAATTCCTTCTCTTTTTCTAAGTTTTTCTGCTTTCTTTATATATTTTTCTTATCATTTGTGTTAGAATTATGCTAAAATATCGGTCAAAATATGGATTCATCATATACCTCAAATGATGGAGACATCATTATCATCCTCCATGTCACGCACCACAAAATCTACAGGAAATAGAAACTCTCCAAGCTTCACCAACACATTTTCTACTATACCTTTGGGATAAGTAATCGACTTATCTGCCAATTGAAGTGACACAAAGGTCAGCTTAGGCTTGTGCATCCCAAGCTTCTTGAAAATAGAGTAGGGCATAAGATTGATGCTTGCCCCTAAATCACAAAGAGCTCTATCAATGTTAGTTTTCCCGATGGTGCAGGGGATAATGAAACATCCTGATTCCTTAAGCTTAAGCAGAAGCTTTTTAAGGGCTATAACTGAACACTATTTATTGAGCTTCACAGTTTCATGTACTCTTAACTTTCTTTTATTAGTCAAAATCTCCTTAAGAAACTTAGCACATTTGAGCATTTTGGAGATAACAATAATGAAAGACATATTGATGTGCACCTTTTCCAAAAGGTCTAAGAATTTTTCAAACTTTATGTTATAGGGGGATTGGCCCTACAACCTTTATAGGAAAGGTATTATAGGTTTATAAGCCTTTGGTTGTGTAGGAGGTTCTTCTTTATTCTCTTTTTCATACTCTACACTTGAAGCACGACCTTGCTCATAGGGACGAATGATTGTGCTTCACGTAGCATAGTCGTGCTTCTTTAGGAGCAAAGGCGTGCTCATTAGAATGCAAGGTCAAATTCAATTTTAGGTTTTGTTTTAAAGAATGCAAATAAGGTTTTTTAGGGTTTTAAAAATTGTAAATTAATTAAATTAAATTGCGGACATAATTAAAGTGAGTAAAAATGAATTAAGAAACATCAATCCACAGAATACCAATTGCGTGTAACTCTGACTATTACAGTATCTAAAGATTTAAATTCGCGTTTGAACAATCACCTAATTCAATTATTAATTCAATCAAATATCCTAATTAAATAGAGTTATGAATTAAATCAAAATAATCATTTAATCTAATCTACATTAATTATCAAATCAGAGCATCAATCGAGTCCTAATTTGAATTCTAACAACAGAAAAGTCAATTACGATCGCAATACATAATTTTGAGATTAAAAAAAAAAAGAACAAACTTGGAGCAATTTAGAAATTACGGCGTTTGGATTTTACAAATTAAACGAGATGTTTAGCATTCCATCGATATGCATACCTCACGCAAGAATGAGAAAAGAACAAGAGAGGTTGAGAGAAAGTAAAAACAAAGATTCTTATGTCGGCCAAGTCTCAAAATCTCAATCTGTCTAATCACTTCTCCTTAATTTAGAACCTTATTAGTCTCTTTATAGGTTCTGATTAGGATAAATTAAGTGGCCAAAATGCAGGCCTCAATAATATCTAAAAGCCCAAATACAATTATTAAATAACAAGGGTCTAAATCCAATCCTACAACAATATTCAGCAAATATGCCTCAACTTCAAAAAATCATAAAAAATAAAAAAAAACTCCAAATCTAGTGATCCATATATCTATTTTGAAGCCTTGGATGTGTAGAATCTAATGCAATTAGAATCCGCTAAAAATGATATCTATAGAAAACGTTATGGCTAAAAGAGTAGTCAGAGGTCAGAATAATCAAAAATACAAAATCAGAGCATTTATTTGTAACAAGCCAAATTTATTCAAATAAATAGAAAATGATAAAAACTCTAAAAATAAAGCATATGAAAAGTATTTATTAATCAAAATAAAATTATAAATAGAAACCTAAAAGATGTCACATCAGACATGCTTTTCAGTAAGCATGGGCGTGCATGTGTCTATATTTTGTGATTCTTGTATTTCTTCCTACTTCTAAGGGTGATAGCATTGTATTGCTCCCTTAGATTAGGTGCAGGCAAGGTTAACAATATTCCCAAAATTCTTTGACTCAAGAGATAAGTAATTTGTTTCAATTGAGACTTAACCTTTGACGAATGTGATTATATCTCTATTTTAATTTATGTAAAACTTCTATCCTATTTTTGAATGTGCTGCTCCAGCTTAGACTCAATATCTGACATCCTCTTATATTAATAGTGCACATACTATATCATTTGCTTTTGAAATTTGGATTGAGATCTAGAAATCTCCTTTCCTTTTAGTCTTGCTCCTTGATTTTGTATATAGGCAGGGCGATAAACATTTAAAATTTAACTTCTAAGACCACTCCCCCAAGAGTTAAGAGTGTTACTTCGTCACCCCAAGTTGTAATTACTACCTATGAAATTTTCTTCTTCTTTAATTTTAGTGAGTGTGAAGTTATGGTGATCATGGCCTAAGGAGCCGCAGTGCTCACACAAAGAATTTGTAGGTGGTTTATTTGATTGCTCTTGTACTGATGAGGACCTCACACACGAAGAGACCATAGAGCACTATGAGGATGCTTTGGAGGGAATTCAAGGCCCCATGACTAGTTCAAGGGCTAAGAAGGTCAAAGAGGCTCTCAACAAGCTTATTGGGCTTATGAGGCACTTAGAGGAACCACACCCTTTGAAGGATCACATGAAAACCTATTCATACTTCACATGCACCATAATAGATACATTGGCCTCATGTATACATCTTTTCTATATATAAATACCATGTATTAGTTTAGGATTTCTTCTTCATATTTCATTAGTTAGCCTTATATTTTTGACTTAGTTGCTAAGGATTTTTTAGGCCATGTATTTTGGCCACCTTTAGTTAAAGAGCTTAGGAATTGGACTTGCTTTTAGGAAAGCCCATTAACATAACCTCCCTATACAAACCTATATAAAAGCTTCTCCCTTAGTAAATCACATACTTTCACTCATAAATGAAGAATATTCTTTTGAGTTTGTGAGATTCATTCTCTTTTTCCTCTCAATTGTTCAAAAAGAACTTTGAGCTTATAGTTCGTATCAATGGATCCTTCCACTGTGGAAAATCATGCCTAGGCTTATCTCCATAGAGTGGTGTCTTTTCTTTTCCATTTCTTTTCTCCTCCACTATTGTTCATATTTCTTTTCCCTTATTCTTCATTCAATTATCTCAGAATTGTTGCAAAGTGCTCCTTGGCTGAGAGCTTTTCATCCAAAGAAGCATTAAGAAACAAGTTTCCTCAAGGATAGATCTGCCTCCTACATCATGTACTTTCAATAAGAATTCCACTTGTTTAGTCAAAGCTTCTAATTAAGTTGTTAGAAGGTTATTACTCTTTATTAGATGTACTAGAGCAGTCTCCCTCTTCTGACTCATATAATGGTTAGCTGTGTGCAACTGAAAACTAGCAGAGGCTATGTCATCTACTAGTTTATATGCTTCATCTAAGTCTTTTCTCATGAGAGCTCCTCCAGTTGCGGTATCAACTATGGCCCTATTGGAGACTGATAGGCCACCATAAAATATTTGCATTTGTCTTCACATAGGAAAATTATGGTGAGGACAATTCCTCAAAAGTTCTCCAAATTGCTCCCATGCTTCAAATAAGGATTCCAAATCATACTGATGGAAACTAGAAATTTTTGTCATAAGCTTAACAGATCTAGATGGGAGAAATTATTTTCTCAGAAATTATTAAGTCAAATCCTACCATGTTGTGATGGAACCCGTTGGAAGTGTGTGGAACCATGCATTCATCTTTTCTGTAACAGAGAATGGGAAAAGACAAAGCCTAATAGCATTAGTGATGACCCTGTTATACTTTATAGTGTTTGTGAGTTGAAGGAATTTTGTTAGATGAAGGTTAGAGTCTTCATTAGACAATCCTCCAAACTATGTAGAGTTTTGAACCATGGTAATCAATGCAAGCTTCAACCCAAAATTGTTTGCCTTCACTTTGGGGGTCGCGATGCTTCCAGAAGCACCTCTAGTAGTGGGTATGATGCAATCTTTCTCAACTCTTTCATTTGTCTTCGTACAATGCTTTCAATTTATAGAACAAATGAGCAAGCTATAAAAGGCTTAGAATGAGTAAGCATGTACTAAAGAAAATTTTATAAAATTAAGAACAACTAAAACATTATAAATAAAGTAAAAATAAAAATAAAAATAAAAATAAATAAAACAAAATTAAAATAAAGCAAAATAAGAATTGTTCAAATCAATTAAATATGAGATTTTCTTAATATTGAAAAAATAATCTCCTGTAATGCACCATAAACTTGTTTGTGGGTAAGTGTCCCTAAAAGTAATAAATGGTTCTAAAATAATTCTCCAATTTATCGTCTTATAAGGATTGTTTCAATTATAAAAAATTCTTAATTCGATTATTTGAGCTTAAAAGATGAGAATTTAAATTTAAAGGAGAATAATAACTGAATCAATTATCAATTAAATTCAGAGCAAATAACATAACACTTTTTGGTTGAACTCATAGGAGAGAAACCCAGAACATATGAGCTTATTCATTCAATCATTTCTGTTATTCTTTTATTTGACTTTTAATTCGATTTCTTTATGATTACCAATCATTCATGCAAATACTATCAATAACCAATGGTCATATAATACTAATATTCTTTTCTCTAAATTAATATCCACAATCACTACAACAAAATCATCATTTAGTGACTATTTTTAGCGACAAAAATTTTTGGTCACTATTGTAACTAATTTAGAAACCAAATATATTATTAGTTAAGATAATTATATTTTGTCTTTTAAAGACTGAAATAGATACTGATTTTCTTTAAAAATTAGTGACCAATTTATCTGTCCTTATTAGTGACCAATTTAAAGACTGATTTAAGATTAATCTTAAAAATATTTATTAATTGATTTAATGACAAAATTAGTGACCAATTTTCTTAAAAAACTAGAGACTGAAATAGTCGGTTACTATTAGTAATTGATTTAGAAACTAATTTTTCAAAAGTAAAATAATAGTAATGATGACCTAGCGATTATTATTTTTTTTAAATTAATGACTGATTTTTTTCATTATTATTAGTGACTGATTTATGATTTATTATACCAAACTTTTATTTCAACATAATGACTAATTTAGTAATCAATTTTCTTAGATAATTAACAATTGATTATCAATAATTATTAGTGACTGATTTAGAGGCTGACAAATGATTTATTAAAATAAAAAATAAAAAATATTTTATTAATCATTATATTAAATAAATTAGTAGTTAATTGTATAAGAAATTGAAAAATTAAATTTTTAATTTCATTATTTATTTAATATTATTTATTATTAAATTTTGTTTACTAACAAATATAATTTTTATTTTATACTTCATAATTTATATTATTTAAAATAATTATGTAATATTTTTTCATTAATTAATAAAATAACACTGATCTTATTTCTTTCTTTTAAAGAGTCTTAATGTTTCTATTTTTATTTTATCATGACATCATGTAGAGTTTTGAATCATGGTAATCAACGCAAGCTTCAACTCAAAATTGTTTGCCTTCACATTGGGGGTCGCAATGCTTCCAGAAGCACCTCCAGTAGTGGGTATGATGCAATCTTGAAATGATCTCCTCCTCTTTGCCATTTTTTTTTCTTTCTCAACTCTTTCATTTGTCTTCGTACAATGCTTTCAATTTATAGATCAAATGAGCAAGCTATAAAAGGCTTATAATGAGTAAGCATGTACTAAAGAAAATTTTATAAATTTAAGAACAACTAAAACATTATAAATAAAGTAAAAATAAAAATAAATAAAACAAAATTAAAATAAAGCAAAATAGGAATTGCTCAAATCAATTAAATATGAGATTTTCTTAATATTGAAAAAATAATCCCCTATAATGCACCATAAACTTGTTTGTGGGTAAGTGTCCCTAAAAGTAATAAATGGTTCTAAAATAATTCTCCAATTTATCATCTTATAAGGATTGTTTCAATTATAAAAAATTCTTAATTCGATTATTTGAGCTTAAAAGATGAGAATTTAAATTTAAAGGAGAATAATAACTGAATTAATTATCAATTAAATTCAGAGCAAATAACATAACACTTTTTGGTTGAACTCATAGGAGAGAAACCTAGAACATATGAGCTTATTCATTCAATCATTTCTGTTATTCTTTTATTTGACTTTTAATTCGATTTCTTTATAATTACCAATCATTCATGCAAATATTATCAATAACCAATGGTCATATAATACTAATATTCTTTTCTCTAAATTAATATCCACAATCACTACAACAAAATCATCATTTAGT
Source organism: Abrus precatorius (assembly GCF_003935025.1). NCBI lineage: Eukaryota > Viridiplantae > Streptophyta > Magnoliopsida > Fabales > Fabaceae > Abrus > Abrus precatorius. The sequence goes on along the minus strand of NW_020874428.1, from coordinate 13,081,337 downwards.
GACTATTTTTAGCGACAAAAATTTTTGGTCACTATTGTAACTAATTTAGAAACCAAATATATTATTAGTTAAGATAATTATATTTTATCTTTTAGAGACTGAAATAGATACTGATTTTCTTTAAAAATTAGCGACCAATTTATCTGTCCTTATTAGTGACCAATTTGAAGACTAATTTAAGATTAATCTTAAAAATATTTATTAATTGATTTAATGACAAAATTAGTGACCAATTTTCTTAAAAAACTAGAGAGTGAAATATTCGGTTACTATTAGTAATTGATTTAGAAACTAATTTTTCAAAAGTAAAATAATAATAATGATGACCTAGCGATTATTTTTTTTTTTTAAATTAGTGACTGATTTTTTTCATTATTATTAGTGACTGATTTATGATTGATTATACCAAACTTTATTTCAACATAATGACTAATTTAGTAATCGATTTTCTTAGATAATTAACAATTGATTATCAATAATTATTAGTGACTGATTTAGAGGCTAACAAATGATTTATTAAAATAAAAATTAAAAATTATTTTATTAATCATTATATTAAATAAATTAGTAGTTAATTGTATAAGAAATTGACAAATTAAATTTTTAATTTCATTATTTATTTAATATTATTTATTATTAAATTTTATTTATTAACAAATATAATTTTTATTTTATACTTCATAATTTATATTATTTAAAATAATTATGTAATATTTTTTCATTAATTAATAAAATAACACTGATTTATTTCTTTGTTTTAAAGAGTCTTAATGTTTCTATTTTTATTTTATCATGACATCAATCTTAATTTTAAATAAAAAAATTTTAATCTATGAATTATTTCACTTAATAAAAAGTCATATATTAACTTTTTTAATTGATAAAAAATGTTAAAAATAATTAAAATAAAAAATTTCTTTAAAAGTTCATAGTATCACTCTTTTATCCTCTACTCTATCACTCTTTTATTCTCTCGTGGCCCCCTACCAATTACATACATTGTTATTTTTTATGCTAAGAACTAAAAGAACAATGTATAATAAATGTTTTGTACTCATGAAATACATGTTTTTGTTTGATTGAACATCATATTTGCACATATTTGAATCTGCAGAACTTTATCTTCCTATTGCTAATTTTGGGACTTTCGAGTTTTACATCTAAGTGGTGCCCTGAGTTAATTAACCTGTGTTAGGAGATTTTAGTAGGTAAACCTTTTTTTTTATACTGAATAAAAGTTTTGATGAGAAAAAAGAACTACTTTTTATTGGGTTATGTTTTCAAATAAAATTAAATTGTTGTTTTAGTTTATTAAAACAGGGATCACATTGTTTTTTATGTTAAGGAACTACTTCATTCTTTTTTATTTGCTTTTTATTTTGGATTAAATGATGCTCGTAGCTTGTGTTCTTACATAATATTGTTCATTTGATTATGCTGGACATGTATAGAAGCGAGGTTTTTGTTTTGTTTGCATTATGTAAGAAGTTTTGGAGCTATTAAGACACATAATTGCATCTCTTGTTATTATGCTAAAGCTTCGCATACACTTGCAATTGACTTTCAATTTTGAAGGACATATATACTTTTTTGAGTCCATTTTAGCGAGAGAAAGATTAGACTTGTGTGTCCTACAGACTGTCTTATTGTTTAGTTTTAGATCATTCTCTTCTTCGTTTCTTTTAAAATTCAAAGTTAGAGATGACAGTTAAACTCTGGTATTTACATAGAGAAGACAATAATATGTCGATTTCTAAAGAGATATACTAGGAAAATGAATAGTGAAAATGTGGAATAACTATTGCAACGGTGAACTCATGCTTTGAGCATCTTTATATGAGTCGATGTGATAAGTTTGATGGATAGGAATGCCATTATCCAATAGAAACATTAAAGATCAATGAATAACTTTTATGAGAATAGACAAATGGAATCAATTGATACTACTGTGTTATTTAAATTGATTTTTATGGGGTTGTTTGAGGGGAGGGCAGGAGGATTTAGAGGGAAAGAAAGGGTAAAACTTTTATTTTTGATTTAATAGAAATGTATTATTATTATGTCAATCTATTATTTTTTCATCCTTGATTCAAATAATTTAAAATATTAAAACAAATTTATTAAAAATCAAAATATTGCCCTTCCCTCTCCTCCCAAAATCCCAAAAACATTGTGAAATGTTTTAAATACAGTAACACAACATGTTAATGAAGAGGAGATGTCTCTAATCCTTCTGTATAAGACTTTGTCCAGCTCCTCACTTTTCTGTTTGTCAACCTGTATAGTGATATCATTTTGATTATTATTTGATTTTAGATAGCCACACTACTTGGTACGCTGTCTAACTTTTACGTGCTTGTTTGTAAATTATTAATGACTACAGTTTATATGTCTTTCACCTGGTGTAAGCTTGTGTCTTGCTAGTCATTAACTATATTAGATTTTTGGACTATCACTTTAGAATTAGAATTAAATGATTATGTTAGAGCTTTAAAAAAAAATTGGTTATAACTTTTGTTTTGGTAAGAGTGGTATTTTCTAAAGGACTTTCAAATGTGATTATTCAATTTTTTTTACTTGATTTAGCTTACCATAATGATATTTACTAGATTTATGTTACGAATACAATCTCACAAGATGTATATTCTTTTGCACACTGTTAAGATTTTACCTGTTGTTGTAGTGCATATGTAATTAGTTATCCAAGTTATTTTTAGGCTATTCATAAGTTACATTATCTATTTTAACCATTGATATTGTATTAAAGATTTGACTTTTGTAAAGCAAGGGGTGCACGTGAGAGAAAAGTGTAGATTTATAATCTTTCATTGGAAAATCAGGGGAGTAGATAACTTCCTTGTTTATTATTCACGTGCATGTATTTTATCACAATTTCAACAGTTGATTTTCCAATCAACAGTTTATAAATCCATTCTTTTCCCTCAAAGTTTTAAATCCTATCACTTGAGATCTAAACACCAATGAGTTGTAGATTCCTTGTTTATTTTAAAACTTAAAAACAATAATAGTTGTATAGGAAATTATGAAAATAACTTAATGTAATGTTCATATAAATTCTTATGGGTTACATTTTTTACAATTCAACAACAAGGATACAATGACATCATCTAAATTAAGTAAAAATAAATATTAATTAAACAGAATTTCAAGTTTACAAAAACGTTTAGATTACTTTGATTTTTTGTTGCTAAATGCATGATTGTTTGATATAATTATTGTGCATTGAGACAGAACTTCAAGTTTCGATAAAACTTAAAGGAAAGCTTAAGAATTGCATTATATTGTATGTGAGGAGGTTGTTCTAAAAGATTAGTTATAATATCAATTTTAACTTATTATTTGGTATAGTGAAAAATGTGTTTATTAAACATATTTATTATAATATCATGATTGTGCTTGATTATATGATAGAATATAGATGTTCACGAACATTGTAGTTGGATGTATAATAGGCTTCTGTCGGGACGAGAGGAATATACTAATGCATTTTTAAATAGAGTGGTTGAATTTATGTCTTTTGCATGTCAACAAGCATATTTGTCCAATGAAAATATTAGATGTCCTTGTTGTAAATGTAAAAATCTAAAGTTCTTAAATCCTGAAGAAGTTAAAGTTCATCTTTATCAAAAGGGATTGATACCAAATTATTGGTATTGGACATGTCATAGAGAAAGTGACCCAACTTTATGTCAAGTATTTAACACTCATTATCACACTACAAGCAATGTGGAAGATGGTCATTATTTACTTTAGTAGATATGAAAGCATGATTTACAAAGCTGTTGGTTCAAGGTATCAAACACATTCCAATAAAGAAGTTAATGAGTCTTGTAATGCTAAAAATTTCTATGATCTACTACATGCAGTACAAAAGCCATTATGGCCAGGATGTAATAATCATACTAAATTATCTGTTGCTGTTAGGTTATTGACAATTAAATAAGAAGAAGATATTTTTTTAACGATCTTTTAATCAAACAGTAACTCTTATGAAAGACACACACTGCAAATAACCTTATTCTTGAAAATTATTATAGGAAAAAGAAAATTATTTCAAAACTTGGTCTTACTGCCAAAAAAATATATTATTGTTCTAAGGGTTGTATGTTGTTCTACACTAATGAAGATATAAAATTAAAACATTGCAAATTTTGTCGAAGTCCTCTTTACAAGAAGACAAAGGTTGATAGGAAAAATACAAAGAAGTACATGTCAAAGAACGCATTACTTACTTCTTGTACCTAGACTTAAGAGATTGTATGCCTCAATGAGTTCTGCCCTGCATATAAGATGACATTATGAAAATAGATGAGCAATATGAGTGTTATGTCATCTATCTGATAGAGAAGCTTGGAAATATAGGAGATTTATGTGCTGATGGTTTTACACCGTATAGTCAATTTGCATCACCTTATTCATGTTGGCCAATAATTGTCACCCCTTACAATCTTCTCCCGGAATTATGCATAACAACTCTATATATGTTTTTAACTTTGATTATTCTTGGGTCAAATAATCCAAAAGGTAAAATAGATGTGTATTTGCAACCATTGACAAGTGAGTTAAAATTGTTGCGGAATAAAGATGTGTTGACATATGATATTTCAAAGAAACAAAATTTTATCATGAAAGCTGCATTAATGTGGACTATCAATGATTTTTCTGCATATAGAATGTTGTCAAGTTAGAATACATCACGAAGATTAGCAATGTCCATATTGTATGAATCAATCAAAGGCTTTTTGGTTAGATAAAGGTGATAAATGTTCATGGTTTAATTCTCATCATCAATTTTTGCCCGTGGATCATGTATATAGAAGAAATAAGAATACATTTTATAAAAATTGAGTTGAAAAGTCTCATCCTCCACATAGGTTGTCAAGGGATGATGTGTTGAAAGAAGTTGTTCATCTTCCAAAAATAACTCAGGTCAATCCTTGTATATGTGATAGTTACGGTAAAACTCATAATTGGACAAAACAAAGTATCTTTTGGGACTTGCCATAGTTATGGTATAATCTTGATGTAATGCATGTTGAGAAAAATGTGTTTGATAATATCTTTAATACAGTGATGGACATCGAAGACAAGACCAAAGATAATATTAAAGCAAGAATACATTTGAAGAAGTATTGTCGGTGAATAGAATTTGAATTACAAGAACTTCCAAATGAAAATTTTTTTAAACCTAAAGCAAAATTCACTTGGTCTAAGAATCAAAGAAGGGTTGTATGTAAGTGGGTGAGTGACTTGAAAATGCCTAATAGATATGCTTCGAATTTGCATAGATGTGTAAATATAATAGAAGGCAAACTATTTAGAATGAAAAGTCATGATTGTCATGTATTTATGAAGCGTTTGTTACCAATTGCTTTTAGTGCATTACTATATCAAGTGTGGAAGCCTATAACTAAGTTAAGTAATTTTTTTAAGGATTTGTCCTCAATAGTGTTCCAGGTGGATGATTTGTTATTGATGGAACAAAATATCATTATTACAACATGTAAACTAGAACGATCTTTCCACCTAGATTCTTTAATTCCATGGAACATTTACCCAGTCACTTGCCTTATGAAGCAAGAGTAGGAGGTCCTGTTCAATATCGATGAATGTATCTATTTGAGAGGTAAATCTTTACATAACTATGTAAATTTTTTTAATCTTGATGTAATGTTATGATGTTATTTTGGATATTTAAATAAGGTTAAACGAATGGTTAAAAACAAATCGCTTGTGGAAGGATCCATTTGTGAGGCATATCTATGTTGAGAGACTTCTCACTTTTGTTCATATTATTTTGAATCTCATGTAGAATCACTGAGAAATAAAGTTCATTGGAATGATGACAAAGGTGAAGATGATGCAATAAAAAAAACCTTATCAATTTTTGATCATTTTGGTTGTCCAACTGGTACTTGTACGAGTTGATAGATAAGGAATTAGCTATTGCACATTTCCATATTCTATTGAATTATGAAGAAGTTCAACCATATATTCAGTAAATAATTGAAATTGTACTTTATTTAATTGTTTGAAGTTTACATCATTTAACATTTTATATTATTATTATAATCAATGGTAGATACTTTGTGGATCATATACAAGCTGTTATTCTAAATATCTCTCGAACAAATATTGATGGTATGATTGCATCTGAATTTCCAATTTGGTCACAAACATATGTAAGTGTCTTTTTGTTGTTGTTCTTGTTGTTATTGTTATCATCTATATTAATGGTTAATATAATAAGTTCTAAGTTTTGTTAATGATTTAAGTCCATAATAGAGATAACTTGGTACACAATCAATTTTTGCACCACTTGGCATGGGGTCCTAAGAGAAAGGTTCATACTTAGGCTACTTACTTTGTCAATGGTTTCAAGTTTCATACAAAAGAATGGAGTGTCAGAAAGAAAACTATAAATTCTTGAACATTTGGTTTTGCCATTATTTGCTCTGGATACAGGCCTATTGCTTCCACTTACACTCCCACTGTTTTTAGGAGCTAACCAACAGTTATTTGCGGAATGCTCCATCTTTCCACAAATACCACAAGATGATAGTGGCTATGGACAATTTCTCACAAGGTGAGGTGCTCCGCATCTGAAACATTTTAAGGGTCCCTCAAAAGATTTAAACCACTACTATTATCTCCACAAGATATGATGAATCCATAATTTATAGATATTTTGTTTGACTTTTTATAGATTTTTTAATAGAAAAATAGACTTAAAAATTGTAAATAACATAAAAATCTCATTTAGGTCAAATATTATAGCTTTCTTAATTTTTACCTTATTTACACTAATTTTTATGAATATATTTTTTTATTTTGATCATTTGAATAATTATGCAGGAAATTCCAGACAAATTTCATGAACTTTTTGACTTTTGGGGAAAATATGAAGTGAGAGTAATCACTCTCAGGTACCATAGTGATCACTCTAGGGAGCTAATTCCAAAGGTTAGGCCAGAGTAACCACTTTCAGAAGTAGCAGTGATCACTCTAGAGCTAAAGAGAACCACCATGCCTGCGCGTAATCACTCTTGTGAGTGATAGTAATCACTCCAGAAGGCCCCATGCTTAATTCTGAGTTAATTTCTAAAGTTGCGTAATCTTGGGAAAAAAGGTTGGAGTCCATTGAATTTGCTTAAATTAGTATGGGGTTTTAAGGTTAATTCTCGCTTGTTGAATTAATCCAATTCAAAGGAAGAGGAAGAGTGTTAAATGTTTAGAGGAATAAGGATAGAATCACGTAAATGAATTAAGGATTGCTATATCTTATTGATTAAATTTGATAATTTCATTACTTGCTTTTTACATTGAATTTGGAAACCAGACAAACCCCCCCTCTATTTTTTTACTTGCTTTCATAGTGAATGTTTGTAACATGTTTAACGCATATTTTCAACCAAAGTCATTGGAGACAACCTAGGCTTGCATCCTAGACTACATAAAATTTCTGCATACTTTGATGAGGATTGGTGACAAATCTTTCTGCAAATCTAAGCGATCATTAAGATATAGTCCCCTTTGATTGAGATTGAGTAGCCCTAAAGTATTGTTATCTTGGAAATCTTGGAGGCCTTCGGTCCTGCTTCATTGGCCCTCCTATCTGGTTGTCTACAGTCTTGCTTTTTGAGGGTGCTTCAAAGATTCAACATTTGCTGGCTAATGTCAGAAGATCCGTCAATTGGAACACGCTGACTACTGCACGGATCTCAGGTCTTAGCCCATTCTTAAAAGGGGCACGTAGATCTTCATCCTCATCCTCATGTTGAAAATGAGGCTAGTATTTCATGAGTTCGTGGAACTTTGTAGCATACTCCCCCACAGACATACTTCCTTGCTTCGATGCAAAGAATTCTCTAACCTTTTGTTTCTTTAAGTCCCTTGGGAAATAGTTCCCTAGGAAGCTTGCCTTAAATGCCTCCCATTGCACATACCCTTCTTCTTGTGGCAAAGTCTAATTGGCAAATCTCCACCAGTCCTCTGCCTCTCCATGCAACATATTAATAGCATAAACCACCTTGTGTTTCTCGCGAGAACCTATTGCAATAAATATATATTTTTATGTCAGTTATCCATCTTTGAGCTCCCTTTGAGTCGAACTTCCCTTCAAACTTGGGAGGATTATGATTTGTGAATGATGAGAGCCCACAATACTTCGCTGACTCACCATCCTGGTGTTGCACCAAAGTCTTTAGGACTTGTATCATGCGAGCTAGAAGTTCATTTATAGCACCAACAGGTCTACCTCTACTAGTCATAATTCTAAATTTAAAGAAAATCAATCAAACATATCAGCCATAATCACTCACACATTACATAGATACAATTACACATCCAGTTCAAACAATGCAATCATTCCAAACATTTTAGACAAATCAAACAATCCACTACCAATAGACTATATTAACAAACAATCACTTCATATTCTTGTAAAACAAGAACATAAACACACAGCTTCGACGAACTAGTCCCATAACCTAAACTGATTTGGATACTAAATTGTAACATCCTAAACTTTTAGCTTCACATCGCACAATTTATTTATACAAAATTGAAATAAAAATGTAAATTCCATATATAATAAGCAATATAAAAATACGAAGGAATTAAAAACTTTTCCATGAACATAATTATTTATATCGTTTGTCAACATAACAATATTAGATAAGGAAGCTATAAAATTTAAGACTATGTTATACCAAATATTCTTAAGACATAGATATTAAACTACATTTACATGTAATGAGTGAATTAATTTACAATTATTCATCAAAATATGTAAGACTTAGAATAATAAATACATAACCAAAATAAACTAAGTCCTAGAGCAGTCTTAAACCATATCTAAAACACTGAGGACCTGGTGCTAGTCATTGCTATGCCATCTCTCTATCTCTGCTAAATCCTCAGAATCGTGGTCTCATCTGATCTGCAATAGAGATCTCTCGAATCAACTGCAACCTTAACACCTGGAATTCGCTTAAGGATAGCTCAGATCTGCCTTCCGAGATGGTCATGATTATGGTATGTGCACAAATATGTCATTGCTACCAGAATTTTAACAGTACCTTTATAAATATATATATATACATGATATGGTGGATCCTATTATTTACTGGAAAATCTAAGGGGATACAATAATATAATTCCATTTCCAAAATATAAATGTGGGTAGGTATATCATCATAGCCTATGGCGAGCTTAAAATAACAAGTTCTCTGGCACTCATTAAATACATAGTTTAGTTTACAATGTACAAAACTATCTATCTGTCTAATTCTTTTCTAGGGTGTCGTCATCCTGATTCCTTGAAAATTTTAGTAAGGATGAGCGTTTATTCTACCATTTATAAATCATGTTACGAAAAATCATAGTTATAACATAAAAGAAAACACAATCATTCCACAACCAATTTATAGAACAACAATAATTATATAGCCACGACACACAACTTTGCATAAATAATCTAATTTCTCTCCTTCAAATACGCACTCCCAGTGCATTGTGATCGCAGAAATATGATGCCTCCAGTAATTCTCGAGGTCTTACTTAACTAGATAAATAGTCGTCAGTTAGCCCATGCACACTGATGATGATCGATTTTGTTAAGTTGTTTAAAAGATTTTGTCACAAATCTTCATCAAAATTTAAACAAATTAATGTAGTACTAGGGTTACCCTAGATTGTCTCCCATGAACATTGGCTATTAATCTTCATTAAACATATTGAAGGCATTAATTGAACAAACAATTAAAATTGGGGGTTTTGTGGTTTCAAATCAAAATAAAGAACAATGAGCAAACAAGTTTAGTTAATTCAAACAATAGAAAACAACAATCCTTAGTTCATCCACAAAGATTCTATCCTCATTCCACTCAAGATTTAACATTCATCCTTTCTCCCATGAATTAGATTAATTTAACAAGCGAAAATCAACCTTATTATCCTAACAAAATTACGTAATTTGCTAGGCTCTAATCTCTCATCCCAAAGTTACGCAACCTTAGAATTAAACCTAGGATTAAGCAATCCCTAGTTTAGAATCTCCTTAAAACGAATTAGGGTTAATTAAGCAATATCCCCTTCATTCACCATTAATTCAATTCAAGAGACAAGGAAGAAGTAATTCATGAGAAGAAAGGAATTATATTATCATTAAATTCAAGGAACTCAAGAATCAATGTGAACTTACTAAGGATTACACAAAATTTAGCCCTCCATGGAAATGGGGGTCAAAAACGCAGTTGGGAAATGCAGAAAATTCATTAACATTAATGTAAAAGCAAGAGAAATGAGAAACCAAACCCTAGGTTGGACCTTTGGCTGTCACCCAAGGTTGCCCTAAGCTCTGGAAAATCGTCCTAATTAAGTAAGGAAGAGAAAAGATATAAAAAGTGTAAGAACTCCCTACCCTAATTTGGTAAAAATCTATTTATGCTAAAGCTGGCGCCGCCCAAAGTAATTACTTTCATTCTTTCATAATAAACACGCGCAGCATCAGTTGGATTTTTCCTCTCTAGAGTGATTACTATGAATATTCATAGTAACCACGCACAGCACTGGGACATTTTGGACTCTCTGGAGTTGTCACTATGAACTTTGATAGTAACTACGCGCAACACCTTCAATTCTGCATGCTCTAGAGTGACTACTATGAATATTCATAGTTACCACGCGCAGGTTTAGTGGATTCTGGGCTGCTGTAGTTGTCACTTTAAGCTTTGAAAGTGCTCACTTTGGTCCCTTTGCTGGAAGTGGCTTGTTGTAGTTGTCACTATCAATTTTGAAAGTAGTTACTTTCACCTCAAATTCCTCAAAATCCAATAATTCTTCAAAACAAGCTTGGGGATTTCTGCCACATTATTCAAATGATCAAAACATGTAAAATAAACTATCTAAATCAATGTAAATTAACCAAAAACTAAGAAACCTATATTATTTAGCCTAATTGGAATATTCATCTTATTTACACTATCTAAGTCTATTCTTTTCTATAAAAAGTAATAAATGATGTATAAAAATTTAGTAAAATGTGGATTCATCACAACCCCAAACTTAAACTTTTGTTTGTCTTCAAACAAACCAAAATTCAAGGACTAAAGTAAAAAGGCCTGGACTTATCCAAAAACTTTTTCTCAAAATTTTTCTGTTCCAATCTTTCAACTCTAATATGCACTTTCTCCATTTCAAAATCATGGAGTCATTCAACAAAGAAAGCACACTCATATCAATTAATTTTATGCAAAGTCCCATACAAGTGAAACAAAAATTCAACAAGGTTCATCGTACTTCACACAATGCAAAGAAATTATCTAGCTCACAAGGTGGTGTTTCACTCTTCACTCGTCAGTGTTTCAAGCTAGGTATTTTCCCTCAATACATGCAAATTGCTCTACCCTACCATATGCTTGCCTATATTCTCAATCTCCTTTGCCTTAATACAATGATTTACCTATCAAAAGGACTTGGTTGGTCACAAATAGGGATAGGTAAGCTTCAATTTGATCAAGGAGGGTCAAAAGCTCACGTGGGTTTTTAAGATAAAGGAATCATTTTGAGTGAGTGAATACATCAATTAGAATGAAATGTATTAAGTGAGGTAGCCTAAGAGGTTCAAGCATTTTTTTCACCTTATTTTTCATCATTTTTCATTATGTGAAGATCTCTTCAATCTCTTGGACCTTGCTTCATTTTATTTTCTTTCCTTTTTCATTCTTTCTTTTATGATTTCTTGGACTTTGGCAACCACTCTTTTTTTTTTTACATGTATTTTAACATGTATGATGTCCACCACCCCAAACTTGAGAGGTTGCTTGTCCTCAAGCAACTACCATCAAAATCAACACCCCAAACTTAGTATTTGCATTCACTCTTGATGTTACTCAAAAGAAATATGTTCTTGATGGAAGGAAAAATGTTTTGGCAAACTAAGCTTGGCAAAAGAAGGGGATGTAATGCAATAAGGTGCAAAGGTGGGCAATGGTGAGTGGGTGTGTGTGTGTAAAGGAGGCCTCAATCATCTAGATAAAAATTGCATAATGCATATTCAATTAAGAAACAGGGCAAGTTCTACAGAATAGATGCAAAATTACATGGAACATACACACAGAAAGGAAATTAGGGGCTCAATTCTCTACCATGGTAAAAATGGTGATAACTACTTAACATCATGTGAGGATAATTCACCTTGCAAGAAAAGATATTCAGCATGGCATGGAGAGAAAATTATTTACAAAAGTAGAGTGTGTTCATGAATTGAATGAAAATTGCAGTAAGAGTCTAGAATTGGAATTACAAAATTGGATTCAATGAAAATAAGAAAAAGAACAAAGATATATTTTTGTATTTTGATGTATAATTGTGCAGGAAAAATGAGGTTAAGAGTGTATGAAATAGAGGCAAAGAACTTCACCCCCCTTTCATGAATGATAGTGCCTCAACTTATGGGCAAAAAAAATGATGCTCCTCTTGATGGAACTGAGGGCATTCTCTGCACAAAGAGACAATAAATTCAGCACCAGCAGAACAAAATAACTCAAACTCAGATAATATATATATATATATATATATATATATATAACATAAAAGAGTTAAGTTGTTGTTCAGAGTAGAAGCAATAAAGGAAAATTAAAGGTAGGGAAAATAAATGAAAAATTATACTAATTACAGGGAAATTAGCTAAAAAGATATGTATAATGAAAGAGAAGGGTAAATAAATAACAGAAACAGAAATTTAAAGCTAAATTGCATCTTCATCAGAGCTGGAGGAGAGGTCATCATCATCAGCTGCATCAGTATCGATATCCTCATTATACTACTCCTCTGCTGTTGCTACTGGATCTGGTACTGGCTCACCCTCAGAGCTGTTATCTTCCTCTTCCTCCTACTCTTTTGCTGTAGGTGTGAAAGGTGGAAGATCATTTTGAACTGCTGCTCGAAGATAAGGAGCTGAGAAGGTGGGGGCATAGTAGATCTGGTCAGCGGTCATCCCCATCTTCTTCCATATGTTGAGTAACATGGTCTCTGTGAGGGTCAGAGTAGCTTTCTGACCAGCATGTATAGCATCTTGTCACAGAGCTATTTCCTTTAGCTGGTCCTTCATTTTAGAAGGGAGGCCTTTCTTCCTTGCAGCTTGAGGAGGCATCTCTGGGGTTGAGCTCTTCTTAGCTTTAAACAGCTCCTTCACCATAGCTATGGTGATGCAGGGAGCTGGTATGATTTTCTGCTGATATTCCCCAAAGTCAACTCCAGCATCCTGGCAGAGTATAGTAATGATGGAGGGAAAGCCCATGGAGTCCTTCTTCCTGGCTAGGATCTTCATGATGGCATTGCTAATAACATCGTCAACATGGATGGGCATCCCGGTCATGATGGCATAAACTAGCTCTGCCCTCTTCACTGCTAGGGTAGATGAGTGCATGATTGACATGAAGGAGCTAAGGATGAAGATGCTCCAGACTTTGGCAGGTGGAAGGAGATGCTTTGTAGTTAGATTCTTGGGGTAGAGCTTCATGTCAAATTCCCAGTTCTCTCCAGCCTTGCATATTGCTTGAAGGATTGGCTTGTAGTCCTTTTCCTCAAAGTAGCTAAAAGTAGTGTAGTCCAGCTGTCTAGGTCTCTTTTCAGGAAGAGGAATGTTGAGGATCCTCTGGATGTTGGCAGGGTTGACGTCTATCACCTTGCCTCTGACCATGGAGTGCCTGTAGGGAAAATCATCTCCCTTAACCCTGAAGGCATTGGCATAGAACTCCTGGGTGATGTCCTTCCACCCATGCCCAGCGCATGTGGTGAACAAATCCCACCCCTTTTTCTGGATTTCCTGTTCAAATTGGGGGCAGGTCCCTTTTTGCAAGTCAAAATTCCTTCCCTGCACAATGTGTCGCCTGAGAATATTGGCTTTGAAGAAATTCTCGTGAGCCAGGGAACTAAATCTGGGATCATGTGTAGGCTCAGGCCTGGAGGAAGAAGCAGCAGCTAGCTTGGTCCTCTTGGCCCTGGGTGTGTTCTTTTTGGGAGTGTTTGCCATTAATCTGCACATAGAAAAAGGAATAAATGAGTGATAGTGCAGAATTAACCATGTAGTAAGAATTTCACACCATTTGGAAATGAAAGAGAGAAAATGCAGGCAATTTACAACATTGTTGCAGCAGAAAGTAGCTACTATGATGAATGAAAGTAGTCACTTTGGCAATAAATCATGACAGAATGCAGAGATAGTATGTAGACATAATTTCACAGCAAATGTGCATGAATCAAAGAAAATTTGAGACAAATCAAAGAAGTTCTGCATACAAAAGTAACTACTATGCTAGTTGGTAGTAACTACTTTGACAGTGAAAGATCAGACAGTTAAATACATGCAGAGTGATCACTATGTAGTGAATTATGCCAGCTTTTACAAAATTGATATGATAAAAGTGACCACTATGAAAGTGGACACTTTCAGTGAAGTTCAGCAGTAAGAAAATAACATATAGACACGTACACTTGCAAATTCAAGCAACAAATTAGGTTCAATAAAGTGATCACTATGTGTTAGCAGGTTGCTACCATGACAGCAATAACAATTTCAAAATGAAATCCATAATTCATATGTTTAAAATGCAGAAAAACACATGTCATATAGTGAATCATGGTCTGCAAAAGAGGTTCACTGATGGTCTGGAAAATTTAAACACAGTGTGCATTTGGATCCAATCAAATGAATTCTCAACTTCTGAATCAGGCTGTGATATGTAGAATGCAGAGAACAACTATGCACAAGATGAATTCCACTAGATCAGCTAAGGTAAAAAGCATGTGCAGCAATATAGGTCTAATTTCAAATCAAATTTCCAGAATTCAGAGCAAGCAGGGAGTGAAAATGTAATTACATGGTAGTGCAACTGAATCAGATCAGCAATGAGTGTATGAAATGAGCAGAACACAGTATATTCACAGAGAGTAGTTACTATGATGAATGAAAGTAGTTACTCCAGAGCAAAAACACTTCAAATTCACAAAGGAAAAATGCAAATTGATTTCTAATCATGAGAATTGGAATTTCAATGCATAGAAATCATAGTCCAGACCAAAACGAACCTAGGGGAAGCAGAATTTCAGCATTACATACAGAGTAATCACTACAAATTATGAAAGTAGCTACCCTAGGGTTCAAACATGACAATTTGCATACACAGAATCAAATTAATCACCCTACTAACTTAAAATCATGTAATTATCCCTGCAGAAACTGATCCTAACTAGTAATTTTAACTAAAATTGGTTCTAATCAAAATCCCCAATTGGAAAATGAAGAACCCTAATGCAGAGAGTGAGGAAAATTACCTGGATTGGAGTTCAAATGCAGTGCAAGAGTGCAGGAAATTGACATTTAAATGCGAGGAATTTAATTTGAGGGAGTGGGTGCTCAGGAAATTGGAAGAAGACTGAAAAATTTCTCAGAAATGAAGAGTGAGAGTGAACGTGAAAGGGGTCCTATTTATATAAAAATGTTAGGCGTGGTTACTCTCAAAAATCATAGTAGCCACGTGCAAGGGTTTTAGCAAAAATGGGGTGCGCGTGGTTACTATGGATTTTCATAGTAATCACTCCAGAGGCGCCTTTCTCAGTTGTTTAAAAAGAGGTTGCGCGTGGTTACTATCAATATTCATAGTAACTACGCGCATCAAATGTTCAAAAATTGGTTTCTGTAGTGGTTACTATGAATGTTCAAAGTGACCACTACAGAGGCGCCCTTCATGTGTATTTTTCCAAAGTGCTCCGTGTGGCTACTATGAACTTTCATAGTAGTTACGCGCAAACCAATGAATTTAAAAGCCTTCAAAGTGGTCACTATAAAAATTGAAAGTGAGGACTACAGAGAGCAAAGTCACATACCTTGGTGGAAAGTGACCACTATGGCTTGGGAAAGTGATTACCTTCATGGAAAACTTCAAAATTCTTTCTAAAGTGAATGCTTGGTGCTATGGAAATGATTATTCCTCCCTCTCTACTTGGACTTCCATAAATATATGCATAAATTGAGTCCAAATAAAGCAAATTTTCCTCTACAAAAATTATGAACAAATCATCAATCAAATAATGAGTGAAGTGTTGAACAAAATGTTTGTGCAGCATGAACTAAGCAACATAACTAGTAACATAGCTCAAATGAAAGAATGCTTATTGAAATTAAAAGAGAACTAGAAAGTGCTATAAAAACTGTGAGTTGCCTCTCACAAAGCGCTTCTTTAACGTCATTAGCTTGACGTTCTATGGAGCTCTCACTCCAAAATAACTAAAGAATCTAGAACAGCTGGAGGTTGCTCTAGGAAAACTTCCTCCACATTAGTCTCAAGTGTAGGATTCCCATGGAAAGGCTTTTGGCGATGGCCATTCACTTTAAAAACCTTGTTTGTGGATTCACTTTTTACCTCCACTGCTCCATAGGGAGAAATGGAAGTCACAATGAAAGGTCCGATCCACCTAGATCTGAGTTTTCCAGGCATGAGCTTCAAACGGGAATTGAACAGCAAAACTTTTTGACCTATGAAAAACTCTTTCCTTGCTATTTTTCCATCATGAAAGGCCTTTGTTTTCTTCTTATAAATTATGGAGTTTTCATATGATTCAAGGTGAAGTTCTTCTAATTCTTGCAAGTGCAATTTCCTTTGTTCTCCAGCTTTGTCTATGTCCATATTGCAGGCTCGCACTGCCCAATAAGCACGATGTTCTACTTCTACTGGGAGGTGGCAGGCTTTTCCATAGACAATTCTATAAGGTGACATTCCCAAAGGAGCCTTATATGCTGTTCTATGAGCCCAAAGAGCATCATCAAGATGCTTGCTCCAGTCTTTCCTATTTGGCTGAACAATCCTTTTCAAAATCTTCTTAATTTCTCTGTTGGAGAGCTTAGCCTGCCCATTGGTTTGGGGGTGATAAGGTGCAGATACTTTGTGCACTACTCCATACTTTCTCAGTAGAGTCTCAATGGTTCTATTGCAGAAGTGGGTACCCTGGTCACTAATCAAAGCTTGAGGTACTCCAAACCTACAAAACAAATGAGTACGCATAAAATCTTCAACCACTCTTGAATCATTAGTTCTTGTAGGCTTAGCCTCTACCCATTTAGAGACATAGTCTACAGCAAGCAAAATATATAAGAAACCAAAGGAAGAAGGAAAAGGACCCATGAAGTCTATACCCCAAATATCGAATACATCACAGTATAAAATGGATTGTTGAGGCATTTCATGCTTCAAGGTGATTACCCCTTCAGTTCTTTGGCATCTCTCACATGTAGAACACATTTGCCAAGAGTCCTTGAAGATTGTAGGCCAATAAAAACCTGCATCCAGTACTTTCCTTGCAGTCCTTTAGGGCCTAAGGTGGCCTCCTACAGTGGATGCATGGCAGAAATGCAAAACTGATGCAGTTTCTTCCTTAGGAATGCACCTCCTAATCACTTGATCACTACAGAACTTCCACAAATAGGGGTCATCCCAGAGGTAATGCTTGGCATCATTCTTGATCTTTTCCCTTTTACTCCTTGATGCATCTGCTGGAAAAACTCCTGCAACTAAAAAGTTCACAATATCAGCAAACCAAGGCAACTTTGAAGTACATAACTCTAATAGTTGCTCATTAGGAAAATCATCTTTTAGAGGAGTGAGTTCAGGGACTCCCTCTATCCTGCTCAAATGATCCACAACCAAATTTTGTGCTCCACTTCTATCCTTTATCTCTATATCAAATTCTTGAAGTAGAAGCATCCACCTTATTAGCCTTGGCTTCGAATCTGTCTTTTTCAAAAGGAACTTAAGAGCAAAATGATCAGTAAACACCATAACTTTTGACCCTAGCAAGTATGATCTAAATTTATCCAAAGCGAATACTATGGCCAATAGTTCCTTTTCAGTTGTGGTATAGTTACACTGTGCAGGATCCAAAGTCCTAGATGCATAATAAATGACATGTGGATCCTTACCAAACCGCTGTGCTAAGACAGCACCCACAGCAAAATTGGATGCGTCACACATGAGCTCAAATGGAAGTGTCCAGGCTGGTGGTTGAATGATGGGGGTTGCGGTCAAGGTTGTCTTAAGACAATCAAACGCCTCCTTGCACTTGGCTCTAAACTCAAAATCAATATCTTTCTGCAGTAACTTGGAGAGAGGAAGGGCTATCTTGGAAAAATCTTTGATAAAGCGCCTGTAGAAACCTGCATGGCCAAGAAATGCACGCACCTCTCGTGCACAAGAGGGGTAAGAAAGCTGTGAAATGACATTAAGCTTAGCAGGATCTACCTCAATTCCCTTCTTAGATATTATATGACCTAAGACTACCCCCTACCTAACCATAAAATGGCATTTCTCAAAGTTCAGAACAAGGTTAGTCTCTATACATCTTTGCAAAACTCTATCCAAGTTTCCTAAGCATGCAAAGAATGATGACCCATATACAGTGAAGTCATCTATGAATACTTCAATACAATGCTCAACCAAATCAGAAAATATGCTTAACATGCATCTTTGAAATGTACCGGGAGCATTGCAAAGCCTGAATGACATTCTCCTATATGCAAATGTACCGAATGGGCATGTAAAAGTGGTCTTCTCCTGATCCTCAGGAGCTATGCATATTTGAAAGTAACCAGAGAATCCATCTAGGAAGCAGTAGTGAGACTTACCTGCCAGGCGATCTAACATTTGATCTATGAAAGGTAGAGAAAAGCGATCTTTCCTGGTCGCCTGGTTGAGTCTCCTATAATCAATGCAAACTCTCCAGCTATTTTGCACTCTAGTGGACAAGAGCTCATCCTTCTCAGTCTTCACCACTGTAATCCCTGACTTTTTGGGCACCACCTGCACTGGGCTCACCCATGTGCTATCTGATATCGGGTAGATGATGCCTGCCTGGAGTAGCTTGGTGATCTCCTTCTTCACCACCTCCAATATGATCGGATTTACCCGCCTCTGAGGCTGTCTCACTGGCTTGGATCCTTCTTCCAACAAAATCTGGTGCATGCACAGGGAAGGGTTGATTCCAGGGATGTCAGCTAAGGTCCATCCAATAGCTTTTCTATGCTTCCGAATCACATCGAGCTCAGTGGATATGATCACAGGGAGCTTCTCACCTGCTTCCAAATAAGCGTATTTTAAATGCTCAGGCAAGGGTTTAAGCTCCAAGGTGGGAGGCTGCTCAATTGAAGGTAGTGGTTTAGCACTTTCATTTGAAATGATTTTTGCAACATTTAAACCACAAGGGTTAGATTCAATTATACTTGCTGTGCTCAATGGAACCCTTTTGATTTTTCAATGTCATTGATGTCAGAAGTTGTAGAATCTAAATCCAGAAAATCAGCAATACAAATATCACACAAAGATGAATTAGTACGATATTCACAAATTTTAGTATCTATGGTATCTACACAATCAAAAAAATCAACGAAAGAGTCTCCTAAAAATTCAACAAAACTATCATCTATCAAGCTATCAAGAACATCAATATGGAAAACTGAATGCTCCTCAGGTGAGTGCTTCATAGCATCTAGTATGTTGAAGCGAACCACACTTTCTCCAAACTCCATAGTCAGAGTTCCAGCATGTACATCAATTTTGGTCCTGGCCGTCTTCAAGAATGGCCTCCCCAAGATGATTGGTGCAGCTCCTTTTATAAGCTCTTCTTCTTGCATGTCCACGATGTAAAAGTCAGTAGGAAAGATCAAGTCATTCACTCTCACTAGAACATCCTCCACAAGGCCAGCTGGATTAGTAGTGCTCCTATTTGCTAGCTGGATGATGACACCTGTGGGCTGCAATGGTCCAAGAGACAAAGATGTGAAGATAGATAAAGGCATAACATTAATAGATGCACCTAAATCAAGCATGGCATTATCTATCCTATTGTTGCCTATAATGCAGGGAATAGTAAACGTCCCTGGATCTTTGCATTTCTTAGGCATGAAAGTTTTCTACCTCTCAAAAAAGGCTAATACATTCCTCCCTATATTCACTCTTTCATTACCCTTTAGCTGCCTTCTATGAGCGCACTAGTCCTTAAGGAATTTGGCATACTTTAGGATTTGCTTGATAGCATCTAACAAGGGGATATTCACTTCAACCTTTCTGAAAGTATCCAGAATTTCTTTATCAACCTCTTCTTGCTTCTTGTTAGGCTGAACCATTCTTTGAGGGAAAGGAATAGGAATGAAGCTCTCTTCTTTGTCTACGACTTTTGGTTGACATAGTGTGGGCATAGGTGCAGGCTGCTCTTGGCTCTCAACCTCTCCTCCTTCATCTTCTGCAGCTAGAATGCAACTAGGATCCTTCTCCTTAGGCATTTATGGCTCTTGCATCACCTTACCAGATCTCAAGGTAATGGCACTCACATTCTTTGGGTTTGTTACAGTTTGTGCAGAGAGATTGCCTGAACCTTGAGATTGAAGTTGATTCAGGGATGAAGCAAGTTGAACCATTTGATTTTCCAAGGTCTTGATACTTGCTTGAGTCTGTTGTTGGAAAGCCTGACTCTGTTGCTGGAAATTGAGATTATTCATAGTAAGTTGCTTCACAAGGTCTTCCAAGGATGACTCACTCTTTTGAGGTGCAGAAGCTAGTGAAGAAGATGCTTGATGGTGCGGCTGAGATGAAGATGATGGATGGTGATGTTGCTGGGCTGAATATGGCTTACTTTGTCCAACCTGATGCGGTTGGAAATAGTTGTTGGTTGGTTGGTTAGAGCCTTGATGTTGTGCATTTGCTCCCCACCTTAAGTTAGGATGGTTCCTCCAACCGGGATCTATTAGAAGATAAATCTCAGCTTTGTTGTTGTTGCGGCCGCTGAAAAGGAAATTTATTAGCATAAATATTAGCAGCATAAGCTTGAGGATTACCTTCCGAAGATTCAGTTTCTTGCAATGTGGGGCAACTATCAGTGAAGTGATTCGTAGATGAACAAATCCCACAAAGCATGGCTGGAGGTGTATATACAACAGAATTCTTTTGGATGGATGCCAACTGTTTTACCATAGAAGCCAACTCATCTAGCTTATGCTCCAACTTGTGTGAATCTGAAGTTTGAATTTCATTAACACTATTGGACATGATGGAATTTTGCCTTGTAGCAAACTGTTGAGAGTTAGCTGCCATATTCTCAATGAGGTTTCTAGTGGCAGCGGAAGTCTTGTCAACTAAGGCTCCCCCACTAGCTGCGTTGATCATGCTCCTCTCCATTGATGATGAATCCATATTTTTACTGATATTTTAGCATAATTCTAACACAATTAATAAGAAAAATATATGAAGAAAGCAAAAAAACTCAGAAAAAAAAGAAGGAATTGAAGTTTGTTTACATATGTAGTTATTTTAGCAATTGTAGAAATTTTGCTTAGAAATTAAGTTTTTAATCTTGTTTTTGAAGGAATAAATTGAGCAAGGATCATGGAAATGGAGGCTTGAAGACAAGGAAGAAGAAAGAAGCAAGTCTGGACTCCAAAAACACAAGACCAAGAAAGTGAAGACTGGGCGTGATCACTATTGTAAGTAAAAGTGATCACTCCAGAGTTCAAAGAAGAAGAAAGCCTGGGCGTTATCACTTTTATCAATAAAAGTGAGCGTTCCAGAGAGGCAAATATCAGGAAAAGCTCTACGTAACCACTTTTATCAGCAAGAGTGATAGTTCCAGAGCCTTCAATATCAGGAAAGTTGCGCGTGGACACTTTTTCTCATAAAAGTGTTAACGCGCAACCATAAACCTTCTGCGTGGCTACTATTTCTCATAAAAGTGATAACGCGCAAATCTGGGAAATTCTATAAATAACAGAAACATGCAGATTTTTCAGAGTGCAGTTTTATTTTTCCGTTTTTCTGTTAGATCTAGTTGAGAGAGATTGAGAGAGAAGATTAGGATCAAGTCTTGAAGCTTCCACAAAGAGGAATCGGATTGGAGCTTCTGGCCATGACTTCTTGGAGTTTTTCTTCTTCTTTCTCTTTCTCTTCTCCCATGTCTGAGTAGTTTTCTTGTAGTTAGGGGTTTATGGAACTCGAATTGATGTATTGATTTGACTCTTGTTTCTGGATTTTGAGTTCTTGGATTAATTGAATTGTGAATTCTGTTTTTCTTGCAATCTATGAATGGAAATTTGTTTGATTCATCTTAGAGGAACAATTACCAATGGAAGTTGGATTTGCTTCTCCGATCTGAGTTAGCAATCAGAAGTTAGGGATTTCTTAGGGATAAGGAGACCTAATTCTGCAATCTTAAGGTTCTAAGTCTTAATGCAACTTGAAATTGAACTTCACCTAAGGGATTGGGGTGGTTTAGTTGCTTGTTAGGGTCAATGAGTTAAGGAATTAACCTTTCGCTATTGCTATGCGAAACCGATTGTCAATTAACCAAGTTCTTAAATGTTCAAAGGCATAATTGAATTAATACTGATATTCTTGTGAAGTAAATTCCTAACTACCTTTCAATCCATTTCTAATCTCACATTGCATTCATTGATCTGTTTTTCTGCACATTCTTCTTTACTTTTAATTGCTTTAGTTTATTGCTTTTGTATGTTACAACTCTTCTCCTAAATTCGTATGGCTCAAATGGTTACAATTTTGTGAATTGATACTTGAAATCTAAATTCCCTGTGGAGACGATATCCTGTTCTTAAAAATTACTTATTACTTGCTGCAATACTAGTGCACTTGCTAGTGTTTAGATTGCTCATAACAAGTTTTTGGCGCCGTTGCCGGGGAATTTTGAATTTCAATATCATTAGTAGCAGAAAAGTAGCTAGATTGAGCATTTATTTTTGTTGTTGTTCTGCTTTCAAGTTTTTCTGCATAATTTCTCTGCACCTTGTGTAGATTTCTGCATAAGTTCTATTGTCTTTTGCATCCTTTTGCATTTTCTGCATAATCTCATTTTTCATGTTTCTACATAATTGTAAACTTCATTTTGCATAATTTCTATGTTTTCTGCATTCATGAATTTCTGATTTTGATAGAATTAACACTGTATTTTCTGCATAATTTTGTTTTTCATTCTTCTGCATAATTTTAATTTTTGTTCTGCATAAATTTCTGTGTTTTCTACATATTTTGTTTTGTAGCTTTTCTGTTTTCTTTTGCATTTTTCTGCATAATCTTTTTTTTTTTCTGCATAAATTTCTATATTTGTTGCATGTTATGTTTTGTAATTTTCTGCATAATTTCATATTTCATTTTTCCTAGTTACAAATTTGATTAGGCTTTTGTTTTCTTTCTTATTGTATGCAAGGAAAAACCAGAAAAATAAGTTGCTCTATTGTTTGATGGCAACCATCATGTATCAGAATTTTTATCAAAGCCAAGTTGCAAGAACAGAAGCTTATGAACCAGATACTCTGAATGCTTTGATTAATAATTTTCAAGCTAGAGTTGCCCAAACTAACCCATTGGTGTGTGATTTTTACAATGAAAATGATTTGAATGAAACATATGATATGGCTGCACCAAAATTTCAAGAAGAAATCAATTTTGGAGGAAATTTTCAAATATCTGAATATAACTTTCCTCATGAATATCAATATAAAACTAACATGAGTCAGTCATATTATGATTGGAATCAACAAATGTCAGCTGCAACAACACCTTGCCTAAGTCCTCATTCTTCATAGCCTTACTTTCAAGTGTCATATTCTCAACCTCAAGAAGGACTGCAGCCTTCACAGACTTTTCCAAAAAGAATGAATGAACTTGAACAAACTTTGCTCCAATTCATGGAATTTACTCAGTCAAGTTTTAAGAATCAAAATACGTCCATGAAGAAGATGGAGAAGCACATAGGACAAATTTCAGAGCAATTGTTAAATAGAAATGATGAAAAATTACCTAACAATACCATTGTAAATCCAATAGAGCAAAGCCAAGTTGTCTGTACAAGGAGTGAAGTGGAAGTTTCAAGTCCTAAAGCTGCTGAGAAAGAGGAGGCATGAGATAAATCTGAAGAAAAAAAGATTCAAGATAAGCAACAAGAGGATTGCAAGGAAGAGCAGTTAACGATTTTAAAGAAAGAAGAACCAAAGGACATCAACAAGACACAACTGGGAAAAACTAAAAAACGGTTGTTTGAAGATGTAGATAAGCCAATGGATGAAGCTAAACACAAAAAGCTTCAATTTCTTCAAGGAGTGCAGAATTTCAAGCAAGAAAAACAGAAGAATGATTCTGTTATAAGAGAAGTCTTTGCTGTAATGACTTATGAAGACAATGAAAAGGTGGGAAAGAAACTTAATGACTATACCAAACTGCTAGAAGTCCCTCCACTTTTATTTCTCTTAAGTTCTGAATTAAATGAAGAGCTACAAGTTGGTGAGAAAAAGGGGAAACGGTTAAAGATAGAGCAAGAGCCGTTATCATCAAAATCATCTCTTAGAACCAAAGATCAATAAGCGTCAAGCTAGTGACGTTAAAGAAGCGCTTTGTGAGAGGCAACTCACATTTCTAACTCATTTTAAGTTTTTTGTATTGTTTTAGGAGTTTGTATTTCATATTCTAACGTTTCTGAAATTTGTAATTCTGCATATTCATTTTTTTTAATTCCCTGCAAGTTCTGCTGCATCTGATTTTCTGAAGTGAATCTGATAGTTGATTAGAGATTTGATGTGGTGAATGTGTATTTGAAGGTTTAAAATTCTGCATAATCTAAAACTTCTGCAATTTAATTCTGCTGCATATCTCTGCTGAAGTGAATTTGGTACTTGATTTAAGGTTCAATGTTTAGAATGTGTATCTGCAGAATTAGAAATCTGTATAATCATGTTTTGCAATTTTATCTAAGTTCTGCAAATATGTTGCTACAGCTGTTTTTCTTAATTGAATCTGATAAATAATTAGAGATTTGGAATTGAGAGAAGTAAATTGAAGGATTAGAGTATGAGAAGTGAGTTAATTGAGAGTTTAGATGAATTTGATTAATGAAAGGAGTCACTATGTTGCAGGAAAGAAGCTACGCAGAGAATACATTTTGAGGATCTCTATTGGAACAATCACTTTTACTGACAAAAGTGATCACGCAGAGGTATCAGGGTAATACGCTTCTCTAGAACAATCACTTTTACTGATAAAAGTGATTACGCAGAGACAAATGGGAAAACTAACTCTCTGGAACGCTTCCTTTTATTGTCAAAAGTGACTACGCACAGGTAAATATAACCTGGACCTCTGTGCGTTATTACTTTTATTAACAAAAGTTGCAACATAGCTGCGTGTTATCACTTTTCCCAGCAACAGTGATAACGCGCCCCTTACTCTGAAAAATACACTCTCTGGAACATTCACTCTTATGAATAATAGTGATAACGCTGGGACTTTTAATAACATAAAGGTCACTTTTACTCTCAAAAGGAGCCACGTGCTCAAGCGTGCCTATAAATACTGCTAAGGGTGAATATGCACATACGCTTTTAAACCTAAAATTCCTTCCCTCTCTGAGAGCTCTCTAACCCTCAATCTCTGCATTGTGCTTTAGAAGATTTTTCTTCCCTGTTCCATATTCGAGCATCATTTCTGCATCTCTAACCAAGGTATATTTCCTTTATTTCTGAAATCTGTGATTGGAGTTTTGTATGTGTTTAAATATTTTGGGGAAATTATTGAAAAAGGATAACCAGGAATGTTTTGAGCCATTTAAATCAATCCGGGGAATAGAAAATAGTGAGATTAGGTTTTGCTGTAATTTGAGTTTTCTGAGAAGATTCAATTCTGCATTGCACTTTTTAAATTAACAAACTTCTGCAAAAATTGACTTGACCTAAAAAGACTTTAATAACAATGTTTTGATTGAAAGATATTGAATTTGAAAGTCTGAAATTATCCATTGTGTTGTGTTCTCCATGTATTGCTTTGGAAAATGTCGAGATTAGTGTTGGGAAACTATTCTGATATTATTTGCTTCAAGAATGGAATGGACAATACTCTGAATTGGTCTTTTCCTATCAACTATGACATTTCTGCTGGGATAATTGAAACTGCATTGCACACTATATGTACCACATTTCTGCAGCATTTTAGTTGACTTAAATAGAATTGTGTGAATTGGTTGATTGAAAATTTTTGAATACGACTATTTGAAATTACTTGCTGTTATAGAATCACTTCTACATTATTCTGAAAATTACAATAAGTGAGTTGCAGCAATATTTTTGAAAAATTGGATGATACTTGGATGATTGCTCTGCGTTAACCTGATATGTTTTGAGAGTACCTACTCTGAACTTATATATGAGGATTTAATATGAATTGATTGTGAATGTTAAGTTTGTGCAGTTATGTGTAGGTAGTTATATGTTGATTTATCTTGACAATAGACTACATGTTATATAGAAGAATTGAATTCTGTTTGATTGAATTTTCTTCAGTACGGAAATCTATAGTATCACAGCTGATATTACAATATTAAATTGTCCAATTGCTCCTTCATTTGCAGAAACTGAAAAAATGGTTAGAACTTCACTGAATACACTAGTTGGACCTTCTAAGAAGAAGCAAGTTGGAGCTTCCACCACTCCAAGAAGAAGATCCAGCAGAAATCTTCAAGCTGGAGCAGCTAGGAGAAATCCAGCAGCAAAGAGGGTCAGAACTGATGGTGTCTCAAGCTCTTCACCAATTGAAATTTCTGACCCACCTCAGACAAGATCCCCTGCACCTTCAACTTCTCCACCACCTCAGAGGAGGAAGATACAGCAGAAGACTAGTTTAGGAATTTATTTTTCTGTCATTAGGAGTTTGGAAATTTATGTAGTTAAGTTTCAAACTTTTTGGGTTGTAATTACAATTTGGTACAATTTGGGTTAATTTTCACATATCTTTTCTGCATTTATGTTAGCTTTCTTATTAATTACCTTTCACTTGCTAATGGATGAAATTTTGGTGTTTTGTGCAGAGAATGTCACACACACAACACTCACACACATTGGATGGTGACACTTGCACAAGCTTCCATGAAAGGGAGGTTTTATTCTCTACCTCTTGTTCATGTGTTAGCTTCATATTACACTGAAATTATTTCTGGAAAACACCAAAATATTAGAATAAGATATTAAACTGCTGGTTGTGAATCAAATGAAGCTAATTGATAATTCTGTGAATTCGGTTTGAAATTGTTCTTTTTAAGTTGTTTTTCCCATTCTCAAAATGAAATCACACTTGTATTTTCAAAATGAGGCAGTCTTGCCACTAGGTGCATATAATTCTGAAAAGTGAATTGTGAGTTCATTGATTAGCATGTCACTTACAAATCCCTAGTGAGACTTGAGCTGCATCCTTCTTTTTATGTGTGATTGATCATATTTTGCTACATTCTCTAGAACTTGCCCTGTTTCTTGGTTGAATATGCAATTTACAGTTTTCACATATATGATGGAGGCCATATTTGATTATACCCAGTCAGCCTAAATGCCTTCCTTTATGATTGAATGTCTTAGTTCACCCTTTTGAGCTTAATATCCCTTTTCTTGAAATTACCTTATTATAAGCCTTGCTGAAAAACCAATTTTTACCATTCAATTAATCAGAGGCATAATGAGTTCAATCAAGAATGAGTTTTAAAACTAAGTTTCGGGTGGCATCCAGATTTTAATTGCTTGAGGACAAGCAATGTTCTAACTTTGGGGGTGGGAAATAGCATGCTATCTAAGTTTGAGTTCAACAAGCCAGAAAGAAAGAACAAAAGTGCTGCAGCAAAATGAAAAATTTATGAAGCAAAGCTGTGAAAAGAACAAAAATGTGAGTTCAAAAGAAAAGAAGTGCAGCAAAGTGCTGCAGAAAAAGAAAAAGAATATCAACGAAAAGAAGATAGTGATTAAAAGCAAGAAAAGAAGAAAAGAGATGAAAATTCAGCTGCAAGAAAAAATTTGTTTGCTGCATAAGTGAGAGAATTAAGGAGGAATAATGCAGATCCAGGCTAGTTTTAAAACAAATCACTCAAAATGCCTCTGATCTTTTGAAATTGCATGTATTGTTTTCCATTTTCTTTAATACCTACCTTAACCTTAGCCTTGTTATAACCTGAAAAAGTCCTCTAGATGTGTGATTACATGTATTAGGCAGAGGAGATTGAGAATATGGGCAAGCATATGGTAGAGTGCAGTGAAATTGATGATTTAGAGTGAAAACAGCACCTAAACACTGTTGAGTGATGAGAGAAACACTTCCAAGTGAGCTGTGATCATGTTGATTAATTGTACTCACATGAATTTTGATGAAATATATAAACTTAGATAGCAATTCTTACTCAATGATGATTATGCAGTAGGAATATCATGATGAGTATTTGGATGAACAACTTGATAGAAAATTTTTCAGAAAACACAGAATTGGAAATTGGAAAATCTGAGAAAAGTAGTTTGCTAATTGAATTTGAAAATGGAGGAACTTACCCTTCGTTTAATTTGATTTGCTTGAGGACAAGCAAAAATTCAAGTTTGGGGTAGTGATGACTCCATATTTTTACTGATATTTTAGCATAATTCTAACACAATTAATAAGAAAAATATATGAAGAAAGCAGAAAAACTCAGAAAAAAAAGAAGGAATTGAAGTTTGTTTACATATGTAGTTATTTTAGCAATTGTAGAAATTTTGCTTAGAAATTAAGTTTTTAATCTTGTTTTTGAAGGAATAAATTGAGCAAGGATCATGGAAATGGAGGCTTGAAGACAAGGAAGAAGAAAGAAGCAAGTCTGGACTCCAAAAACACAAGACCAAGAAAGTGAAGACTGGGCGTGATCACTATTGTAAGTAAAAGTGATCACTCCAGAGTTCAAAGAAGAAGAAAGCCTGGGCGTTATCACTTTTATCAATAAAAGTGAGCGTTCCAGAGAGGCAAATATCAGGAAAAGCTCTACGTAACCACTTTTATCAGCAAGAGTGATAGTTCCAGAGCCTTCAATATCAGGAAAGTTGTGCGTGGACACTTTTTCTCATAAAAGTGTTAACGCGCAACCATAAACCTTCTGCGTGGCTACTATTTCTCATAAAAGTGATAACGTGCAAATCTGGGAAATTCTATAAATAACAGAAACATGCAGATTTTTCAGAGTGCAGTTTTATTTTTCCGTTTTTCTGTTAGATCTCGTTGAGAGAGATTGAGAGAGAAGATTAGGGTCAAGTCTTGAAGCTTCCACAAAGAGGAATCGGATTGGAGCTTCTGGCCATGACTTCTTGGAGTTTTTCTTCTTCTTTCTCTTTCTCTTCTCCCATGTCTGAGTAGTTTTCTTGTAGTTAGGGGTTTATGGAACTCGAATTGATG
Source organism: Abrus precatorius (assembly GCF_003935025.1). NCBI lineage: Eukaryota > Viridiplantae > Streptophyta > Magnoliopsida > Fabales > Fabaceae > Abrus > Abrus precatorius. Next base: position 13,052,040 of record NW_020874428.1, on the reverse strand, counting down.
TATTGATTTGACTCTTGTTTCTGGATTTTGAGTTCTTGGATTAATTGAATTGTGAATTCTGTTTTTCTTGCAATCTATGAATGGAAATTTGTTTGATTCATCTTAGAGGAACAATTACCAATGGAAGTTGGATTTGCTTCTCCGATCTGAGTTAGCAATCAGAAGTTAGGGATTTCTTAGGGATAAGGAGACCTAATTCTGCAATCTTAAGGTTCTAAGTCTTAATGCAACTTGAAATTGAACTTCACCTAAGGGATTAGGGTGGTTTAGTTGCTTGTTAGGGTCAATGAGTTAAGGAATTAACCTTTGGCTATTGCTATGCAAAACTGATTGTCAATTAACCAAGTTCTTGAATGTTCAAAGGCATAATTGAATTAATACTGATATTCTTGTGAAGTAAATTCCTAACTACCTTTCAATCCATTTCTAATCTCACATTGCATTCATTGATCTGTTTTTCTGCACATTCTTCTTTACTTTTAATTGCTTTGGTTTATTGCTTTTGTATGTTACAACTCTTCTCCTAAATTCGTATGGCTCAAATGGTTACAATTTTGTGAATTGATACTTGAAATCTAAATTCTCTGTGGAGACGATATCCTGTTCTTAAAAATTACTCATTACTTGCTGCAATACTAGTGCACTTGCTAGTGTTTAGATTGCTAACAACAATTGGGTGTAAGCCTTCATAGAAGTATTGGATTAGGAGCTGGTCACTTCTCTGATGATGGGGGTAGCTAGCACAAAGTCTCTTGAAACGTTCCTAATATTCATACAAACTTTCTCTCTCCAGCTGCCTAATACCACATATTTCCTTTCTTATTATGGAGGCAGCCCTTGAGGCAAGGAAAAATTTTTCCAGGAACAATCTCTTGAGAGTGTCCCAACTTGTAATAGAGCCAGGTGAAAGATAATACAGCCAATCTTTAGCCAAATCCATAAGAGAGAATGGAAAAGCCTTTAATTTCACATGCTCTTCAGGCACACCTTGTGGTCTCATTGTAGAGCAAACAATATGAAATTCCTTGAGGTGTTTATGTGGATCTTCACCTGCAAGACCATGAAATTTAGGCAAAAGATGGATTAGGCCAGTTTTAAGAACAAAAGGGGCATCTACATCCGGGTATTGGATACACAAAGTCTGGTAAGTCACGTCTAGTGCGGCAAGCTCCTTAAGTGTCAGGTCATTTTTTGCCATTTCTAATGGTTCAGAATTTAAAGAATGCAGAGAGGAATATATAGAAGATGGAGAAAATGGTTCCTCAGTATGTGCAGAGTTTTGTCTATTAAGGTTCCTAAGATTCCTATGGAATGTCCTATCAATTTTAGTATCTCGAGGATATAAATATCCTGGATTTGATCTGGTCATTCATTAGGAATTAGCTATGGAAAATTGAAAAGAAGTAAACTAATGAAGTAGTAAAAATGCAGAAAAATTCAGATGACAATTATGCAGAAAAACTAACATCTAAGTGCAGTAAAATAAAGTATTAACACTAAACAGCAAAAACAGAAAGAAATTGCAAACTATGGAACGAAAATATGCAACACACAAACACAAATTCTGCAAAATTATGCAGAATTATGTAGCAAAAACAGGGTATAGTGCAGAAAATGAAAATGAAAACAGAGCAAATAACATGTTTATGAAAAATCAACACCAATGCTCCCCGGCAACGGTGCAAATTTGGAGATGATCGATTTTGTTAAGTAGTTTAAAATATTTTGTCGCAAATCCTCATCAAAATTTAAACAAATTAATGTAGTACTAGGGTTACCCTAGATTGTCTCCCGTGAACATTGGCTATTAATCTTCATTAAACATATTAAAGGCATTAATTGAATAAACAATTAAAATGAGGGGTTTTGTGGTTTCAAATCAAAATAAAGAACAATAAGCAAACAAGTTTAGTTAATTCAAACAATAGAAAACAACAATCCTTAGTTCATCCACAAAGATTCTATCCTCATTCCACTCAAGATTTAACATTCATCCTTTCTCCCATGAATTAGGTTAATTTAACAAGCGAAAATCAACCTTATTATCCTAACGAAATTACGCAATTTGCTAGGCTCTAATCTCTCATCCCAAAGTTACGCAACCTTAGAATTAAACCTAGGATTAAGCAATCCCTAATTTAGAATCTTCTTAAAACGAATTAGGGTTAATTAAGCAATATCCTCCTCATTCACCATTAATTTAATTCAAGAGACAAGAAAGAAGTAATTCATGAGAAGAAAGGAATTACATTATCATTAAAATCAAGGAACTCAAGAATCAATGTGAACTTACTAAGGATTACACAAAATTTAGCCCTCCATGGAAATGGGAGTCAAAAACGCAATTGGAAAATGCAGAAAATTCATTAACATTAATGTAAAAGCAAGAGAAACGAGAAACAAAACCCTAGGTTGGACCTTTGGCTCTCACCCAAGGTTGCCCTAAGCTCTGGAAAATCGTCCTAATTAAGTAAGGAAGAGAAAAGATATAAAAAGTGTAAGAACTCCCTACCCTAATTTGGTAAAAATCTATTTATACTAAAGCTGGCGTCGCCCAAAGTAATTACTTTCATTCTTTCATAGTAAACACGAGCAGCGTCAGTTGGATTTTTCCTTTCTGGAGTGATTACTATGAATATTCATAGTAACCACGCGCAGCACTGGGACATTTTGGACTCTCTAGAGTTGTCACTATAAACTTTGATAGTAACTACGCGCAGCACCTTCAATTCTGCATGCTCTAGAGTGACTACTATAAATATTCATAGTAACCACGCGCAGGTTTAGTGGATTCTGGGCTGCTGTAAGTGCTCACTTTGGTCCCTTTGCTGGAAGTGGCATGCTGTAGTTGTCACTATCAATTTTGAAAGTACTTACTTTCACCTCAAATTCCTCAAAATCTAATAATTCTTCAAAATAAGCTTGGGGATTCCTGCCACATTATTCAAATGATCAAAACATGTAAAATAAATATCTAAATCAATGTAAATTAACTAAAAACTAAGAAACCTATATTATTTAGCCTAATTGGAATATTCATCTTATTTACACTATCTAAGTCTATTCTTTTCTATAATAAGTAATAAATGATGTATAAAAATTTAGTAAAATGTGAATTCATCACACACGGATACAACGTATACAATAACGGGTTCCTTAACAAAGTTATAGTCAAGAGTCTAGTCACAAAACAAGTGTAACGCCATGTGATGTATTTGCTCTCAAAAAGAGTGTGTACACATAAGCGAATGTTGCTCACCACCCTATGTTTCTCCCATATTTCCCATCATCTCCAGACTCTATACCTCTAGTGTATTTCTGTAACTATTTACACTAGATTCATTCCATATTCAGCACTTATACTCATCCCAAGAATCCTTTCATTCTTCACTTATAAGATCGTGCTTAGTAAATTACTTTCGGACTAAGTCCACATCACTCATATCATCTAAATATAGTTTCAATCATTAAGTCATTCAAACCAGTATCATTAACCCTTTATCACAGTCACAAAATGCTCATATACATATATCAACATATAGTCTATACATTTCAAATTAACAAATGCAGTATCATACTTTATCATAACATCTCATTATATATATTTCATGTAATCACAATGTAATCACTCAAGCCAAATAACCACATACATATCATCAATTTCTCCTTCACAGTTCCATTATTCAAACATATAGTTTCATACAAATATTATATAATAGTGCTCTTATGAACACAAAATATACTCTAATAAAATGATAAATAAAACTCTCCTTACCTCTAGATAAGTATTCAGAGAGAGATTGATGAAGATTCTTACTCAGCAATACGAGTTTTTTTGGATATCACAAGATACCCTTAAGAGATGAAAAACAAGAGAAACAAACGGAACAAAGTTAAATCTAGAGAAACTTACTTGGAGTCGTTTATAATTAACGTCTAAGTTTGGATTTGAGGAGTGATTGAAGCTTGGAGAGGTTTCATTTGAGAAGAGAAAGTGAGAGTTTAAAGGAAGTTGAGAGAAAACATAAGGTTTGGAATGAAATGAAATTTCTACGTTGAAAATCTCTTAAATACCCTTCAGCCTTGCGTGTGCTCCCTTGAGCGACGTGATTCTTGCTTGCGCGAGAACACCAAACAGTGGTCTCCCCAAGCTTTTTTTGATATTCTCGCTTAAATGAGGTCATGCTTGCTTGAGCGAGACAATGTCCAAAAAGTTGTACATTTTTTCTTTGAGTCCTTGTTTGAGTAACTCAACTCGCCTGAACGAGATCTTTGCTCGCTTGAGCGAGCTGACAATTAGGTTGAGTTTATCTTATTCTCGTCTTACCTAAGCGAGATTGCCTTGAAAATATGTGGTTTTGGACGTTCAGTCTCGCATGAGCAAGACTTGTCTCACCTGAGCGAGACTCTTTGCACCAGAACTCTAATAAACACTCATTCATTCAATCCAAAACACAATATAATACACCCAATATTAAAATAATTATTAAAAAATTGATAAATAAAAAGAGGGTGTTACATAACCTAAGGTTAAATGGGTATGCCTTACTACACAAAACTAGAGCCTGAGTCTAGGTTTATGACCTAACAAAGGGCAAATTTTTAGGCTTGGTCTTACCTTTTTAGAAGCCTAACTAGGCCCAATACTCTATTTAGTAGCTTATTTAACATTAAGGCCTTAAAATAATACTAACAATATGTTATATATATATATATATATATATACACACACACACACATATACATATTAGATTTTTTGAAACAATTATATTTATATTAAATGTTTACAAATAAATAAATAAATATAATATAAAATAATATAATTATTTAATTGAGCTGGTCTAATAGGCTAACAAGATTTTTTTAAAGCTTAAGCCTGATTTTTTTTTTTAAATAGATCTTTTTAAAAGCCTAAGCTTGGCCTTTTTGATAAACGAACTGAGCTGGGTTAAGCCTTAAATAGGCCTGGACATTGGCCCCTAACAGATGACCTGACCTATTCCCATCCCTACTCCCTTTCATCGTATGCCTTAGCTTACTTTTCCTATAGCTAAGACACCCTCCAAGTATCATAGCATTTTAGTTGGCCATCTCATCTTTATTCTTTCCCTTAGTGTCTCTTTTTCAACTTTTTGAGTGTGGTGTTTCCTACAACTAGGCTCTCCACTTGCTGTGGGTTTCACCCTTGTAGAGCTTGTAACTAAGACTTCATATCTCTATTATTGGGATGATCCCTCTTACATGTTATGTCTACATATAGACTGTCCTTTACATTCTTAATCATGGAATATTCATTGTTTCAATCCTTACTCAATGGTTTAAAATTTTGTTTGGTTGCCTTTCACTTGTAGAAGCTTCTTTAGTTTTCATGAATGCTATACATTTGTACTCCAATTCATTCCAATTTTACTCTCATATTTTAATTAGTCCTTAACAACATATCAATTATTTTTAGATTAGTTTTATAATGATTTAAAAAGTTTTTTTAATCTATTTAAAATTTTTTTACTATAGTAGTGTGGACATATATGTTAAGCTATATTGTTTTGTATAAAAGTTAAACTTTCTTTTATAAAAATGAGTTTTTTTAAAAAATATAATATGTTTTAATAGATGTATTGATGAAAAATTCATAAAAATGGTTATTGGATAGGTTGGATAGTTTATTTTTGAATTGATTATGAATACAATTTTTTAAAATATTTTTAATCGATGAAAATGGTTTACTTTTTACTCAATCATTATGACTCAAACAAAAAATTTGTCCTATGCATTCATTAGGGCATCCTATGGATACAACATTATAGTATTTGTTTTCATACTTTTATGTTTGAATAACTTTCATATATATTTTTTATATTCACATGAGTAAGAACTTTAATTTTTATCTACGTACTCATTGGGGTACTTCAATTTCTATCTCTTTCCATTATCGGTAATTTGTTAATTAAAATATGATTTTTTTCTCATTTTTTATATGAATAGTAAGACATAAATATCATTATTAAATAAAAAAATCTATTAAAAGCACATAAAATAAGCACCAAGTCACAAACAATTTCATTCATTTAAATTAAACAAAATACAAACAAATATAAAATTACAATATAATAATTGTGCTAAATTATAACAAAATCAATAAAATGAAAAGGGCTTTTTTTTGTTTTTATGTTAGAGTAAGAGTAATAAATCACGATATATAATAAAATTTTACTATAAATGGTCAAATTAAAACATATAAAGTTATCTGAATTTTTTAAAAAGTCATATAACTTTTTTAAGTGATCATGGTATTTAAACACATAGAAATTGTAAGTACCTTATTTATTTTCATTTCTATGTTCAAACTCAAACCCGGACCTAATGAGCATTTATCACTCTCCGTAGATATCTTTAGCTGCAATGAGAAAATTTGTCTTAAGTAGTTTCTTTAGAAATTCTTTTCAAAAGGTAGTTTGATAAGAATATAATTTTGAAAATAATATATATATATATATATATATATATATATATATTAAAAGGCATTAGAGATAAAAGAAACATCTAAGCATAGAGAAGTAACAGAAGAAAATCCACATGCACTAATTATAAGATAATGTAACTAAACAAATATCTTTACAACTTTATAATTCTTAAATGGTAAAGTAACTTACATGTCATATAATTACTGATCGTCCCATCAATTTAAAGAAATTTTTTTAATTTTAAAAATAAGAAAAACATAAAGAAAACAAATTCTTTATTTATTTTAAAAATAGACAATGTTAAAAAAAATTATATGATGAGATATGAAACAATGTAGCAAAATAAGTTTCTTTGTCATTTTATAATGCATGAATGGTAGAACAAATCTACATGTTGGGATCATAAATGTGTGAAACTGATTACTTACGAGTCAAAATATTCATGAAACAATATTAACTAATATAGTAAAGTTAAAGAAAAATAAAACTCAGATTTTGAGATGTTGATCCAATGTGAACCAACTCCAATTTACAAAGCAAAAGACAAACTAAATCTATAGGCGTAGCATTTTGAGAGAGAGAAAAATAAATCCTAAAGTTAGAAAAATTCTCAAAAGTGGTGTAGAATGACTTCTAACTTTATGCCACTTAGCCTTCTATTTACTAAAAATAGTGCGACCTTGCCTGATTACGAGCTTAAAACACCGAGCGCGACCATGCAATGGACATGCACTGTGCCATATCAACTTCTCCATAGGTGTGACAATTTATGCATTGGCATGCAGCTCCATCTTCGTGAATCAGCAAGAGTGTGCCAATGTTCTGATGTGATTGTGCATCTTAATATTTTCAGTCTTAGCCTCCCATTTGTCTAAGGACTTTTTTCCTTTAAATTGGTTGCCCTAACGTCTTTCTGTTAGAAAATTCTCTATTATATATTAACCCAATTGATCATCCATATTAGATCAATAAGAAAGATAAAATAATAGACCTTATTATTGGATATTCATTAGAGTACAAAGTACATACCCAGATCCATTACGCTTTTACTGCAGTTAAATGACAGCGGAAACTTTAGTCTAGGTAATGGACTCCACTATGAGTGATTACCGTTCCTGTTGCAAGTTGATTCAAGAATGGTGGTGTTATGGTCTTCCTCAACCAAATCTTCGTAATCCCAATTACAGGGACTTGAGAGCCAAACTCCTGATGGGAAGAAGTATAGAGGCAATATTTTTTTTTTTGATTTGGTCTATTGGGGACCAGCACCGCTAGAGGAGCTTATTTTTATATTCACCTATTAGGGTTCCCACTATACCGAAATAGGCCAAGCCCGGTATCCACTCATATGGACCCACATTACTTCCTACGGTAATCCAAATGGGCTCACCCGATGCAGATCACTTGCAATTAGCCCAATTAGCGTAAATAGCTTAATATAAATGTATTATTATATTTAATATGTAGCCCACACATTATTTATTGGAATAAAATAATTCCAACAATCTCTTACTTGGGCTTCATATCAACCTGAGACATTTATATTACAGAAAAAAAATTTAGGCGCGCAATTGTACGCTATTTACTTTTAGATTACCCTTTAACAATCTGGTTCATCTCATATATCAATTGAGAATTGCCACAGCTTTTGCCACTTTATAGTGTGACTAAACCATGACAATCACTACAGTCAATATACTTAATGACATAGATCAAATGTGGATGAGTGGTATGGAAATTACATGTTACGTGATCTAATACATGCCTATTTCCAATTGGTTCAGAATTTAAACTTTATAGAGGTCTAGAAAATGAATATATATATATATATATATATATATATATATTGCATTATATGAGTTCAGAATAATCAAGAAAAATAATAGACATCAATATTATTTAACTGAAATAATGAAGTTTGCATAAATAATATAAATGGGACTCCCACTAAACTAAGGCACTATCAGGAATCACACCCATGTGAGCAACATGCTCAAGAAACACTTTAGGTACCAAGCCTTTAGTAAGTGGGTCAGCCAACATGAAACTAGTCCCTATATGCTCTATAGAAATCTGTTTATCCTGAACTCTCTCTTTTACAGCCAAGTACTTAATATCTATGAACTTAGACTTGGTTGTACTCATATTATTGTTAGAGTAAAGCACTGCAGACTTATTGTCATAATAAATTTTCAATGGCCTCTTTATACCATCTACTATACGTAAACTAGTGACAAAATTTCGCAGCCATATTCCATGGTTAGATGCCTCAAAACAAGTAATGAACTCTGCAGCCATAGTTGAAGTTGCTATAAGTGTCTGTTTAGTTGACTTCCATGAAATAGCTCCTCCAGCCAACATAAAAATATATCCTGATGTAGAGTGTTTGCTATCCTGACATCCAGCCCAATCAGAGTCTGAATACCCAATGACCTCTAAGCTCTCAGATCTCTAATAAGTAAGCATATATTCTCTCGTTCTCTTTAAATAACGCATAACACGTTTCACCGCTTTCCAATGCTGCATTCCAGGATTGCTCAAGTATCTACCCAAAACTCCCACAACAAATGCTATATCAGGACGAGTGCATACTTGAGCATACATTAAACTTCCCACTGCTGAGGCATACGAAATTTTTTGCATTTCATCTCTTTCAAGATGGTTTTTCGGGCATTGATTCAGACTAAATTTGTCTCCTCTAGCTATCGGGGTATCCCCTAGTTTACTATCTTTCATGCCAAATCTATCCAACACTTTATCGATATAGTTCTCTTGTGATAGCTTTAGGATACCGCGAGAACAATCTCTTAGTATCTTGATCCCTAGCACAAAAGAGGATTCTCCAATATCTTTCATCTCAAAATGTTCATTCAGAAATTTCTTGGTTTCACCCATTAAGGCTATATCGTTGCTAGCAAGCAATATATCATCGACATATAAGACCAGGAATATATATTTACTCCCACTGAACTTATGATATACACAGTTATCCACGACATTAGCCTCAAAACCATAAGAGGTGATGATTTGATGAAACTTGTGATACCATTGACGAGATGCTTGTTTGAGACCATAGATGGATTTGTTTAGCTTACATACCATAGACTTTGGATCATCAGTCACAAAGTTTTCTGGCTGTACCATATATATTGTTTCTTTAATGTCACCATTTAGAAACGCTGTCTTAACATTCATCTGATGGAGCTCTAGGTCGTAATGAGCTACAAGTGCCATAATCGTCTTAAAAGAATCCTTTGAAGATACCGGAGAAAAGGTTTCTTTATAGTCAATGCCTTCTTTTTGAGTGAAGCCTTTAGCAACTAAGCGGGCCTTATATCTCTCAATATTACCTTTTAAATCCCGCTTGGTTTTAAATATCCATTTACAACCAATGGGCTTCACACCTTCAGGTAATTTGACAAGATCCCATACATTATTGTCTTTCATAGACTTTAACTCATCATTCATAGCATCAATCCACTTTTGAGAATTAGAGCTTTGCATGGCTTGGCAGAAAGTGAATGGATCATTTTCTGTTAATCCTATGCCATCCTCATGCTCTTGGAGAAACACAACATAATCATCTGGAATTGCACTTCTCGGTTCTCTATTGGATCTTCTTAATGGCACTTCTTGAGGTTGTTGAGGTTGCTCAATGGGTATTTGAGGAGGAACCTCATTGTTGTCTTGTGCCATGACAATTTTAGGAGTAACTCCATCATTGTCATCTATTACTGGAGAATATACTGGAACAGTAATAGGCACTAGGACATGATCACTGTCAATGACAAATTCATCCTCAAAGACAACATTCCTTATGTTCTCTTCCCTCCCAAACTCAACATCCTCAAAAAATCTCGCATTACCCGTCTCAAAAATTGATTTAGTAGTGGGATTGTAAAACTTATAGCCCCGAGAGCGTTCAGGGTAGCCAATAAAATAACAGCTAACAGTCCTCGATTCCAGCTTGCTTTCATGCGGCCTATAAGGACGGGCTTCTGCCGGACAACCCCAAATGTGTAGATGCTTTAAGCTTGGCCGTTTTCTGGTCCATAGCTCATAAGGAGTTTTGTTAACTGATTTACTTGGCACCCTGTTGAGGATATAAACTGCAGTTTTGAGTGCTTCTCCCCACAGAGACTCTAGTAATGAAGAATGACTAATCATACTTCTCACCATATCCTTAAGAGTCTTGTTTCTTCGTTCTGCGACACCGTTCATGCTGGGTTTTCTAGGCATGGTATATTGAGGAACGATGCCACATTCCTGAAGGAAAAGCGCAAAAGGCCCTGGACGCTGTTCACCTGATCCATCATATCTGCCGTAATATTCACCTCCACGGTCAGATTTAACAGCCTTAATTTTCTTTCCAAGTTGAAGCTCAACTTCGGCTTTGAAAGATTTAAATGCGTCTAGGGATTGGGACTTCTCATGGATTAAAAATAGGTAACCGTATCTTGAATAATCGTCTATGAACGTAATAAAATATTGTTGTCCATTCCAAGATGCCGTAGGAAATGGTCCACATATATTAGTGTGAATTAATTCTAAAACGTCCTTAGCTCTCTCAGCACCTAATTCTTTAGAGTTTGTTCGTTTACCCTTAATACACTCAAACACAGACCTCAAGGTCTGACAAGTCTAAAGGTCCAAGAATCTCATCCGACACAAGCCTTTGAATTCTCTGTTTAGAGATATGGCCTAAACGCTTATGCCATAAGTTGGCTGAGTTTTCTTTCAATTTACGCTTCATACCACGAGACTCAATGTGAAGGATTTCTTTATTGGAACTTACTATATCTAGCATATATAAATTATCAATTAAAGAACCAGTACCAACATAATTTGAATTCTGAAAGAGACTAAAATTATTCTGAAAAGAACAATCAAAACCGTATTTGTTCAAACTGGAAACAGAAATTAAATTCCGTCTAAATGACGGCACAACAAAAGTCTCAAATAAATCCAAATAAAAACCAGTCTTTAACAGTAATCTAAAAGTTCCAATTGCCTCCACGGTGACCTTGTTGCCATCGCCCAAAAAGATAAATTTTTCGTTATCATTTGGTGGTCGGCTCCAATGACAACCCTGCATAGATACACTAATGTGAGTAGTTGCACCAGAATCTACCCACCAAGTATCATGTGATACAAAAGCTAAATTAACTTCAGAACAAACGAAAGCGAGAAATTTACCCTTCTTTAAACGCCATGTGGCGTACTTGGTACATTCTTTCTTCATGTGCCCAGTCTTCTTACAGAAGAAGCAAGTAGGTATATTCTCATCTTTCTTAACTTTCTTTTGCTGAGAAGTCCCTTCTGCAGCAACCTTATTATATTTTCTCTTTTTATTCTGAGAGTTTGAGGCTAAATGAGCACTTTCAGTCTTGTCTCTTTGTTGCCTCTCTTCTTCTTGCACACAGTGTGAAATGAGTTCATTCAAGGTCCACTTATCCTTTTGAGTATTGTAACTCACCTTGAACTGCCCAAAATGTGTAGAAAGAGAAATCAAAATCAGATGCACGAGCAAGTCATCAGACAACTCTAACTTTAGTGCTTTCAGTTTTGATGCAATATTAGACATCTCCATAATGTACTCCCTTATGTTTCCTTTGCCTTTGTATCTCATAGAGATAAGCTTGGCAAGCAAACTGCTTGCTTCAACCTTCTCATTACTGGAGAAATACTTTTCAACAGCTTTAAGGAAACCTTTTGCACTCTCACTCTCGGAAATAGAGCCCAGAAAAACTTCTGGGACAGATCGCTTCATTATCATCAGGCACATTCGGTTTAAGCGTTCCCATTTTTCAACTTTATCCTCTTCCGGTTTTTCTAAAGTTGGAATGGGTTTCTAAATCCAAATAGCCAAATCAAGGTCCATGCAGCCAAGAACTATCTCAACTGCTTCCTTTCAAACCTTAAAATTTGTCCCATTAAGTATTGGGATACAATTAAGTTGAGCAGTCAAGTTAGCAGCATTAGCAATAGCAACTGTAAGAACACATTGAGAAAATGGGAAAGAAAAAAAAATTAATATACACAAAAATATACATAAATAATATTCATAATAAACTCCAAACAAGATACCTAGCACAACATTAATTCTCCGTCTTTGGACGTACAAATTAATTTGTAAGTGGTACTCTCAATGCAACGATCAAACATTGACAATTAATTCTGTCAAAAAAATAGCCTTTCTTTGGACCGACTGTTTTTCACATGAATACAACGTTATAATTGTCACATATTTATCGTCACAAGTATGTTATTATTTGGCCAAATTGCGTCTTCCTTTAGGATGAACACAAAATGCATAAATAATTTCATACAAACATCCACGTAATTTTAATTAAATCAATTTTCACAATAGAGATCACTTTGGCGATATGTTGCTACAACTAATCTAATTAAAGAATTACCGGACTTAAGAAAAATAAAGAGAGTCTATTATCCAAATAATAAATTTAATATTTATATATTAAATTGATATAAGGCTATAGATATATATATATATATATATATATATATATATATGTAATGTTAAATTTATCACACTAACTTGACCCCATGGACGGTAACATTGATGGTAATAATAATAACTTTCCCAAATGCAAATAATAATAATTGTCATCAATTATGTGATAACAACAGAAACGAAAATAATAAAAAAAATGGAAAGTATCAACATGATAACCTTTGGTTTTGTTATTTCCGAAACGGAAATATAACGTTTACTTTTGGTTTTAAATTTGTATGCAATTATGACCATTATATAATCTTAATGATTGAAATCAAATATCAAATCAAAATAACTAAATGTCCATATATATATATATATATAATTGAAATCATAATCAAGCTGAAATCATAATCCGTATTTGGAACCAAATAAATTGAATCGATGTCATCAGGGATTCCATTGTTGAAAGAATTGTCCATTATCATCACATAAAAAAAAGTGCTTTATTGAAGAAATCTATATACCTTATTGAAGATATTATTTGTCAAAGAATTTCTGAATGGATTTGAACAATCCCAGTTTAAATTATTCGACTGAATATCTATAATGAATATAACTTTCTTAATAATTCAATTATGGTTGGCTCTGATACCAATTGTTAGAAAATTCTCTATTATATATTAACACAATTGATCATCCATATTAGATCAATAAGAAAGATAAATAACAGACCTTATTATTAGATATTCATTAGAGTACAAAGTACATACCCGGATCCATTACGCTTTTACTGCAGTTAAATGACAGCGAAAGCTTTAGTCTAGGTAATGGACTCCACTATGAGTGATTACCGTTCCTATTGCAAGTTGATTCAAGAATTGTGGTGTTATGGTCTTCCTCAACCAAATCGCCGTAATCCCAATTATAGGGACTTGAGAGCCAAACTCCTGATGGGAAGAAGTATAGAGGCAATATTTTATTTTATTTTTATTTGATCTATTGGGGACCAGCATCACTAGAGGGGCTTATTTTTATATTCACCTATTAGGGTTCCCACTATACCGAAATAGGCCAAGCCCGGTATCCACTCATATGGACCCACATTACTTCCTACAGTAATCCAAATGGGCTCACCCGATGCAGATCACTTGCAATTAGCCCAATTGGCGTAAATAACTTAATATAAATGTATTATTATATTTAATATGTAGCCCACACATTATTTATTGGAATAAAATAATTCCAACACTTTCTGGTCCTTAATAATTATTTGTCATCGAGCAATAATTCATACTAAAGAAATAGAATAGTTAAGAATCATGAGTTCAAGGACTTCTAGGATCGCAGCAGAATCCTTTATAACCTACACAAGAACAACTAAGCATAATCCAATTAAAATCTTTTAAATTCCCTAAAAAAGCGTAACACCGAAGAGGGTTGCTCTTCTCAATATCCTTTCAAAGTGTTTTGAGGGTATAAACATTCGATCAGCTCTCCTTATAAAAAGCATACTGTCATCATAGGCTTGCTTGTATAATGAATCTCATCCCTAAGCTCTTATTTTAGAAAACGCATTTAGCATAGACTTGTTTAGCGAATCTACATTACACCACTTAACAATACGCTAGAATGAAAAGATATTTTTAGGTTGTTCCATAACTGAGTAAAGAAAATGTTAGGTAAGAAAAATAAAATAAAATATAATAACCCGCAAAGGATCGATTAATTTTTAAAATAGATATAATGAAATACCCTTTAAAAAAAACCTAGATTGTGCGCTACTTAAAATGATATGACGAAAAAATCAGATAAAAAAAATATCTTTTTGATAAATAGATTTTTAATTATTATTATTTTGATAAATAAGTCGGATTTCACAGTCACTTTAAAATGAAGTTAAAAATTTTGCGCATTAAATCTATAGCCGTTCCTCCTGCAATTTCTTTAATTCTTTGATCTTAAATAGCTTTCGCTGACCCAAGCTTCAAACGACAACTTAATAGCTTTCTTTTGCTTGAACAAAATTCCACGAACACAGCCATTAACGAAAACGCAAACACCGAAGTGAGTGCAGCCCTTGAACGTGCAAATGCCGCAGTCTTTGCAAATGTCGTTTTCGACCTCCGCCAATGCGCTGCTACACCTATGTGAACACTAAGTCTATGACAAAAGCACTTGCTGTGAACACTCAAAACACCGCGCAGGACTCGCTGTAAACCCAGGGCACAAATTGGAACCACAAACATTAGTTAACACTTTTTGGTACTGTTGTCCTGTAAACAAAATAGTTGGTACTTTAGTGAGATGCGAGATTTGCGAATAATTATTGCTTCAGTGGTGAGGCATATTCGTGTCAAGCCCTTAACCATTGGATCATTGACCTTTTTGTAGCGTAGAATTGATAGTCGTGGTTTTGTATTCTAAGTCCTCACAAGGAAAAATAAAGGTAAAATCTACTGTACCGCGTAACGTGAAAACTGAAAGTGCATAAAATGCTATTATTACTAAATAGTTCTTTAATTTAAAATTTAAAAGTTAATATTATTTAATAATTTTTTTTATTTCAAGTCCTATTTTACTTTCGAGGTTTTGCTTTCTCTAAAACAGTTAGCACAAAAATATTAAGATTAAACTTCTCTAATTTTATATCGTAGTTATAAGTTATTATTTATGCGTCTACATGATCAACATTGCTAGCGCAGTCTACTTTTACGATAAAGATAATTTTTTTGCAATGAGTGATTTTTGTTGACCATAGAATATTATTTTGTGGCTTTTTAACTGCTGCAGAACCTAACAAATTTGTAGCAGCAACTACAATCGATCATAGTAGTAGTCTTACATTGATGATTGATTATTGGTGCTATATGAATATATTGGAGAATGAGTAGTTGTCAACAATTTAAGGGAATGAGGTGGGGATATAATGTTTTTCCTTAATGATGATTAGGCAAAAGATATGATACTCTAATCTTCAATAAAATGCAAAGAAGGATTATAATTATAAATACTACCTTGCTTAATTTGGAAAGAAAACACCATTAATACACCCAATGTAACAATGATAGTTTTTAGTGTGAGTGAGATGAGTAAGATAGTTGAAATGTGTTAGTAGGAATAGTTGAAAATAGTAGTTGAAGATGTTTTAGTAAGAGACTCAAAAGATGGAGAATTGATGTCTTGATTACTTCTTCTTCATTGCATTTACAATGAGGTAGCATGCCTATTTATAGGCATCATCCACCATTTGATTCAATATACTAGAGCTATCTAGAAACTTGAAGATTTACAATATTCTAGAACTTTCTCTAGAAGCATCTACATACTAGAAGATACAATTAGTTTTTCCTAGATTGTTCTTAGTATTTTTTCTAGACTATTCTAGAAATTTGTATCAATTTCTAATACTCCTCCTTGATGCAAATTTCTGTAACTCCAAGCTTCGTGCGTAGCTGTTCAAATTTTGGTCTTGGTAGTGCTTTAGTAAAAATGTCTGCAATTTGATCTTCAGTTGTGCAATACTCGAGCTTGATTTCTTTAGTTCCTTTTGCTTCCCTGATAAAGTGATATTTGATTGCTATGTGTTTTGTTCTACTATGATGCACTGGATTCTTTGTCATTGCTATAGCTGATTTGTTGTCACAGTAGATTGTAGTAGGCTCTTTTGTTTTTCTCTCATTTCTTCAAGTATTCTTCGTAACCATATTGCTTGACTTGTAGTCTCAGCAGCTGCTACATATTCTGCTTCTGCTGTTGATTGCGCAACTGTTGCTTGCTTCTTTGAAGCCCATGAGATTGTTCCTGATCCTAGTGAAAAGGCATAACCAGATGTGCTTTTCATGTTGTCTATCGATCCTGCCCAGTCACTGTCGGTGTAGCCAAGTAACTTTGAGTTGCTCATAGTTTGGTACCTGATGATGAACTTTTTCAAGGTGTTTAAAAGATTTGTCGTAAATACTCATCAAAATTTAAACAAATTAATGTAGTACTAGGGTAACCCTAGATTGTCTCCCATGAACACTGGTTATTAATCTTCATTAAACATGTTGAAGACATAAATTAAACAAGCAATTAAAATGGGGGTTTTGTGGTTTCAAATCAAAATAAAGAGCAATGAGCAAATGAGTTTAATTAATTCAAATAATAGAAAACAGCAATCCTTAGTTCATCCACATAGATTCTATCCTCATTCCACTCAAGATTTAACATCCATCCTCTCTTCCATGAATTAGGTTAATTTAACAAGCGAAAATCAACCTTATGGTCCCAACAAAATTACGCAATTTGTTAGGCTCTAATCTCTCATCCCAAAATTACGCAACCTTAGAATTAAACCTAGGATTAAGCAACCCTTAGTTTAGAATCTCCTTAAAATGAAATTAGGGTTAATTGAGCAATACCCCCCTCATTCACCATTAATTCAATTCAAGAGACAAGGAAGAAGTAATTCATGAAAGAAAGGAATTATATTATCATTAAATTCAAGGAACTCAAGAACCCATGTGAATTCACTAAGGATTACACAAACTTAGCCCTCCATGGAAATAGGGGTCAAAAACGCAATTGGGAAATGCAGAAAACTCATTAACATTAATGTAAAAGCAAGAGAAATGAGAAACCAAACCCTAGGTTGGACCCTTGGCTGTCACCCAAGGTTGCCCTAAGCTCTGGAAAATATTCTAAATTGAGTAAAGAAGAGAAAAGGTTCAAAAAGTGTCAGAACTCCCTACCCTAATTTGGTAAAAATCTATTTATACTAAAGCTGGCGCCCTCCAAAGTAGTTACTCTCATTCTTTCATAGTAAACACGCGCAGCATCATTTGAGTTTTGCCTCTCTGGAGTGATTACTATGAATATTCATAGTAATCACGCGCAACACTGGGACATTTTGGACTCTCTGGAGTTGTCACTATGAATTTTGATAGTAACTACGCGCAGCACCTTCAATTCTGCATGCTCTGGAGTGACTACTATGAATATTCATAGTAACCACGCGCAGGTTTGGTTGATTCTGGGCTACTGTAGTTGTCACTTTAAGCTTTGAAAGTGATCACTTTGGTCCCTTTGCTGGAAGTGGCTTGCTGTAGTTGTCACTATCAATATTGAAAGTAGTTACTTTCAACTCAAATTCCTCAAAATCCAATAATTCTTCAAAATAAGCTTGGGGATTCCTGCCATATTATTCAAATGATCAAAATATGTAAAATAAACTATCTAAATTCATGTAAATTAACAAAAAACTAAGAAAGCTATATTATTTAGCCTAATTGGAATATTCATCTTATTTACACTATCTAAATCTATTCTTTTCTATCAGAAGTAATAAATGATGTATAAAAATGTAGTAAAATATGAACTCATCAGTACCATATACCATACTCCTTTGTACCTTGTAGATATCTTAGGATTCGTTTTGTTGTTCCAAAATGAATTTGGCTTGGACTTTGCATGAATCTTGAAAGAAGACTTACAGCATACATTATGTCTGGTCGTGTGGTTGTGAGATATAGTAAGCTTCCAATCAAACTTCTGTAACGTGATGCATCAGCTTCCGGTGCACCATCATTTTTCTTCAATTTCTCATTTGTCACCAATGGAGTGCTGACTGTCTTACATCTATTCATCTTAAATTTCTTGAGTAGTGCTTCAACATATTTCTTCTGTGAGATAAATATTCCTTCTTTCTTTTGTTTTACCTCTATTCCGAGGAAGTAGTTCATTAAGCTAAGGTCGGTCATTTCGAAGGTCTTCATCATATCTTCTTTGAACTTAGCTATCATCTCCACATTGTTTCCTGTGCAGATAAGATCATCTACATACAAGGAGACAATGAGTATATCATACTGACCTTGGATCTTGGTGTATAAAGTTGCTTCACTTTTGCTCCTCCTGAATCCTTGGTCTGCAAAGTATTGATCAATTTTGCTGTACCATGCTCGTGGAGCTTGCTTCAATCCATATAGAGCTTTTTTTAGTCTTAGTACTTTGCCTTCATTACCTTTGCTGACGAAGCCTTGCGGTTGCTCCACATAAATCTCTTCTTGAAGAATGCCATTGAGAAAGACAGATTTTACATCGAGTTGATAAATGTTCCATCCTTTTTGTGCAGCGAGAGCAATTAGAGTTCTTATAGTATCCAGGCGAGCAACTGGAGCAAATGTCTCGTTGTAATCAACTCCAAGTTGTTATGAGTATCCTTTAGCTACCAGCCTTGCCTTGTACTTTTGTATGGTGCCATCGGGATTAAGCTTGGTCTTATAGACCCATTTTACCCCAATGATATCTTTATCTGTGGGGCAATATACTAGCTCCCATGTGTTATTTTTCTCAATCATTTTTATCTCTTCTTCCATTGCCTTGACCTATACTTCTTGTTTTGATGCTGCTTCAAAGTTCTCAGGTTCAGTTATGGCCAGGTTATAGGTCTCGTATATATCTACCAAAGATCTAACTCGTCTTGGAGTAGACTCTGGTGAGGAATGTTATTGTTGTGGAGGTGAAAAATTCTCACCTAAGACTTCTTCAATTTCTTGAGGTTGCTGCATTGGTATGGAAACATTTTTCTGAACCTTTTCATCTTTCCAATTCCAAGCAGCATTTTCATCAACTTCAACATTTCGACTAATGGTGAGCTTCTTGGTTTGCAAGTTGTAGACTCGATATCCTTTTGACTATGTGCTATATCCCAAGAAGATACCTCGTACGGTTTTGTCTTCTAGTTTATGTCTCTTCTCTTCTGGAATGTGTATGTAGCAAATTGATCCGAAAACCCTTAGATGTTTTGCTGATGGTTTTTGCCCACTCCAAGCTTCAATTGGAGTTTTATCTTGGACAGCCTTAGTTGGGCATCTGTTAAGTATGTAGACAGCAGTATAAACTGCTTCAGCCCAGAAAGTATTTGGCAATTCTTTCTCCTTCAGCATGGATCTAGCCATCTCCATTACTGTGCGATTTTTCCTCTCAGTTAGTCCACTTTGTTGTGGAGTATATGCGACAGTAAGTTGTCGTTGAATGCCTTCATTCTCATAGAATTTATCAAACTCTTGAGATATATACTCTTTGCCACGATCACTTCTTAATACTTTTATCTATTTACCATTTTGCTTCTCGACAAGGGCCTTAAACTTCTTGAAAATTCCAAAGACTTCTGACTTTGCTTTGATGAAGTAGACCCAAGTCATTCTAGAAAAATCATCGATGAAAAGGATAAAATACCTGTTATCATGTAGTGATGGTGTCCGCATTGGTCCGCAAATATCTGTATGAATAAGCTCCAATAAGTCTTTTGCTCTCCAAGCTTTTCCAGTAGAAAATGGCAATCGATGTTGCTTGCCAAGGAGACATCCTTCACAAGCTTCATTATTTTCTTCAAGATATGGAAGATCCTTCATCATATTCTTTTGATGTAGTAGTTTTAAGGCATGAGTATTGAAGTGGCCAAATCTTCGATGCCAAAGTCGTGAAGTATCAACTTCTGCTTTCATGGCAATATTAGTGCCTTGTTGAAAGCTTATTGGAAAACTTTGATTTCTTTTCTCCATCTTTACTTGGCCAATCTCTTGCTTTTTGTTGTCATATATCTTACATGTGTCCCCTTTGAAGTGAAGAGAATAACCTTTCTCCATCATTTGGCCAATACTCAAGAGATTTTCCTTGAGGTTGTGGACTAGTAAGACATCAGTAATAAGTTTTGTACCTTTCTTTGTCTCCACCATAACAGTGCCTTTTCCTTTTGACTTAGTGATAGTACCGTTCCCCATTCAAACTTTCACTTTGATGGATTCGTCGATATCCTTAAAAATGTTTATATCTTTGGCCATGTGATTGCTGCAACCGTTATCCAAGTACCAATTTCCACTCGTTTCAGTACTGGGATCTTGGGTAGCATAGAAAAGATATGGTTCTTGATCATCCTCTTCAGCGAAATTTGCTTGATACTTGTTTTTGTTGCGACAATACTTTTCCACATGTCCATATTTCTTGCAGTGTCGACATTGTGGTTTTCCACGATACCGACATTCTTCTTCAGCATGATTTGTCCTTTTACAAATACCACATGGAGGATATTTATCTTGATTGTTTCTAGAGAAATTTCTAGAATTCTCTTTGTTTCTAGAAGTTTCTCCATTATTCTTTCTTGCTTCATTCCCTTTATTCTGAGACGTAATTTAAGCTTTGATTGAAAGACATTTTCTATTGAGTCCTCATTATGCCTTTTCAACCTTTGCTCATAAGCTTCAAGGGATCCTACCAACTCTGTCACTGATAGAGTAGATAGGTCCTTTGTTTGCTCAATAGTGGTGACAATTGGATCATACTTACGGGGAACTGTAATCAATAATTTCTCAACAACTTTTTTGTCAAGAATATTTTCTCCGTAAGCTCTCATTTGATTAACCATTTCTTTTATTTTGGAATAGTAATCCTTAACGGTCTCAGACTCTTTCATTTTTAATAATTCAAACTCTCGCCGTAGAGTTTGGAGTTTTATAGCGCGTATCTTTTTGCTTCCTTCAAACTCCTCCTGCAGCGTACTCCATGCTTCTTTGGCTGTTGTAGCACCCATTATTCTTGGAAAAATTGCATCAGTCACAGCTTGTTATAGAGTAAACAAGGCCTTTGAATCCTTTTGTTTATTCTCTTTCAATTCTTTTCTTTGAGCTGCAGTAAGGGATGATATGTCTGAGGGAGTAGTGAATCCTTCTTCCACAATATCCCACAAATCTTGGAACGTGAAATATGTTTTCATTTTTGTGCTCCAAAAATCATAATTTTTGCCGTTAAAAATGGGGACGGGAAGAGATGATGGTTGAGTAGTGCTAGCCATAGGTTAGGAAATTTTTGGAAGTGGTTTATTTTAATTTTGAAATAGTATGGTAATATTTCTACGCCCAGTAGATGACCGAATGTAGCTCTGATGCCACTGATAGTTTTTAGTGTGGGTGAGATGAGTAAGATAGTTGAAATGTGTTAGTAGGAATAGTTGAAAATAGTAGTTGAAGATGTTTTAGTAAGAGACTCAAGAGATGGAGAATTGATGTCTTGATTACTTCTTCTTCATTGCATTTACAATGAGGTAGCATGTCTATTTATAGGCATCATCCACCATTTGGTTCAATATACTAGAGCTATCTAGAAACTTAAAGATTTACAATATTCTAGAACTTTCTCTAGAAGCATCTACATACTAGAAGATACAATTAATTTTTCCTAGATTGTTCTTAGTATTTTTTCTAGACTATTCTAGAAATTTGTATCAATTTCTAATAAACAATATAACAATGAAAGATAAAAAAGACCTTTTGCATTTAAAAAAGCTTAAAGGCCTTTATGCATTTAAAAATTTTTAAAATAATTTAAGAGGGGAATTAGATGTCCCCTTAAGTACAAGAGCAAACACCTTATGTTAGATTATTTTAATAATTTTATTATAGTGACCTATGTAACTTATAGCATGACTCTAATTAAGGGTTTAATGTGATGATGATTAAATATAAAATATAGAGTTATTGAGGGTATAATTGTAAATACAATTATAAAGAAACTCTTCTATCTCTCTTCATATAAATTAAGGAGCGGTTACCAAATAGGGTTACGATCTCTTATTGAACTCACGGTAAACTTAAGAAAGAAACTTTCTCTCAACCATCCAAGAAGAGCTGAAAGAAAATTATATCATCTTATACTCATAATAGTCATTTCATAATAAAAATTACATAATAGATTAAAAAAAAATTCTAATACCTTATACTCATATATAAAAAAAAACTTTTGCAACAGTTAAAGTTAATTTTTAAAGCCGCTAAATTTGCTGTAACAGTAAGATTGAAATATTATTATAATTATAATAACTATTTTATCAATATAAATAGTGCCTTTTTACTATAGTGATTGTGCATAATAATATAAAAAAAATTCGAGAAATAAATTAAAATTTTTTTTGATTACTTATTATAGCAGTTCACATGTAAGCGCCGAACTATAATAAAGTGCTTGCTCTGGGAGCCCGGACATTGGAGGGGCATATAATGCCTATTGTATGTTGAGATGTTGACAAATAAAATAGCTTCAATCAATTTAATATTAAATTTTATTAAATTTATTTTTTAATTCCAGAAGGTCCTTAAAAAATTTATATTGCATCAGTTATTTGTATATGCGACTTTAGTTTCCTTTGTCTTGATTCATTCAAATTACAGATCTTCTCCGGCACGACATAAAATGCATTCTCCATTTCATTGCAGTTCACCTTCTTTACATCAACGTAGATCACTTTCGCCGATGTATCGACATAAATGATGATCACCTATTATTAAGTACAATTTAATAATATTATTATTATTTTTAAAAGAATTAATGAACAAATAATTTTTTAAAATCTTTAAAAAGTCATATAGACCGTATTAAAAAAAAAAACATGTAGTTCAGTTTGTTTTGATTTAAATATAAAAAATTAAATTGAACCAAATCAAGCTAGTTCGATTTGGACTGCTTTTTATTTACTATTAAACTATTTTCAAAAATTTATTTATTACTATTTGACTTTAATTTATTTTAAAATTTAGAGTAAGTAGTAGCTTAAAAATAAAAATGAGTTTGTTGAAAAAAAGGAAGAAAATAAATGATGATTAAAAGCATAAAATTATAAAAAATAATAAATTCTTGATAGAGAAAAAATATATATTCAAATAAAAAGATAATAATAAAAATAAATAGAAGCTATACATTATATAATTATACAATGTTGCATGTAAAATT
Organism: Abrus precatorius; assembly: GCF_003935025.1. Taxonomy (NCBI): domain Eukaryota; kingdom Viridiplantae; phylum Streptophyta; class Magnoliopsida; order Fabales; family Fabaceae; genus Abrus; species Abrus precatorius. The sequence goes on along the minus strand of NW_020874428.1, from coordinate 13,028,358 downwards.
GAGTAAAAATTAATTTTATGTAAAAATATAATGAAATAATAATAAAATTTATTATAAATACGATTTGATTTGGTTTGGATCGGCGTTAAGAATGAGAATAAAAATTAATTGGACCGTAATATAAAATTTAATTTTTATTTTTTTTAGATTAGTTTAGCAATTTAAAATTAGTTTGGTTTAATTTTAAAAACCTTTTGTGATCACACCCTTTCTTTTTCTAAGATGAGCCAATTTAGAGTGTGCTTGGAAAGATATTTTAGTTGATTGAAAAGTTTGTTTAATAAAAAATAATTTTGTTCAACGTTACTAAAATAAATAGTCATTAATATTTTTAAACAATAATCTAATTATTCATTTCAAAATAAAATTTTTCACCTACTAATTGAAAGTACTTTATTTTTATCTTTTCTATTTTTGAGTAATTTTTGCATTATCTAAAATCATAATTCCTCTACTTTTGTCACGTTTAAAATAATATAAATAATTTAAGAAAATCATCAAATCTTATTTTTTATAAATTTATTTATTTAATGAAAAAAATTAAAATATTATCCTAGTTATTAAGATGACAATAATTTTAAATAAATTAAAAATTTAACAAATTATATTTAATTTCTAGTGTGGGTGTGCCTCAGTATCAGCTTATCTATTTTATTGTTGATTGGGCTCTTCCCATTTCCTTGTTTGGGCCTCCTGCTGTCTTCTTTCTTGATTCTGTTGACAGAAAATAAAACAAATAAAATGTTCCCAGCGTACTTGTAAGATTTATAGCAGTTTTTTAAGGTTATTTTTAGAGAGGAATTTTTGAAGAAAAAAAAATAGAGGAGGATATATTTTTTAATTCTAAATTAAAAATATATATATATTATTTATTGTAGTAAATATATGATTAATATATACAATATAAATTATGAGAGATGCAAGTGTAAAGAAACTTCTTTAATTATAATATATGCTTAATTACAATTTCGGTCTCTTAATTTTTAATTATATAATGTTGATTCTTCTAATTTTTTTAATTGCATATGTTAACTTGCCATTTAAATCTTAATAAATTGATGAACTAGTTGCTAATTATACTATTGTGTCTCTGTTCATTTGGATGAGCTGAGTAAAAGTATTCTCTTTGGTAATATATTGTCCATGTGAGGTCAGTATTCTATGATTTTTCACTGCAAATGCTTTCCGTTTCATTGGATCAATTTCAGTCTCTAATGAATTTCTCTGATATTTTTCTTCTCTAGATAAAGACATATCAGCATAATTAACGACTAAATATAAACACATTAACATAATTAACAATCAGTTCATCATTCCATTAAAATTTTTAATAAGTTAACGGATATTAACATTGCTGCACAAATTATGACTGAAATGATTGATACGAGAAAACAATGATGTATATAATTATTTGAATGTTTACAAGTATGTATACGTGTGTTTGGTGATGACCTCATTGAGTTTTAGTGGACATATCCTTTTGTTTATTCTTTTAGTTATAGGTAAAGATCAAATGAAACCAGAGAATATTGCAACCATGATCTTATCTTTATACATACATACCTATCTATATACCTATCTATCTATCTAGTTGTTATACTATTTTTTAAATTTATTACTTTATTAAATTATTTTATTATCTCGTGTATATGTTTATGACTTTTTATTTTTCATTTTTTAATTTTAATTTCTTTTATGTTAATTTACTAACGTAAAATCTAACGTGAAAAATTTAAAGATAACAAAATTTATAACTGAATAAAATATTAATAAATATTATACGACTATATATTTTATTGTTATTCTGTTTAAGCTTAATATATTATATATCATAAAATCGGATTTTTTTAAAATTAAAATATTTTTAATTAGAAATTATTTAAAAATTATAAAAGAAACCACAGAAGATTTAAAAAATTTATATTTTTAAGTGTTAAAAGCATGGAAAATCAAGCAACATATACCAAAAAAAAAAGTTAATAAAAAACAAAAAGAGTTGAATTGTTTTTAAAATATTGTATGATATATTTAACAGAATAACTTTAGAATTATACTAAAGCTTGTGCCTATGTGATGCATAGTATAAATTCTAAATTTTTAAATTAACTATCGTTAATTACAATATATTTATGATTTTTTGTTTATAGATATTTAAAGATTTAAATTTGAAAATAATAAGTAAAAGTCTTATTTAGTTAATTTACTTATATATAATATAATAGAATATTTATTATTAAAAATAAAAATATATTTTTTAAAATTATAAAATCTTTTATATTTAAAATAATCATATAATATATCTTTATTTTATATTAAAACATTATTTTAATTTAAAAATATTTGTATAATGTAAAAAAAAAAAAAAAACTCACTAATTTTGTCCTAGTAAACTGCAAACTTGAAGATTTTACAACTAAGTTTAGACTTTTATTACAAGAAGCCAGTTTGATTTTCATAAAAGAATACAGAATATTACGTTCCCCGCAATTTTTGTTTAACGCTTTTATTAATTTTAATATTTAAAGATTGATGTTAAACATTTAAAAATCATACTTTTATTAAAAAATAATATCATTATTCTTTTTATATTTTTAATATAATAAGCATTATTAAATAAAATCTTACCTTTTTAATTATTTTAAACTTACTCTAACAGTTAAGATTAAAATTTAACTTTATTTATTTAGAAATTGAATACATAAAGTATTACCTCATCAACAAATTATAACAGTGAAATGAACTGTACATTGCACGTAGGAATTAGCTTTGTTGGTATCAATCAATCAAATAACGAAAAATTCAACGAAAACGATGATCTATAACTGTCATAAAAGGTAGATATTAGACTAGGTAGAACCGCAGAAATGACCCTTAAACAAGTCTCAAATAATATGTGGAGATAAATGTTATTTTATATAAAAAAATGTTATATTTTTTTATAAATAAGAGAAAGATTAAATAAAGAGAAAAATATATTAAATGGATGATATAATAAATCAAAATATAAAGAAATTTTATTAAAAATTGTTGTAAAAAGTTATTATAAAGTAAAATAACTCTTAAAAGTATGATTATTATAACAAATAAATAATATTTTTTTTAAAAATAACTGTAATTTATCATATACATGAGGAAGAATATTTTCATGCTTTTACATACTTGTAATGATTACTATATTTATAAAGTGATTCCGTTTTTACTTTATATCACTTGTAAAAATTATTAGGTTACAGATAATCAAATAAAACTTTTAAAAATAAATTGTCCATCTTTTCAATTTTATCAATAACTTATATAGTAAAGGATAAAACTATACAATTTTTATCAATTTCATTGTTGACTTTTATATGTATATTATTTTATTATTTGTGTCAAATTTTATTAAAATTAAATAATTATAAAATATAATAAAAAAACATAACTTTTATACATTTAAAAAGTATATATTAGGTTAATTTTATTATACATGAATAATACATAAGATGATTTTTGAATTGATGTGAATCCTTGTAAATATAATTTATATGATTGAACTTTTTAATTTAATGATTATTAATTTTAAAATTAAATTGTCAAGAAAAAGTTATTAAATAGTATAAAAATTAATGTAAGTTATACCTAAGATATATATATATATATATATATATATATATATATTGTGTAAAGTTAAATTAATAATAAATCTTATAGCTAAACCAATTAGTACGAGAATTATTTTAATGAATAATTTTATGGATCGGAAACAGTATTAGAAAAGTTTGGATGAGTTTATCATAAGGTACTGAGTTATCAAGAAGTGGATATTGTATGGTAGGATTAAGTATTCTGGAGAACGAAGTAAAAAAATTTCTAGATTTTAAAATTTAGTAAATTTAAAAACAAGTAAGAATCTATAAATGTGTGATTATTTGGGAGTAAGAATTATGTAAAGGCCATGCATCTTTTAATATTATGAAACTTGATAATAGTATTAATAAATAAACAATTGGTGTGGAGGCAAATTTTAGGTGTGTGTAAAATAGAAAATGTGATATAAATCTGAAGGATATAGTTGTGTGGATGAGCCTTTCGATGGCCAAACCTCAAAAGTGTCTTCCTTGTGTCTAGATGCTTTGTTCTACTCCCGACATTATCCCAATGAATCATTGCCAATATTCTTGGGCGGTGGAGTGTATTTTCGAAATTTTGATATTAGAAATTATGATGGAAATGAAAAAGACGTTGAAGCATTGCATATAGATATGTATTCCTGACCAACTCCTTCAAATAAAAAAAATTCATGCTCCAATTATTTTACATTAGCATCCTATGAATTCAATATAAATGTCTAAATGATGCCTACATTTTATTGGAATAATGTTTATTGTGTCCTTAGAACTAACAACGTGTGTGAAGTCTTTTGTGTTAGTATTATGGTAATTGTTACTATTAGTTTTTAAAATTGTTAGAGATAAATTTATTTATCATATTCTTAAATGCTGACTGACAAGTATTAAATGGTCTCTTAATTTATTTATTAATAATATAAAAAGGCTTATCATTCTTGTAAAATATCATTTTTTCTTTATAATTGTTTTCCTTTCTCTATAACTTCTGCGCAATGATGGTGATATTCCATCACATTTAGTTTTCAGCTGGTAAGTCTAACCGCAATGCAACTATATTTATTCTATTTATTTCAAAATTTAAAAGCATAATTCACAAACTATATATTGTTTATTATGACATATTTAAAAAGATTAATCTTTTGATCGAATGCTTTATTATTAAAAATAAGCATGTCTCTTGATATTTTATATTTTCAAGGTGTTTAGTAGTAATTGATATGAATGTTATGATGTTTATTAAGTAGAAAAAAATTATTTGTGTGTACACACAATTGTTAATTTGTAAATTATAAGTTTTTATGTTATAAACATATTTTTATATTATAATTATTTATTTTAATAAATTAAAATATTTATATTTTAAAAAAAATATTATAGTATTTTTAGAATTATAACCACAATTTTTTTGTGATATCAAATAATTTAATTGTTAGATCTTACTTAATATTATTTTTAAAATATCTTTAATTAAATATTAATATTAAAACAATATAATACACTAAATTTAGTGTGTAAATAGACCAAAAATTAAGTTTCACAAATTATGGATATGAGATATCAAATTCTCACATGTATACATATTAAAAGTAAAATAAATTCTCAAATTAGTCTATGAGATTGTAAGTGTCGAATGAATTTGTCTTTGAAATTTTTAATGGACTTGTTAGTTCTTGATTTTGTTAAATGTTGGACATTTTAGTCTAACTAACAATTTTTGTCATAATAATGTTAACTTTTACCAATATATCATATTAGTTGGCCAAAATGAAGTTGTGTCACATTATTCTCTTTCTCCTCAACTACTATAACTACATCTCAACATTGTTTTGTAAGTGGTAACTTCTTTGCCAAAATCTTAATAGTCCTTTTAGCAATCAACCTCTTTGTTGGAGTCACTTGTGTATTACCCCTCATTTCAAACCCCCTCTACCCATCCTTGCCACCACCGGTGTCACATGTGCACTACCCTAGCCATTTGTTGCCTTAACCATAGCCTATTTCTTTGATGAATCGAAGTTCATGGTGACAAACCTCATTTGTAGATATGTATTTTGATGTTAATGATGACTCACCAAGAGGTGTGCATTTAGGTAGAGACACTTTTAAACTCTAGTATCACCATAACCTTATCTTGCCATAGATTCATCAACTAATAAGGCTTATAGGAGAATGTAGAGAAGGCACCGAAAGAAGAAAGAAAAGGTAGCAATGTTGAATAACACAGGTCACAGTGACAAATTCAGTGGCAATGGTGCCTAAGAATGGTGGGGTGGGGTGGGGAAGAGAGGGGAGGGAACATTAGAAATGACAGTAGTAACAGTAATAAAAGTTAGTCAAATTTATCCTTAAGTATGAAATGACATCATTTTGGCAATCAATATGTCATATAACAGAAAAAATTAACATCAGTAATTTTTAGTTGTACTGAAGTGTTTGACATTTGATGAAGTCGAGGACTAATGAATCCATTTAAAAATTTCATATACCAATTTACTCGATGCTTATAATCTTAGGGATTAATTTGGAGGGTTTACTCATTTAAAGTAATAATGTATTAGATTGACTTACAATAAGAACATTATATGGACCGTTATATGAGTGCCATAAAAGTTTTTTAATGTGACAATGATATATGTAGTTCTTTGACTTAAAGTTGTTACTATTCCCTCACAAGGAAATCTATGTTTTAATCTTATCAAGCATCACCTGTAATAAGGTGATCATAATGTTAGAGGTTGGATGTGGAATAAATCATGTGGAAGAATGAGTTATATGGATAAGATTTATCTCTCCAATGTAATAGAAGTAATATTTATAATTTTTTTTTTTTACATAGTCAAACTATAAAATATACGATCATGCTCAATAAAATAAATATGAATTTTTTTTTTAAGCATAAGCTTGGAATAAGCCTAAGAATTGAATTATGGTATTTATATTTTTATTTTTACAAAAGAGTATCTGATTTATAATCCTAATTAAATATGGTCATATTCTTTCCCTCACGAATACTAGCATAGTGATGTAAGTACCTAGAAATACCTAGTTGTGATTGTCATATTTGTCACAATAAAGTAACCCTCAAACTAACATATTTGCATGTGTATGTATGCTTTAAAATGTGGATCTCATATGAGTATTTGAAGATCATATATTTTGACGTCATTATATATTTCCATAATTTTGAACAATGTTATCAAAGCCAAGTTTGTGAGAACATGTTTTAGACTTGGTTATATGTTGTTTACATATTTGGTTATTTTGTTGTTATGAAAAGGAATTTTGTTAAAACTATTTTTTCATCATTCAAATATGTTCCTATTATAGGGTTATGATATTATGCATTTTCCTTCTTTGAGCATGCTTATTTTTATGATGCTTTAATTCTATTAGGAACATGCATATTACAATTTTTTTTGTGTGTGCTCTTTACTTTTTTTAGCATGAATTAATTGTTATGTATGTCTTCAATGTGTTTGTATGACGGTGATTTGTACAATTTCATAATGTATGAAGTTTTCATCCTCCAAGTGCCAAAAAGAGGGTTTAGGTGTTAAATCTCAACTATCATATAGTAATGTGAACCATTAATAGTTTTGATTTCTAGGTTTTATTGGAAACCCTAGCCATCATGAAATCAAGATAATGACAAAAGCCCTAATCCTTATAATTATGGTATAAAAGGTTTAAAAATTAGGGTTCAAAGATTTTGAAATCCTAACCATCATAAAGTTAGGTAAAAGTATGGTTGGTAAGATTAGATGTGATAAATACAAGATTTGTTTTCATATTAAATTTTTTTTAATACGAGTTTCCTCCATTCCTTGCAAGGGTCAACCTCCCTTTGACCCTTATGCTTACTCTACGTACTATATTATGTTAATAGAGAGATTTTAACAACACACTTTTTTGTAAGAACACCCTCTATTATTAACTAAAATTTATTGAAAACTACAAAAAAAATGTGAGTTTCACTCTTTCTCACTCATAAATTAATATGTCTTTTTCTATTTTTTTTAATTTTTAATAAATTTTAATCAACAATGAAGAATGTGTTCGACAAAGTGTGTTAGAGAGTGTTGCTAGCATTCCTCATGTTAATTTATAAATATATAATCAATCTTGTCAATCACATTTATTTTTTGATATCATTATGAGTACTTTATTTGTACGATGAGCAGGTATGGCCACAACTTTTGATTTAAATATGACTTACAAGTCATGATTTATTTTAGTTAAATGTAGCTTGCATATCACTTCTCATATTCTAGTTATATTTCTCTTCTTACCTTTTTCCTTTAGAATGTAAAAGAGGTTTCTTACTACCTCATAAATTCATTGTATGCGGATGCAACAATTCTTGCAAAAATTTCTAGATGACAAAGATAGAAGAAAGACTTATTTTATATAATTATAGGTAGCCGTAACTATGTCACTCTTACGTATGAAATGCATGTGTTTATTTTGTTAAATTGCTTAATAACTCAATTATTGTATTTGATAATTCTATTTCTTAGTAATATATATAAAAGGGGTTGTCTTCTTTTTCTAAAGTATTGTTCTTTTCTTTATTATTATTGTTTCCTTTCTTTGTCATTCATTTTTAGGCACTGATTATAAAGTTTCACCATGTTTGACCTTGAGTACATAAGTTCAAGTATGTTGTTATGCTAACCTTGAGGAGAAAAACCAACTATCATATTGCACCATAGATCTTTGCTAAATTTTTGCTTTCTTGATAATGGTTCTAACCATGACACAATTGTCTGTTTTATTATTTTTTTCAATTTATTGATCTCCAAAATTTTGAGGATATCATTTTGCTTAACTAAATTTATGCTTACAAAGAAATCATAGATGATGCAAAAAAATGAAAATAAGCTTTTTCAAGTGTTCTAACTTTCTACATTTCACATATAAAAGAATCTTTGAAAGATTCATTTGAAGTTTTCAAAGCATTGTTGGTAGAAATGTCTTAAGGATTGTTTCTTTAAGAGTTGTAAGAGTGTTTGAAGTGTTATATGGAAAGGAGCTTGCATAATTATTTGACAAAAGATTATATCCTCTTCACAATTAATAAAGTTTAGTTTTTAAGACAACCTCAGTTGAAGTCATTATAAAAAATGTCTCTTAAATTGAATTTCAAAACCTTTGTACCTAATTCAAAAAAACAAAATCTTATACTAAGAAATGAGGAATAGTCTTAACTTTCTCAAAAAAAGATTATAACTTAATTACAAAATTAGTGTTCTATACTCAAACTTAAAGGTCAATTTAGATTTCATCCTCTAACTTTATTTTGATTCATTTTAATTCTCTAACTTTTAAAAATATTTCAAATATGTACTTTTTGTTAAATATGTTAACTCTTTTAAGAATGTTAACTTTGTATTTTTGTGCCACATATACTATCCATGCACTACTCACCGTCTTCTTCCTCAGATCTTTGGTTTTAGTTTTCTTCTTTACTTCTTCCTCTGTTTCATCTTTCTCTTCTTCCTCCTCATTCATTTTTCTTCTTCTTCAAAATCTCGCATATTAGAAAGTGGTGGTTGTCATCTTAAGGTGTTGCTATGACTTTGAGTGAAAAATATTATTGTTTTCGCGTGCAGGAAGAGGAGTATGACAGTAGTGGGAGAGGAGGAGGTGGTAGTGGTGAGAGCAATCATGTGACAATGAAGTTGGTGGTGTCGAGAGTGTTTGTTGGGGAATGGAAAGAAGATGAGAAAGATGTGAGAGTGAAAGCTAAAACTAGAGATTGAGGAATAAGACAATGAATAGTATACAAAAAAATGAGGAAGAAGATGATGAACTTTGCATGAGCAATGTGTAAAAAAATAAAAAAATATTAATATAATTAACGTTTTTAATGAAAAAAAGACTTATTTGAAACATTTTTAAAAAATAAGAAGATCAAAATAAATTAAATAAAATTGAAAGACAAAGTTAAAATTGTTCTTTAAATTGAAGGACAAAAACACTAATTTTACTTATTTTAATTGTCCCTTACCATGACAATCCCAGAATATAGTTGGTCTTAACAACATACGAAGACATTAAAAAAGTGTTTGTTAATTAAGGGACTACTAGAATTTATACTATTTTTTATAATAAAATTTCCTCCAAATTATTGTTAAAATGTTGCAGAAAAAGTATGTTTCTTGCCAGTTTTTTTATAGATTTAAGTTATCAGGAAAAGCCTATGGATAATTCTTTTGCTGATTTAAAATCCGCATGTAGTATTCTTCTGGATTTTGGTGAAAAAAAATTCTCTAAATAATTTTTTTACAGATTTTGTTTTTGGCAAAAAGATTTTTAAGAAAGTTCATAGGTAAATCTCATGTAATTTGTTTGCAAATAAATTGGCATAAAAATATACAAGTATATTTACAATCTTCTTGCCAACTCTTTTTTTTTCTAATAAATTCTCCAAAAAAACTCAGGTAAATTCTCCTATAATTTACAAATCAAGCTTAATACAATAATCATGGATGCCAAAAAAATCTTCTTATTTTAAAATCTATCATTTTTTAAGCCTTTACAAAACACACATTCATTCAATGTTAATAATAATAAAGCACAAACTACAAAGGAATGTGTCATCTCAAGTTTGAGAAAACATCATTAAAAACAAAAATGCTAAACACACAGAGATTAAAACTAAGAAAAGAAAAATAGTTTGAGAGAAAAAAGAAAAAAAATGTCAAGTAAAGTTAAAATAATGAGGTTATATAAGTTAAGAAATATTAAATTAGAACTAAATCAGAAGAGATTTAGACAAAATAAATAAAAAATAAAATACATGAAAAATAAAACTAATAAAATACAAGAAAAAGATGAGAAGAACAAAAAAAAATAAAAATGAAAGGACAACAATTTGTCAAAAAATAGCAAAATAAAAAGAAAAAAAATAGAGCATTTAGCAGAAATATAAAACAAGGGTCAAAGAACAATAATTTGCTAAAAACACCAGAAACTGATTAAAAAACACTAACAGCTCACTAAAAAGCTAACAAAGAGCATATGGTTGATGAGTTGCACAAGACTAAAAGGGTAGAGAAAAAAAGGTGCAAAAATGCGAGAAGATTCAATTAGGTTTTTAAAATCTATTTGAAGCTTTTTAGTTTTGAACCAAAAACCCTAAAACACCCCCAATAGATGGTTCTGCAATGTTAAAAATTTAGGACATTTTGGATCAGTGAAAAGTGATTTCCATAGCTACAATGACTATGATGGTTGCGATAATAAAACACAACATAAACTTAGGTTTTAGGATTTTTCTTTTCATGAATCACTCTGAATTGGGTCGAGTTAGAGGCCTAGTTTTTTTTTTCCGCTCACAATATGACAGTTTCTTCCATTGCAAAGGCAAGATCACGAATAAAGAAGAGAGTTGAAATGTGAGAAAAAGAAGAGAAAGAAAGAAAAGATGCAACGAATGTTAAAAGTTAGGGTAGGCTAATTATTTTCTTACCTTATTAACATCATTAATAATTTAAACCTTTGTCAATTGATTAGTTAAGTACCAAAAAATCGTAATGCACAAAACAATAATATCATGAAATGACTTTCTTTCAACTAGAAATAAACTAGGTTGTCAAAGATAGATATAGGGCACAATTCAACACATTATTTAGCCAAACTTCTTAGGATTCAAAATGAGCAATTGATAATTTTGAGAAATTTGAATGAAACGAAGTAAGGTGAAAAAGGTAAATGACTTGAATTGATCCAAGGACAAAAATTTGTCATAACCCTAGCTATAAATTTAGCTAAACATAATATAATAAAATCCCAACATAACAATAAACCAATCCATAATTATTCAACAAGTAAATGCAAACTATAGGAGTTTCTAGTAGAGAAGAGATGAATAGAGCTCTTAATTCTAAGATGTGCTCCCAAAGCTTCAATAGTTATGAGTGACTAGACAATACCAAGATTGAAAATGTAAAAAAAATTCAGAGGATGAAAGATATGTGGTATTAGAGATCCTAAGTTGTCGACTCTGAGGTTCTTCTAAAGTTGGACTTCTCACTAGTAAGCACGGTTGTGTAAAGCAATATGTGAAGGAGCCCACACCATCACTACTCCTGAATTGGAACCTCCCTATCCCTAGGGAGCTATTGTTAGGCCGACGTTGCTTGCTAGGCTATGGACGAGCTGGCTGCAACAAAACTTTATTTTTTAACCAATTTGGACTCGAAATGCACCAAAAATTCAATTATATCCTTTAATGTTAAACTACACAATTAATATATAAATTAGTGTGAGAGATAAATAAAATAATAGTCATACATAAATATATAGAGTATAAAAGCATGCAAAAATTTAGACTTATCAAACATCGGAATAGAGCATAATCATTTTGAAAGCCAAGTTGGAGTGACCAAAGACCTAGCCAAAGTAGATTTGTCGGCGATCCCGAACATGAGGCTATGACAGCGCCGCATTCCATAGTAAGGCAGCAAGACAGAGCTGAGCCAACTGAAAGTGCAGAGTACACGCAATGAAGAAGGCCAAGGAAGAGAGTCATGACAGTGTTAGTGATCTCTTTGGTACAAGAGGTGTTGACGTGGACAAGGCAAAGGTTAAGCTTGACAAGGAAAGCAGAATTGACAACATAATCGATACAATCATGGTAGAAGATAAGGTGGTAGGAGAGGAGACAACGTTAGGCAGCTATGGTGCTAAGGGAAAGTGTTTGCTCAAAATGTTACCCTAGGAAGGAAGTTTTCCTAACCCAAAACATTTGTATATTTTAAAAAAATACTTTTTCATTTTAAAAATTATATTTATATATATATATATATATATATATATATATATATTTACATTTTAAAATATTATGAAAATATATAAAATGTTTATAGGCTTTTAAATTAAAAAATTATAAATAAAAATTAATAAAATATTGATATTATTAATGATAAATAATTTATTAAATTAAAAACAATAAATTATATAATATACAAATATTTTAACTTAAAAAATAATTATTTAAATTATATCAGTATATGTAGTTTTACAAAATAAAAATTTAAATAAGTAACTTTTTTTTATTTGATATATTAATAAATATTTTAAGTACAACTAATATATCATTAATTAATTAATTTTTAAAATTTAATTTAATTTAATTATTTTTATTCAAATTTGATTGAAAAAATAATTTAAAATTTGTAAAAAAAATTGAAATTTTCAATAATTTTTTCTATGACTTATGAATTTTTTGATAAGAAAATCCATAGAAAATAGCAAAATTCTAGTAGTGGGAGTTCTATTAATATCCTATTTTATGATAATTTTTAGTAGTTTAGTCAAGTATAATATATATATATATTTTAATTTCAATGCCTAAAGCTTTTGAATAATAAAAATGGAAGACATTTCACATTATGATACACAATAGATCTTATGAAGATTTTTAAACGATAGACAAATTGATAATGTCCTTAGAAGATTATTCTCTAATAGACTATATTCACGAGGATATTCAAAAGAATCAAATAATTAAATATTAATAATTTTAAGTTGTAAGGTATTAAAAAAGTCAAATGAGAACACCTCTAACTAAAATAGCATGGGAATTCACTTTAGACCTTTCTAAATCTTAAAAAAGTGACTAAAGTTGAAAAATACTATAAATGTCACCTATGATATAGACTATACAGATAAAAAAAGAAAAAAAATTATTTTCTACACAAAAAAAATTGATGTTTTGCTAAGCTTCTAAAAGCTACTATCAATTCTTTTACTCCCTTTCTCTTCTGTAAAATAGATTTGAACATTGGAGTAAGATTTTTGCTTTTTACTTCAATGAATTATCCACTCTAAGAGGAATTGAAGTCCTATTGTTTCATTTTATCCATTGTAATTTGTATTGATGGTTTCTTCCTAACTTACTAATAAGCGTTGATGTTCGTTGAGTGTGTGATTAAATCCAAAAGAATCATAATTGGCAATTGTACTAAGCGGAATGTAATCAAAACTCTTCAACGTAAGCGTTCATTCTGCTTCACCCAAATAAGCAAATAATCTGAAAGGAATCTCAACTTTTTTTTTTTGGTAACACTAGATTACACTTTATTTTTATACCACTCCATATCCATAAGGAAGTTTTTTTTTTGTTTTTTTTTATCTAATCAAATAAATAAAACAATTCAACTTTTCATTTTTCTTTTAAATAAAAATAAAAAATATTTTTTTTTCTTTTTTTTTCTTACCTTTTATTTTATTTCTTTTATCATACGCTTGATAATTAATATCCAAATGATGATATTCTTAGGAACCGATTAAGGAAATAGTTCATAATTCTTGTAATTTTTTTAAAACTTATGTCTATAAATTTATAATATAATTTATTAATAATTGATTTTTAAATTATTTGAATAAATTTATAGTTAAATTTAATATTATTAATTGCTTAAACTGAGTTTAAAAAAAATAAATTAATATTTAAGATCTGAAAACTAATTGGGAGAGGATGGATGCTCGCTTTTCTATTACGTAGTGGTGTCCCGATCTGTTCAGAGCCACTTGATTTAATGAGATGATGGATGACGTTAACTGATAAGAGTTTTGTGTTATTGTGGACCCGTGTTTGGATCCTGTCAAATGTCAATCTCGAATATCATCACAAGAATACTGGAGAAAAAGTAACCCAGGTCTTTTTCAACAAATTTTCCCATTGCGACAAGACAAATTCGCAGATTCTTCTACATACGTAAATTTCATTTCCATTTTTCACTTTTCGTCCACTAAAATAGAAAAAAAAATAAATCATAGCATTTGAATATTTTATTTTCGTTTTACTGTAATTTAATCATTTTTATCAATCGTAATGATTTTGAATCCTAAAATTATGTTTATTTCAAAGTTTAGTATAATTTTTATTTTATTATTTTTAAATGTATTCAATTATATAATTTATTTATTTTTTTGTATCATTTTCACATAATATAATTTGGTCAAATAAATTAATTTCTCTTAATGTAGTCTGAGGTACATGCAAAAATGGAAAGCACACGCATATTTATTTAGGCCGTCTGGACCACATCCAATAATTAATGAATTAGGATGTGTAAAATATTATAAAAACATTGATTTTTTTTATATCTACAGTTTATTAATTAAAATAAATGTTATTTTAGTTTAATATTATTATAAATTATCAAAATAAAATCTTAAATTTAATTAATAAATAATACAACACTAAGTCAAATATGCCTAAGTTTTGTCTTTATTCAAAATCTCTTCTTTTAATAGTCCAATTATTTTTTAAAAAAAATTAATGGTAAATTTGACCAAATTGACGAATCATTAGTTAAAGGTTGATAAATAAATTAATAGTTAAAAATTAATAAATTATCTAATTAAAATATTTTTAAAACAACTTATGAATTAGTTAACAAATATAAATATTATAAAAATATATTTAATCATTTGACTATAATTTTTAAAATTTATAAATTTTATAAAAAAATAAGATAATATAAATAAATATGTTATAATGTTTGTAATTTTATATTATAAAAACGATATTTAACGAAGAGAGCGTGCTGAATATTTTTAAACATAAATAAAATAAATGAATAATTTCAATAAGACAATAGGGATAAAATAATTAAAAAAATAAATTTTTAAAGGTTACATAAAATATCATGGAAATTGCTCCAGTGCGGAGAGATAAAGGGGCATATGTTGTCCCTTTCAAATGGACAAATAGGTATATTTTATTTATCTAAACTATAATTTTTTTATTAGAGGTTATTTTATTAAACATGATAAAATTCTCCTCCCGAATATTTAATTAATAATTTAATTCCAATATAAAAATATTTGTATATAAATAATACACGTCAACAATTTATTGATTTAATTAACATTTATAGGCCGTAAAAGGATATATCTAAAAATATCATTAACATGGAAGCTTCTAAATCTGTATGAGAAGATTGAACCATATTCCTCTTTTTTCTTTGCACAAGATTTTTTTTTTCTTCTAAAGCTAATAAGTCATCAAATCATTGAACTCATTCTTCTTTTGCTTGGAAGCCATTTCACGTTCCTGATGTTTTAGGAGAAGATGGTTCTACGGAGGTAATTTCTTGTTAAAGGAGAATAATGATGGGCAATGGTTTTGGTGATGCAACAATGGTGTTTGTGCTATGCATAGGCATTCATATGGATGAATTGGAAAAAGAAACAAAGAAGATATAATCTAAAGACATTCATATGCATGAATTGGAAAAAAATAAAAACATGCATGAATTGGTAAAAACAAAAACAAAGATGCAGGGATAGAGATCTAATAAAGACAATAACAATCCTTGTAATTGTCCTTTTATGTAAAAGCATTTTAGCATACTTAAGAAGGACATCATATACCCTCAATTTGCAAGACCCGGTAAATTTTACCAGCTAACATTTTAAAAACGATAGTTATAAATACTCTTTTTATTTTTTATTTTATCGAATAGTGCTATTTTGGTCAAATAATTCTTTACTGGGATTCAAATCTAACTGCTTATATGATAATTTCATTGGAGGGTCATTTCTATAATTTTTTTTTTCCAGCTTAAGATATGCTCTTGATCTTAGTGAGTCTCCAAAACTTAACTCGAACCTTTATTATAAAAATAAATTCCTCAAGTTAATTAAATAACTTAAAAATAATTTATTTACCTTATTATACACACTCATACGCCCTACATGGGAGAATACACTTTGCTGCTCTTTATTTTTTTTCTAATTTCTCTTTCACTTGTACCCAACACAACATTGAATAAATAATTTGGAAAAAATTAAAACAAAAGAGAGATAAATAATCAAAATGCAGCAATAAAATAAAAAAACTAAAATATTAATTTTAAGAAAACTTATTTTAATGTTTTTACACTCTTATTTTGAAGTTTTCAAACTAAACAGAATTTATCAATAATAATTTATGACAATAAAATGAAAATTTTGATTAAAGTTTTACTTTTATCCATACACAATACACTGGGATACATCTCGACCCCGGGAATCTAAAAAGAAAAGAAAAGAAAAGCCTCACACACACGAAGCACATGCTTGGTGAGTCTGAATGGCTTGGCATTGCAATTGTGATAGCAGAAAGTAAACTACAAATCATTGAGGGAACACAATGATAGCAACGAAGTCGAAAACAGAGATGCTTAATGCTGGCACAGAATATCGATAGGGACAAAGATAACGGTGGTTATCGTTATGCGTGCATTTGAATCTAACACGCGTCCCTAGACGTGTCCCTCTTGCGTTCCATTTGCATTTGCATTTGCATTGGATTGCATTGCTTCACTTGATGATGGGGGTTTCGCGGTGCCCATCTCCATGTTTTCCTCTTGTGTTGTTGTTGGCTTCTTTTTATCACCTTTGTTGTCACGGTATATAAAATACAATATCAATTGCATTGCCCCAAATGCAGAGCCCACACCATTTGGTACCTATAATTTATGAGTCTACGTCAGACATATTCCATTTCTATTAATCCAATTAAGATTGATTAATTATCATATCATTGTGTAACTTACAGCCACAAATGGGTCATGGCCTAGCAGACCAAAAATAAACCAGGAAGTTCCACAGAGAAACACAAACAGCGAGAGGAAGAAAGGCATGAACTCCACGCTCTTGGTTCTGATCACCAGTCTCTGCACACACAATTTCAATTTTCACTTCTTCCCAAAAACATAAAATAATAAAAATCTACCAACCAAAATAATGTCTAAGTTCACAATGAACCACACCTCAATGAACCGTAATTATTGCTAAAAAATGGACTGTTTCTTTAACAGCATTCCATGTGCCCTAAAAATTTGTGGACAGCAACCGCAATTTTCATGATAATCATATGATTTTATATTGTACTCGACACATTGACAAATTTATAAACTGAATTTTATAACATATAGCTTAATTTTATATAAAATTTTATTTTTTTAATTAATTAAATTAATTTTTTTATCTAAACAATGATTAGCAGAAAAAGCAACATGAAAAGTATATTGCCAAAATAGGAAAATGAAAAAGGCAGGGGCATGTTGGTCATAGTGACATAATAAGGATATGAGGAAAAGACATAAGTATCTAACAATGAAAGTGTGAACTTAGCTTTACTATAATTGAGAGGGGTGAACATTCAAGGTGTTGGAGAATATCGCAAATTTATAAACTCAAGTTTAGAATGAACTCTACACATAAACAAATATAAACTGAAGTTTATAACATATAGTTTCTTTTTTTCAAAGTAAATCAATGTGAGTAAGTATGTGTTTTAAATAATTTTTATCCAAAATATTCTGTTATTTTTCTTAGTTAATTAAATTAATACTTTAAAGAAAATTTGTAAAATCTAACTTAACAAGAGCGATATTAAATTCTTGCAAACAATAATTAAGAAGAAAGCAGAATGAAAAGTAAATGGCCAAAATAGGAAAAGAAAAAGTGAAAAAGGCAGGGGCATGTTTGCCAGAATAAGATGATGATAAACATGTGAGTTAAAAACATAAGGATTTAATATTGAAAGTGTGAACTTAGCTTACCATAATTGAGAGGGGTGAACCATACATGATGATGGAAAATATCGCGGCAGCGAAGCCGCAGAAGAGCTTTCTGGAATTTCCATGCAGAGCAAAAAGGGACACAAAAACAACGGCAGAGAACACTGCTACTACGAAGGTAAAAAGGCCAAGAATTTTAGCCTTCTCTTTCTTGGGTGCGAACAAGATGAAGATGAAAACGTATATGATTTCTATCACTGCTCCTGTGCCATTAATTATTGTCACAAGTATATTGTGTGGAGACACAAACGGCAAACCGTACCTGTGGATTGTAAAATCAGAAGATGCATTTGAATTATATTACAAAAAATCAAAACTTTCCTGGTGTAGAATTAATCAACCCACCTGAAATTTTCTTTCTCAAACTGAACAAACTAATTAGAAAATAACTAAAATGTACCATGTAGCAAGAAAAAACAGGGTATAATTTCTAAGCCAAGATTTGGCAATTCAAAGGGTGCAACTTGCTTTTAAGGACTTTTCTTAGTCAAAAGTACTATCTACGAATAAATTCTTTTCTGCCCATATGAAATTTACATGAAGGTGATGCAAAATAAAGGGAAATGGAACAAATGACAACAATAACCAAAGCAATGTTGAAAGAAATCACACGTGATTGATTTTGAGTAAAGAAATGAGAGAAATTTACCAAGCAGAAAGGAGACAGTTGAGCAGTGTCATAGGGTAAGGAACGCCTGAGAACTTCTGGGTGGATTTGTTCGCAATGACCCTCTTGAAAGTTATTCTACAAAACCAAATTTCTCATAATTTACACACAAAAATATGGTTTTAGATGCATTATAAAGAATAAACAACGAAGCAAGGTCTTTGGGAATTGAAAAAGACTAGGCAATGAGATGCATACGTTGGGGCCAAAAAGAGGAACAGTCCAGAGGCATTCCCTGCACCGCAGAAAGAACATTGAGAAACCAAGAACCACAGAAAAGAAGGGCGTGCAAAAAACATTATAAGAGAAACCCATTTGTGTAATAACTCACCAAATATCCCGAACAAGAAATGCGCAATATCCATGATCTTGAAACTTGGATATTAGAGAAATATCCTTGAGAGTTGAAGAGAGGAACCAAAGTGCTCTATAGAATAATTTGTCTCTTTAGGAATGGTGGCTCATAACTGGCTACAATGAGGGGCAGTTTGTAGAAGTTATAGGAGGTTTATATATAGGAAAATGGAAGAATTGAAAGGTAACTACTTTTGCAGTAAAATACAGGACATTGTGTTTGATCTTATCCACGGGGAGTCGTGGGGAGAACCGGTTTTTAGCTTCATCGAAAGTGTGTCTTTATATATTAATTGCGCCAAACCCCAAACGTAACACCACCGAAGAATTAACTGGTAGGAGGGAATGTAGTTGTGTTTTCACAGTAGTCTTGTTTGAAGATAACTAGCTCCAACGAAAAATATCAACTGGCGGGAGTTGTTTAACTGGTAGGAGTGAATGTAGTTGTAGTTTTTTATAGTTATTTTATCTAATTCGAAAATAATTAACTTTAACAAAAATAATAGGAGTAGTTTTGAGTTTGAGTTAAGGTGAATAAATGTTTTTTTTAAAAATACCAATAAAACAGCCATAAGATGAAGGTTAAAGCCCAAAATGGCATGCTCTAACGCGTATAATAAAATTCATTCTATACTCCTTTTTTTTTTATATAAATCTTTTTAATCTAATAACATAATATTGTATATCATATAAATCACTTCTAATTTTTTTATTAGTGTGAGTTAGGAAAATTTAAAATAATATAAAAAATAAAACCAACAAAATTTTGTCAAATCTTAAAATATGTGAATGTAAGTTATATTTTTTATTTAATTAAAAATATAACATTCAAATAAATAAATAAAATATTGTATTAAATGTAAGTTAGTTTTTTTTATTTTTTCAAAAATTAAATTAAATATTTTTCATAAATAAAAAAATACTTTTTCTTTTTAATTTCACTCTTAAATATATACCTTAAGGAATAAAAAAAGTACATATCAAATAGTAATGTTTGATTAATATATTAAATTTATGTTAATATATTAATTAATATCTTTTATTATAGAAGTAGACTAACATTTCTTTTGACAAATAAAAGGTTTTCAAGTGCATTACTAAGTACATATTACTTTGATTTAGTTTCTTTTTCATAAAATAAATAAACATTAATTCTTTTTCTATTGGAAAAAGAAAAAAAAAATTGACCTTTTTAGTAAGTAATGAAAAAGAAATTAGTTCTTTAGTTTCAATTTTTTGGTAAAAAAAAAAAGAAAGAATTTCTAATTATTCAATATTTAATCAAATCATACGTAACAATCATTATTACTTTAAACACACTACTGTTTTTCTTGACACAGTTCATTAATTGTTGAGAATCGTATGCATGATAATAACAACAAAATACATAATTCTCAAATGCCCATGTAATTAGTATATCTCAAAGTATGTATATAAGCACTATTTTAGTTTTGTAATTACCCTGTTTTTTGTAAATGTGAAGTCTTAATTGCGCTTTTTTTAAGTATCAACATGAATAGTCAACTAAAGTTCTCTAATGTCACTATACTAGTAGTCGTGATGGAGTGAGTACAGTCAAACATAAATAGACTTATGTTATGATGTTTTTTCATAAAAAGAAAATTTTTGATAAGTGTGGTTCAATATATGGGTTCATTAGTTATATGTATGACCTAAACAAAAAATAATTATAGTCCAACTAGAATCTAACTTCTCTAGTAGACATTTCTAGATGCAACCTTATAAGTTCTTTTAGTACTTTGTTTACAATATTTAAAATTATTTATATATAATATCATGAAAAGTGAGCAACATCTATCAATACATCACTATTTTTAAATATTTAAAATGACATTAAATCAAAATAATCTATTTATGTGATATATATATATATATATATATATATATATATATGTGTGTGTGTGTATAACTTTTTTCAAATAAATATCTCACATTTATCTTTTTGGGCATCACCAAATATTTTACAATCTAACTCTATCAAAGGGCTTTATAAACATTGCTCCTATTATATAAGAGGAACAAATACCATCTAGATCATTATT
Organism: Abrus precatorius; assembly: GCF_003935025.1. Taxonomy (NCBI): domain Eukaryota; kingdom Viridiplantae; phylum Streptophyta; class Magnoliopsida; order Fabales; family Fabaceae; genus Abrus; species Abrus precatorius. The sequence continues at coordinate 13,007,081 of NW_020874428.1, read as the reverse complement.
TGTTGGCAAGTGTACCTGTCAAAAAATAATAAAAAAGTTTTCAATTAAGCTCTCGAAATATTATCCCACAATGATTGTTTTCAAGTACCAATAAAGTCTTAATTTAATTGTTTGTACTTAAGGAACATAGAATTAAATGGAACAATAATTTAAATATAAGAAGAATTTAAAGGAATTAAAATAATGCTACTTCTAACATAATAAACTAATCAAGGAAAACCTAAGGCATATGATTTTACCTTTACACTTATCTATATTTACTTTAGATTAATTCTAGTTTCAATTTCCTTATAATTGTCAACCACTCATACTAAATTTATTAACACCCAATAGTCATGTAATGTTAATATCTTTTTCCCTATGCTATCAACTCCAATGGTCATAAATGAAGAGAAAACAAACAGAGCATGAGCAATAGTTGAATAACGATTAAAAAAAAAGAACTAAGTTTGGTCCACCTAATCATTTGTCTCATTTTATTCTATAGATTCATTAACTATATCTGGTACAATCGCCTACAATATAATTGATTATGATATATTTAAGAGTTATCAATTCTAAATATACAAATATAACACAATAGGATAAATACCAATCAAGAAAAAAAATGAAATTATTATTAATCATAAAGATCTCATAGAGTTATACAAAGAATTTACCATAGCGTTAGTTATAAATTTAGCTAGACATAGTATAATAGAAAATCAAAATAATAATAAACCAATATATAGTTATTCAAAAAGTAAATATAAACTAGAGGAGTCTCTAATGGAGAAGAGACGAAAAAAGCTCTTAATCCTAAGACATGCTTCCAAAGTTCCAGTAGTCGTCATTGATTGGCCAATACTCAAGGTTGAAGATGTCAAATATGTAAAAGAGATGTGTGGTGTGATAGAGATGTGAAGGAGATGCCTAAGTCATTGCCCCTAAAGTTCCTTATATAGGATTAGAGTCTACAAGAGATGATAGTTGTTGTCTCTAAGAGATATGTTTTATCTCTAATAATGATATGATATCTCAATAGAGATATGATTTGTCAATTTAAAATTCAAATTCTCTATTTGCAAATCCTTTAAAAATCTCCTAGTTTGAATCTCTCAAAGGAGAGCACGATTGTGCTACCTATTATGCACGTGCATGGTAAATGAAGCACTTCCATGCTTCCTCATAAGCAAGGTTGTATTGACTGCTCAATGGTAGGGATGGCAATGGGTAAGGTATGGGTAGGGTACTACAGTACCCATCCCCATACCCGCATTTTAAAAAAATACCCGTACCCAGCCCCATACCCGCATGGGTATGAACATTAATCCCCGTACCCGTACCCTCTGGGTACCCGCATACCCGTCTTGTACCCATTACCCGCGCTTGTTTGAGAAAAAAATATTTATAAAGAAAAATATGTTTATATAATTTCACATAAGTAGCATAATAATACAAAAATTCAATATGTAGTTGTCGAACAAGGTACAAATATAGATAAAAAAATAAATATTCAAAGATCATAAATGTTAAATGTATCTTAATATAATAATTTTCTAAATTAAAATTCTTAGAAATAATAAGCAAAACTAAACACACAAGTTATTTGTCAGTGATAATCCTATCTTGTGTGATATTTGATTGATTAGTAATGTCAGAACGATAACGAAATAGATCTGTACAATGGTTGTCCCTTCGTGTGGGATCACTTAGTAACCTCTTGTGACGGCATTAACAACTAACTCTAATATAGTTATTAAGTTTTAGTGAGACAGACATTGAGAATGAGAATAGAGTTAGAGTAGAGAAGTTCAATACTAACAATAGAAAATTGATACATAAAATATTTTTTTTAACTTTTGAATTTCAAATTGTAAGAAAAATAATAGATTTAATTAAAATAATATAATATAATTAATATATATATATATATATATATTAATACTAGTATTTTTTAACTCATATACTATACGAAAGTATTTTATCAAAAATATAAATTTTTAAAAAATTATTTTAGTGAATTAAATATTTCTAATGTATATAAATTTAAAAAAAAAAGAATTTGAATAAAAGATAAATAGTTACAATAAAATTTTATAATAAAGAAATATACGTGTATATTAAAAAAATTATACTTTTTTATCTTAAAAAAATTAACAAATAAAAATTAACAATAATTTTTTATATTTATATCTTTTCAAAAACTTCTTTGAATGTGAATAAATAGTAAGAATAATATTATTTAGATTCAATAAATTATAGTTGTACTTGTAATACATATGTTGCATAGAAAAATATTATTTTAAATTAAAATATAAAAATAAAATTTAAATATTATTAATAAATAATAAGTTTACGGTAATAGTAGGTGATTGTAAAATTTATAAAATATTTATAATATATTTATTATTTATCATTCACTTTATGATTAAAACATCAATATGATTTTATTAACAAAAATATTTGTGTAAAAAATATTTTATGTGTGTCATATATAAATAATATTTTAAAAAAAGTCAATCTCATATTAACTATATAATAATTAAATTGTGTTAGCCAAATTAAATGATATAAAATAGTAAATAAATTTTTCTATTAAAAATATAAACCAAAATAAATTTTTTGGTTTACTTTATTATTAAATATATTTTTATATTAATCTTATATAACTTCACATAAGTAATATAATAATACAAAAATTCAATTCATAATTGTATAATAAAGTTCAAGCATATATATATATATATATGCGGGTATGGGGCGGGGTGGGTACTTAGATACCCATACCCGCACCCATCTCCATTAAAATTTGTGGGTTTTTACCCATACCCATACCCGTACCCATATAGCGGGTAAATACCCTACCCATTGTGAGTAAATTTTGCGGGTGCCCATCGGGTACTTTACCCATTGCCATCCCTACTCAATGGGGCCTATTTTTCATCCATTTTGGTCTCAAAATGCACCTACAAATCCAATTTTATCCTTTAATGCTAAACTGCATAATTAATATATAAATTAGTATAAAATCTAAATAAAATAACAACCATACATAAATATATACACTATAAAAATATGCTAAAATACACTTATCAACCCCCTCATACTTGAGATTTCTTGCTCTCAAGTAAAGTCCTAGCTAAAAATAATAGAATAACTTGAAACATATTATCACAACAAGGAACCCAAGACAAATGAGATTAAAAGAACAAAAAAAGTAATGTCACTGAGTATAATTAATCAAAGGTTTTCCAATTAGAATATTATATTTCTTAACTTCTCACTCAAACATCAAACTAAGGTATTTTACTTTTCTCTTGCTTTAAGTGTCTAGAGAAATGTACTACTATAAGCTTGACCATAAACTGATCCTCTACTAAAGAAATTGAATGCAAGTAAAAATCATAATATGGCAAAAAAGTTACAATAATTGAGGTGAGATAAATGAAAGGAAAGTATGTACAAAGGGATAATAAATCATAAAAATTACAAACATCTCCTAAGTTTATAAATGAAACTCTTGGAGTAATTTTTATATTTTCATACAATTATTTTCTTACTCCTCTTTCCTTTCATTCATCACAACCCCTTTTTCTCTTCTTTTTTGCTTTTTTTTTCTCTTTTATGTTTGCACATATGAGGAGTAGAGGAGAATTTATATAATACATCTTGCTACTTTTTAAACACTTCAACTCAATTGCTCCATTCATAATCTTAAGATCATCAAAATATTTTATATAATTTAATGCAAAAGACCAAAAAAAAAAAAGAAAAAGCTTAAAGTGGGTAACTAGTTGTATCTCAAATAAGTTGAAAGCTAAAAATAAAAATTCTATTATGCCTTAAGCATATTAATACATGCAATTAAAACGAGTAGCCTTAAGTCGATTACAAGTTGTAATACCCTCAATTTTATTATCCTTGTATTAGAAAATAAAAATTTTAGTGTAGGATTTTTCACCCAAGCGAGATATGTCTCGCTCATGTGAGACAAAGTTTTTTGGGCTAACCATTTTAGAGCACTCTCGCTCAAGCAAGATGAATCTCGCTCAAGCGAGATAGAATAAAGTTTCCACAATTGTCCTCTTGCCCAGGCGAGAAGCGATTTTGCTCAGGTCAGAAGCAGCTCGCCCAGGCGAGATGGAGCTCGTTCAAGCGAGGATTTGCAAGAAAATAGGGAACTCTCTAGACCCAGTCTCGCTCAGGCAAGAATGTCTCTTGCTCACGCGAGAATGTGTCTCACTTAAGCGAAAATATCAAAAAATTGGGTAAACCATTGTATGGTTTTCTCGCCTAGGCAAGGAGGAGCTCACTTAAGCGAGAATCAAGCTCGCTCAAACAAGAATGCACGAGTTTATAGGGTATTTAAGGGATTTCACATTGAGAAATTTTATTTTTTCACCAAAATCACCTTTTCTCTCTATTCTCCTCGTTCTCTCCCTTTCCCTTCCCAGAAAAAGTCTTCTATAACTCTAAATCTCTTTCGGATCTAAGCTTAAACGTCTATTCCATTCAGTTTCAAGTAAGTTTCTTGTAACTTAGTTCTCTTACATCATTTTTATTTCTCAATTTTCTCTTAATCTAAAGTTTTATGCTCTTTAATACTCAAGGAAACCTTGATCCTTAAGACAATATCCTCTATTAGGACATTGTATCTCTCTCTTGGATCTCTAGGAAAACTCGGTCTGAGAAACCTATTTCCAGATAAGAGGAGTTAATCCCAACCCTAAGTCTCACCTATGTATTTTGAATCAAAATAACTCGTACTACCTTATTCTAAATAACAAAACTATAAGTCTTTTTCTTGAAATCATGATGTAGAAAATAAATTTTTGGTGAGAAAAACTTATTTTGAACCCTAACTCCAATATTCTTGTTTTGGGTAATAAAGCCCTAATGTTTCTTAATATTTTAATGCTAAGAATAGAATTTTGGGCATGAAAGACGAATAAATTATTTTAAAAATTATTTAGGCAAAATTTTATAGTAAAAGCTGTTAGTAACTAAGTTTCAAGGAGTTTTTACTTTTTTACTATTATGTATGTATGTATGTATGTACAAGTAATACTAAACTTTAGGATAGACACTTTTATTAATAATGATAAAGTGTGTATATTAAATTGTACGCTTGGGTTATGTCCGAAGGTGTCCGACCCTTGACACATTATATTAATCTATTTTGTGTGAAGTTGTTTGATGATTTCTCCATATTAGATTGATATAGTACAATAAATATAGATGTTTGTTTCATAGCTAATGTATGTTGAAATTGGTGAATTTATGTTATTGATGAAAAGTGTTTAACTGTACTTGAATGAAAAAAGGATATTATGTATAAAAGTAGATAATATGACATGATTGTGAAATTGTGAGATGTGTGATTATAATACATGAGTCATAACAAATTGATAGATGTAATTATAATACAAGTATTGTGATATATCAAAGGGTGTACTTATAATACATGTATTGCAATACATTGACTTATATGATTATAACTCACGTATTATGACATGATAATATGTGAAAAGTACATGGAATGGATGAGAAATGTTGAGAAAGAGAATGATATGAGAAATGCTGAGAATATATATAGATAGTCACAGAGATACACTAGAGGTGTAGAAGATGGGGTAATTTTGAAAATCTGGGAGAAATAAAGGTCATGGATGCTTTTCTTTGATTGCACATAATTAATAAAAATAGAGGAAAAATACACCATAGGCCTCACACTCATATCCTAAACTAAACCTCTTATTACACTTTTGCTAAAAGGAGCCGAATTGACACACCTTGTATCCATGTGCAGCAGCTAACCAACAACTATCTATACTACTATGAAAACTTCAAGAGATTCTAAGGGCAATGATTGTGATATTGAGATGGATATGATAAAGTATAGTAATTGTGTGATTATATGTGTTATAGTATATCGATTGATGTTATTATGATATATGTGTCGTAATACATTGATGAGTGCAATTATGACACATGTATTATGACATATCGATTGATGTGATATAATAAATGTATTATGACATACAGATTATTGTAGAAATATATGTTATAAATATCACATACGTGATTGATTTATTGTATATACTCTGTTGTGATAATCATTATATGATTTGTGTTATTGTGAATACCGATTTTTCATTTTTCTTTCTTTTTTCTCTTTCTTCTTATTTTAATTAAATCTAATATAAAAAAGGGAAAACCCATAATAGGGAACACCCAAACTGCTCTTGCCACCTACAAACATACACTCATATTCAAAATTGCGAATAAACATAATGGAGTGTTTGAGTAAGGAAAAAGAGATGTGATTTAAAAGACAAAAATAGCATATGTGGAACATAAGGGAAGGCAACCGGAAAAGAGATAAAAAAGAGAGATAGAGAGAACAACGAAGACAAAAATATAGTAACTAGAGAAAAGATATAGGGAGAGAAACTAGAGAAAAAACAAATAGAAGGACACTAGAACAACAAAAATCTAGAAAAATAAAAAGAATAGAAAAACAAGAACGAAACAAGAAGAGAAATAGAAAAGCAAATGAAACAGGGAATGAGAGATTAACAAGAGAAGAAAAGAGAACATCTAAACAAAACAAGATTTGAATACCAAAAACTAAGGTCCTTAGCTGTGAATCTTCCTAAGCTCTTTGTTGTCTCCGCTATTATCACAGGTATCTCTTCTCGTTCTCCTTCTTTCTCTATCTCAATCATCTCGATTTCCCTCATTCTTTCTCATATCATGCCTCTCTTTCTCTCTTCCTCCCTCCCCTTTTCTCCTTTCACAACCCCAAAATTGCCACTGCTCCAACTGTTATGAGTTGCCATCACCGTACTCCAATTGTTGCAAGCTGTCAGTCGCCACTCCTAAACTAACGTCGCCATCTCTCTCCCTCTCATTGAGAAATCCTAATTTTTTAGAAAAAATTCCTAAAACGACTAAAGTTTCTTCATTTGTATCTATTTATTGCTTCTTTTTTTGAGTCTAGGTTAGGTTTCTTCAAAAATATAATTTAAAACTATATTAGGCTCTTGAACCCAATCCAAAAATATACCATAAAAAAAAAAGAAAAAAAAGTTTGGTTTTTGGGCTAACATTATCCTAGTCCAATAATAATAATAATAAGAAAGGGGTATGTTTTCTTGTTTAATTTGTCTTTTATCTTTCTTTTATTACTAGTTTATTTAATATATATATATATATATATATATATATTAAAAAAATATTATTTATTTTATCTATATCTTTAAATTTATTTATTCATTTTTTTTTGTTAAAAAAAATAAATATATAATGACAACAATAATAAGAATATTTATTTTAATATATTTTGAATCTTGTTGAGCTATAAATTTTTTTATTTCTTTGATATAATAATACAAATTTTTAATAAATTAACTTTATTAATTCACTAAAATTAAAATGATGTTCTCACTCTTGTATAAATTTTATTTTGATATTTTTATTTATTTTCATTTATAGTTACTTATTTATTTATTTATTTATTTATTTTAAACATCATCTACTTAATATTTTATTTTTTTTCTTTATAAATAATGATAACAATAAAAGAGAATTAAAATTGATTAGAACATAATATTAGTTGTTGTATCTTAATCATGTTATATTTATCTTTTAATCTTTATTTATAAGATTTATTTCTTCATTAAAGTATGCAGTAACATTAAAATTGAACTGTGACTTCATTCTTGTGCTATTTCATTGTTTGTATTTAGTTATTTTTTATTTTTTATTTTCCTTATTTATTTATTTTTAGCATCATTGTCTTTGTAGAATGTTGATATATTTTAGTTTCTATATTTATGTTTTACTTTCTTATATTTAATGTTTAGTAATTTTTTTATATATACAATAGGTGGATGATTAAATAAATAATAAAATATTTATATTAATTTATAACATTGACATATAGCTTCTCTATCGTTCAGTGTTATTAATTAACAAGACTTATGTATACCCACATAACCTTTGGTCTTTTACAGTATAAATTTATCATATTTCAACTTTAATTAACTAGTTAATTATTTTATTAATTAATATAAAATATTTCTCTATTTAAATATTAATTTTAAATTAAATAAAAATTAATTTATTAATACAACAGTTAATAACACTATTGTGTAACAATTCTATCTTTATGCATTATTGATTGTTGAGATATATGTATACTTACTGTCTTGTGTCATATGCTCTGTCAATGTATCTAAAAATAAAATTTTACTTGTAAAAATTAACAAATTATATGTTTATTTAATTTGATTAAAGTTTTTTTTATTTGAAAAATTTCTCTCTTAAATTATTAAATAATCTAAAAGTGAAACAATATTTATATTCATCTAATTATATAATCAATAAAGTATATTTATTTATTTATTTATTTTTATTAATTTATCAAAATATATTGTATTTTTATATCATGTTATTCAATGTAATTTGTTAAATAAACATAAAATTAAATTAATCCACTTAATTAACACTACAATCTATAATGCTATTGTTTAGTGTTCCTCGACATTTATGTGTTATTGGTTGTTAAGGCTAATGTGTACTTACATTACCATTGATTTTATGCAATATAAATCTTCTAAGTTAAAAATGTCTAATTTTTAAGTTAACTAAGTATTTCGCCCTTTAAACTATACTCTTTCAAATATTTTTGTTAATTAAGTTAAAAAATAAATAAATAAAGTTTTTTTTTATCAATACAACAATTTACAATTCATCTTAAAGTGATTGGATAACTATTTTCTTAATTAATATAAATTTCCTTTTTTAAAATTTTTAAATAATTAAGCAATTAATTTATTAACTAACACAATAATAACAATGTGTAACATTAATATATAGCATCTCTATCATTATATATCATAAATCGTAAAAAAATAAAAAAATTGTGTATCAATGTTACCATAAGTTTCACTCACTAAATATGTCTTCATTAAAGCTATTATTAAAATTAAGCTATATTTATAACTCATATTTGTTAAATAATTATCTTTACTAAGTAATATAAATTTATTCTCCTCTCTAAATGTTTATCCCTTTATTAAATAAAAATTAATTTAATGTTTAAAATAATAATAATAAATAATTATATTTCTAACTTTGATAAATTAAATTTATTTTTCTATCTTATCATATAATATTTTACGATACCAATATGTGATTTACATTGCCTTTGGTTGATAAATAAGTCATGAGAGATTTATGTATAGTTTGCGTTGTCTTAGATTTTTTAATATCAAATTTTAAATTAAAATAAATACTAAAAATACTGTTTTTATACAAATTAAAATATTTTGTCTTAATTATTTGTAATGACTTATAATACGGATGTGTGATTTTCTTACGCCTTTCATATCATTTATCGTAGGATAACATGTATAGTTACACTGTCTTATATCCTAAAAGGTATATTTTTTTAAAAAAAGAAGTATAATTAATCTTAAAACAATTTCTTTTAAAATATTTCCTTTAAAGCCTTATAAATTTTTAGATTAATAAAGTAATTTCACAATTTTTAGATAGAACTACGTGACTTTGAGTTCCCGATTGCATCTACGTATATGTAGGAGCGGGAATCAGACCCGTCGAGTCAAAATAATTTTTAAAATAAATTTTCTCTTTACTAAGATACCAAATAATATTCAATAAATAATTTTTTTTTCTAAAATAAGATAGCAACATTTATTGTTTTGGGGTTCAATAAATATTTTTAAAATTGAACTAAATTTGAACAATTAATTAAAGGTAACAGTTATTTAAACGGACGTTATAAGGTGCTAATACCTTATTTACACGTAAACGACTCACAAACTCATTTTTTATTTCAAAAATTATTTTTTAAAGTTTTTTTAAAGTTTTCTTTAATAAACTTTGGTGACGACTCTCGTAATTTTTAAAATATTTTCATCGTCCTGTTACGACCACTCAATTGCGATAATTATTATTGACCTATATATATATATATATATATATATATATATATATATGTTAGATAATATTTTCAGTTTCATTTAAATTATTCTGTCAAAAATTTAGTGGGACAAAAATATTCACCCTTACTAACTATTTTTAGAAAATAAATTTCAAAAAAAAAATAAAGGGGATTGACTTGATCTACAGTCACATTCTCACTGCTCCGTAGGATTTAGAATATTCTGAAAAATTACAATATCTATTAAATTTCTATTTAAATTGATAAGGTTATATAATTATTTTAAATATAAATTTTTAAATTTATAACACTTTGATAAGTCTGGGTGTAAAATTAATTTGAAGTGTATTGATAATATTAATAGTTAACTATTTTAATTATAGATTATATTCATTTTTATAGAAATTTACTCTGTTAAAAAATAGTATTATTTGTTTTTGAAATTTGTATGTGTGTATAATGGATTATGTAAAATTCTTGAAATGAAAATTTTAATATTCATTATATTTATAAATTTAAATCTTATAATTGCTCCCTTTGAAAATTTTAAATATCCTACAATTTCGTAAAATTGAATAATAGAATGAAAGTTTGACCTTTTCCTTCAATTCTTTGAAAAAAAAAAAACTAAAAATATTTACTTTATTTGCCTTCCTTCACTATAATTTATTTTACAAATTTAAAATAGAAATCAAGGAAACCTAAGTTAAGTTTTAGAATACAAGTCTTAGGGGATAATCACATAAAACAATTAAGAAAGAGATATAATTAAATAAATTAGGACAAAACTCACATTTATTGGTTAAAGTTTAATATAGAGTAAAAAAATAGAGAATTTAGTTAATTATTAATTTTTAAATAAAAATCTTTTTTATATAATAATCACTCAACATATTATTTTATTTTAAAAAATTGAGTTTCTTAAAGATAAAAATTTTAAATTATCGTAAAAAAGAATACAGAGATTTATTTAAGAATAAGGAATAACATTCCTATTATTCAGAACCACCTCGTACTAAAAGAAAATATTGTCTTTAATGTTTAAAAAATATATGTAAATTAACGTAATTGAATGTTCTTTATACTACTGGTTTTTTTTTGGATGGGACAACTTATATTATTTTACGACTGAGAAGTTACATCAAACCTCATTATTTTCATAGAAGAATTAATATCTTTAGTGGTTTGGTGTAAAAATGTTATACTCTAGTGATTTTAAATTTGTGAATTATTATGTATGAAAGTGATTAATTGGATTAAAACTATTATTATAAATAACGTTAAGAATTTATTAACATCTTAACCTGGTGGTTGTCTTCAACTTTTTCTTATTAAATTCAAATATATATTAGTCCATTACATAGTTACAGTTTAATAAATAGGACAAACTTTTTCTATTATTTAAAGAAATATGTCATGTAAATTATCGGTACTCGTAAAACAACCATTACATATTTTAAATTTATTAATTTAAAAAAATCATGAAAATGGCTTTAGTTACTAACACTTTTGTTCAATTCTATATTTCTATGCAATGGCAGGTGGTCTTAAATTGTATAAACACCACCGGATAACCGCTTCAAATTTAATGCTTTTTGTTTTGGCAAACATATAGAATAGTCATAATTTAGCTTACGGTCACCAATAGTGCAACTGCCTGAAAGATAATTTAGAGAGGGTTTAAAAGTAGTTCTTGATCCTCTATATAAATAATTTTTATCATTTAACTTAATATTTTTATAATATAAAATATTCAATTTGATAAAATAATAAAAATTATAAAATGTGACATAAATATTTTTCAAATGAAATTACTTGTTATTTAAATTTAATAAAAACAGTTAATAATAACAGCGGGATATCATAGATTTTAAAATTTTTAAATGCACAGAAAGTAGCTTTTATAGTTTTAGAATGTAACTTTTCATAAAAATTTAATAACGACTTACATTTTTCTTAATATATATTATTTGTTATTACGTGAATACCAACCTTTTGAAATTTTTAAAAAAGATCTTCGAATACGTACTTCTTGAATACCTAGTTTTTAAAATTAACCAATATCCTACATTGCAAATAAAATTAAACAATACCCTAAAATACCTATAGTTTAAAATGTATATTTTTTTTAACAATGTATATTTTTTTCAGAGACTTGTAGCATGAATAGAGTGGAAGAAAATCAAGATTCAACCGAGAAAGTATCAAGTGAGAGAAAAACGACTCAGGAACAAAGTGAAAACAACTTAGAGTTTACTCAATGGAATGAAAAGTTCTTCCACCCGCATCAGATCGAATCATCAAACGAGGTCTCTCATGTTCCAAGAAAGAAAGGGTATGTCTATGGATAATACTTAAAGTAAAATATCCACACATGTGGATATTCATATTTAATTAAATGATTTTTTTTTCTATTAACTTATTAGCATGATCGGTGTGGGTATTAAAAGGTAGTCGGACCATATTAACAAAAAGTATTAAAAGGATTTTTAATATTTTTTCTTATCCAAAATAAAATACATTGGGTAAATTAATTTGTTTTTGTAATAGGCTATTTCTTGAGGGGGCTCAAGAAATATGGTAAGGGAGATTGGAAAATTATTGCACGATATGTTGTGTCAAAAAATTATGCTAAAAAATACTTTATCCACAAGAATAGTGTCCAAGCAAAGAAAAAAGGAAGCATTCATGACATAACCTTAGAGAGTGATTACTATGTCTCAAATCACATTGATCAATACAATCAGACTCCAACCCCAAATCTTCGAATGCAGCAACTTTCTCACCTACACCGTAATGATGTTCCTTCCCAAAAACAATTAAATGTCCCCGACACTACTATCTCTTTTTGGAATGGATAACTTGGATTATTTCACAATTGAAAAGTTGCATCAAACCTTGTCATTTTCATAGTGGTATGATGTAAAAATATTATACTTTAATAGTTTCAAATTTGTAAATTATTTTGTATGAAAGTGCTTAATTAGATTAAAGCTATTATTATAAATAACATTATGAATATATTAACATCTTAACTTGGTGGTTGTCTTCTACTTTTTCTTATGAAATTCAAATATATATGAAATAGGAATTTTCAGATAGACATGAATACATCAAATTTAATAATTTTTTTAAACTATTATGTGAAAGGTCACTACCATTTTTCTTTAAATTATTAATTATATTTTTTATATTTGAATATTTTTATTACTATTAATAATATTCTCCAACTTTATCCTAAAAAAAATATAAAGATAAACATTTTAGGAAAGGAAACATGAGCTCGTAAAGAATTAGCATTGCAATAACAACTATATGAAAAAACAATTTACACACAAAAAAAATCTCCCACCTTATCAAGGCAAAGGCATAGGCACTTCCCATTTGAAAAATTCAACTAAGTTTCTGTTTACAATAGACCCATTATGCAACCAAAATGTTTCAACTGAGTGGTGAAATTGCCTCAGTTTCCTCTGCAGTTCCCACATAATTCCACGCATTGCCGAACAAGGTTCTGCATCTGAAGCATATACCCACATGCACCGAACTTGTCGACCACGAGCTATTATTTGTTCTATTTCTTCATCTGCACAAAACAAAAATAACATATTTACAGCTAAAAATAAGAAGAGGAGTGGTGTCTGGAACTGGGATAAACGGCAGAATATTTTAACCTGGTATAGACTCCAGGTACTGCAGTAGTTCAGGACCTACTCTACTGGATGGCCATTTTATAGATATCTGACTATAATCGATGACATTCTGGAATGGCAATTCTATTTGATCTGATAATATAACTGGAACACATTCCTGTCAAATGGAATATGGTTATTGCTTCCTGGGCAAGCCCACCGGGTAAAGTAGGCACGTGTATATATATATATATATGGAGGGGAGAGAAAAATACCACAAAAAAAGACTCATAAAAGCGAAGGGTCCACGATGATTCCCCACGTGGAGCAAGGCAAAACTTGGAATTGCGCAAGTGTTCAAAATATTCTTTCCTTCCCAGCTTGTCAGGTCCACTGAATTTCAAATCTGGACATTCCAACTGTTTACACCATCAATACATGCCGCTTAAACGTTGTAGTGTTATTAATAAAGACTCGTCATAGCCAGAACAGGCATAACATAAGCATTATTATAATTCAGTTACTGCAAACCGACATGAGAGAAAATTTACACGGTCAACACAAACAAGGCCCAAGGATTTGCAGAGTTTGCTCAAGAAATAGAAAGACATGTGGCAATCAGTGGGCAGAGGAGGCAGTTATGCATAATGGAGAATTTGTTGTAGCAGAGGGAATGATTAAAAAGGGGATTGCATGGGACAATGTGGGCAGAAAGGGGAGTTGCGAGGGAAAAATCCTGGGGCTTGGGACCTACAGTTCTAGGAGCTGAGAGGTATTGTTCTTGTGATTTCTACCTTTCTAAATACCGGATTTTAATTCTTCATCTTGGGGTTTCTGGTTTGTGTGGGTTTATCTCTAGTGCTTTGAGTGAGTCAATTGTAATTGAGGTTGCATTATTCTCCCATTAAAATATTTTGGTAGAACAAAATTGCTAAGAAATCAATAATTATGCAACATGAAATGGGAATAGAGCTTTTTCATGTAACCTAACACTGTCAGAGATATTGGGATTGGAATTGGATTCATGTAAATAATAATTGGTATCGCTCGGCCTTCACAAGGGTTGCAATAGCATTACATTTACTGAAACATACATAAATTTTGAATTTAATGGAATTCAAATTAAAATATAACCGAGTAGCATTCTGCTGACGAGAAAACTTCACTTAAAGAACCAACCAAGACCAGAAGATGGCATACCTTCTCGGGAAATTGCTTTGAAAGCTCTATAAGCTTAAGACGGCCAGCTTTTCCTTGTGCACGTCCTAAATAATTTGCCAAAAACTTCCGTTTTGACAGCGGCAAAGGCTCGACAATGGTAGCCCCCGTTTTAGTCATACCATCATCAATATTACCTGGAATGACTATATCTTTCCAAGTATTAAAGGCACTTGTATCTCTCTTATCAGTCCGATCACCCTACGTTGAAATGCCAAAGAACAAACTTTTAGTCCAGGGACTTCCCATATTAACTTCATCCATCTAGGCATTATCTTCTCACTCATGGGAATATGAAGGTTTTGCAACTAAAAAAAAATTACAGGCAGTTTCAGAAAAAAAAAAAAGTTCATTCCCAGAATGTTTTAATTGCACCAAGAAGTAATCGCAACATTTCTGGGAATCAACATCAATATTCCCATCAATCTTAATTCCAGGAATTTTTTAATTCAGCAAAACAAATACCCCCTTAAGAGAATAGAACTATGTTTTCAAATAATGACTCCACGGGTATTGAAAATAAAAGGTAATTGTGTCATTTCTGAGGATGCATCTGGCCACCTAGGAAACCCAAATCAACCGTGGGCTCACTGAACAATCAAATACCATACCCACAAAAGAAAGTGCAATTTCAGCCCTACTTTTCTTAGTTATTTCAAAGCTATATTCTGATTCACAATGGCAAACAAAATGACAATGCAATTTTCTAGAGCCAAAATCTTTGGCCAGTTAAGTGCGCATATAACTCTTTCCCTAGTACATAAAAAAAGAAAAATCAAAATCACGAATCAGAAAATGAAGTTTAAAAAAGGTACTCACTTAATGCCTTGCACAAATTTAAACCTTTACAATATTTTCACTTAAAAAGAAAACAAAAAGTAGTGAATAAATGATTTTACACGAACAGCAAATTTGTAGAAACAGCCATGCCAGTTTGTTCAAGTATTCCCTTATCACCACATCCACATCGTTTCACATACATTTACACTGTACCTAATTAAATCCGTTTTCCAAATTTAACAAACCAAGCAGTTTGGTTCCTAAACATCATTTCAATGTTTCTGATAAGCAAACAAACCCGATAAACTACAATGAAAAGCAAAAGTTCACCTCTGGGGTAAGAATAATGGAGCGATTTATGTACGTTGCCCAGGATTTGAACAAGTGAGCTCCAGCTCCACTGAAAACAACGGAATTGACAAGAAAACGTTTTAACTGAGAAGAGTGTTAAGAACACACTCTCTAACAAGCTCTCTTGACATATTTTCAGTTATTGGCTAAAATTTATTGAAAACTACAAAATTATAAGAGTTATTAAATTAAGAGTGAAATTTTTGTGATTTTTAATAAAATTTAGCCAATAATTAAGAGTGTTACTAGCATTTCTCTTTAACTAATAATAGAAAAGCCAACCATAGCGATATTTAAAGCCAAACATTGCACGTAACTAATAAAACCTTGATTTTTCTTCTTTTTTACCTGGGGAAAACAAATATGTGATTGCGGCCTCCAGATTTTCGAAAATATGGCATTTGGCTTACGACCTGCGGAGTTGTTCAAAACAAAGGTAATGCAATTTCAATTGAGGAAATGAATTGAAATGAAAAAAAAATTACTTTGACATAGGTGGTGTTAATTTCTTTGTCGTTAAGGCCACCCATCATGCGCACACATTTAACATACGATGGGACGAAGAACAGATCCGCTTCCTCCTTCCTTCGTGTCCTGAGTTTTGACTGCAGAAGCAACTTATGTATTTTCACCTATAAATTAATTACATTAATTAATAATTAATTACAATTAAGCAGCATGATTAACAGAGAAAATTGAACGGGTGAAATCGAAATGAAATTACCTGAGTGCCCCACTGGCCTTTGAGGCAAGCTTGTTCAGTGATTTTACCGTCCCTTCCGTGCATGAGTTCCTTCAAGCCGTTGATTTCTTCGGGATCGTAGACGTAGATCTTGAGGAATACCTGCGACTCCGGCCACCGGTGGGGCCCAAGGAGCTTCGATTGTGACACGTGAACCGCGTCGGTGGAGAGTGTGCAAGGGGCGAAGGAGTGGTCGAAGAGTCTCGTGAAGAAGAAGGTGGCTGCCACAAGGAGAAGGGACCCGATCTGGTGCGTGCGAGTGCACAGTGGTTGGTGGTGGTGATGCGCTGGCATTGCTCTCGATTTGTTGCTTGTGCTCCACATTCTCGATAAGACGGAGAATGACTCAGTGATAAAATGATGGACGACAGCAACTCATTTAAAACGCAAATTAAGTGATGAAATCCCCAAGGACAAGGTACGGATCTGAAATAGATAAGCAAAAACGGCGTCGTCGAACGCCAGCTACACGACGGCGAGTTTCAATGTAGAAGACAGAATGGACTGGTTCGGTGTTCCCCTTCAATGGAACGAACGGATGAGAAGGGTTTCGTTCTTCGGAAGATACCTTTCAATTTCATTTCCCGATTCACATCTGGTCTCTGTTTTTTTAATTACAGTATGAAAACGATGCCGTTTTGAACAGGGGAATAAAAAGTGCAGCGCTTGAGGTAGTTGATTTTTATTGAAAATTAGCGCGTGTTTTGATAAACAGATTTATATACACAAAATTTTCACTTTGAGAAGAATTAAGAAGTACTTCGAAATTGGTGTTTTCAGCACAAAGTGCACATTGGATTTGGAAGCTTCCTAACGCTTAACTAATCAGGCTAGAAAGTCACTAATATTACTGCTTCATAAAAACAGTGTTTTATTATGCGTTTAAGATAACATGTTCAAAATTATTAAATGTCTTTATAATTTAGATAATAAATAATTTTAAGATTATGAATATAAAATATAAAAAAATAAATATTTAAGACTCGTGGTATTTAATTTAAGAAATATTAAAAATTATAAATTTAAAAAATAATTAAAATTAATAATTAAAAAATATTTTAGATTTTAAATTTTAAAAAATAAAATTAAGAATCGTAGGAATTTAATTTAATTTTAGTATTAGTTATTAGTAAAAAATAAATTGTGATAAATTAAATTTATAAATAATTAAGTTATTAAAATTAAAAAAATTTAAAATAATATTATGAATTTAAAAAATAAAATTAAGAATAATAAAACATTTATTTTAATTGTAGCATTAATTTTTAGTAAAAATATTAGTTGCAATAATTTTACTTGACATAACATGCATAAAAATTAAAATTATATTTATAATTATTTGACTTATTAAAATTAAGAATTTTAAAAATATTATTAGAAATTGTAAGATATTTATTTCAATTTTAATATTAATTATTACTAACAAGTAATTTTAAATATTTTTTAAATTTATAATCTTAAATATTTTTAAGTTCATAATTTTAAATATTTTGTAATTCATAATCTTAATTTTTTTATTTATAATTTTAAATATTTTTTAAATTTATTTCACTTATCAACGTCTCATAAAACTTTTGTCTCTCTAAAATATTAGTGCCTTAAAAGTAGAGACAATAATTTTGCTCTAAAAATAACAATATTTGCTTGTTGAATGTCACATGTCATAGCTTTTTTATCTAAATAATAAAATTTTAAAAATTAATTCTCAAAATAAGCTTTATTTAAAACTAATTTTTTGTTTGATGCATTTTTTTTGTCATGTTAGCACTAATATCAGCCATGCATGGACGATAATATTTTTTTTATTAATATTTAATAAAAAATATTTTTTAAATATTTTGTAATTCATAATCTTAATTTTTTTATTTATAATTTTAAATATTTTTTAAATTTATTTCACTTATCAACGTCTCATAAAATTTTTGTCTCTCTAAAATATTAGTGCCTTAAAAGTAGAGACAATAATTTTACTCTAAAAATAATAATATTTGCTTGTTGAATGTCACATGTCATGGTTTTTTATCTAAATAATATAATTTTAAAAATTAATTCTCTAAATACGCTTTATTTAAAACTAATTTCCCATTTGATGCATTTTTTTTGTCATGTCAGCACTAATATCAGCCATACATGGACGATAGTATTTTTTATTAATATTTAATAGACTATCGGCTATCTTGGATCGATACACGTGTATAACTTGACATGTGTCATCATCACAATAGTATAAGAAAAAAATGATAGCAATATCGACTATGAAAGTGCGTAAAATCTATCATTTTAAAGTAAGCGATACTGCTATTATAGTGACACATGTCCTGTCTTGACACGCTCACCGCTTGATGTGTAAAAATTGAATTACTGGACAAGTGTACCCGTTGTCGGAGTAATATTATTAAAATTAAAGTATCAAGTGTCGTATCCACATGGACTGTTATTAAGAAATTTTTCTTTAATTGCGTAATTATTAATAAATATAAAAAATAAACTTTGTTGATGAAATTGCTAAAAGTAAAAGAATAATAATTTAAAAGAAACAAATATTCTTGTAAAAATAAATTATAGAAAATTATAACAAAAGGTATTCAAAGGAAAAAGGCAAGTATTTAGACTGTAAATCCCTCTAAGTGTCCAATTAACTGAAATTCTTCTTCAACTACTTAGTTCCAAACCCTTATCGCTGCAGGAAATTCTAATTTAAATCAATACCTTTCTCAAGAATAATGATTTCTAACCCTCAGTTGATTAATCGGAATCTCTTTCTTAATTAATACCCCTAGGTTGCATTAAATTCATTATGAATTCCATAATTAGGGTTAATCCTAATACAGAAAACTCACGTCTTTCTATCTCTAGAAATACATTCAAGTCTTTTTAATTGAGCAATGTTAATTTCATGCAAGAATTTTACTCAAATTCAAACAAGAAAACAAGATAGAAGCAAATTGATACTACTCAATTAAACCCAAGAGAAAAGAACATAAAATAGCATTAGAAGAATTCTAGAAAATTTAGTCAATTAGGATTCATTACATCTAGATACTCAAAGAAAAGTTAGAACCTAAACATCTTGAAATTAAAATTACAAAAGAGATGAATTAAAACGCTTGATTCTATCCTCCTGCCGTCTCTGAGTCTTTCATCTCCAAAAACTCCCCCAATTCTGTATCAAGTTTCCCTTTTCTAGGAATCGTCCTAGGGTTCTCGCAAAAGTTAAAATTCTGACGCGCGTAAAAGTACACGCCCAAGTACACGGCCATGTACTTTGGCCGTGTACATCTCTGGTTTCTAATAGATGTCCTTCAAAGCTTTTCATAAAAGTACACGCTCATGTACACGGCCGTGTATCTGGCCGTGTACATCTCTGGTCTTGATGATACACTTCAATTGTCGCGACCAGTGAGATACACGCTCATATACACGGGCATGTACTTGCCTGTGTATATCTCTGGTTTCTTTTTCTTTAATTCTCGACATCTTTAAGGCTTTCACTTCTTGATCCTTTTTCCTAAAATATGAATAAAATGAAATTAATAATAGTAAATTTTCTCAATGAATAGCTTAAAACTCTCAATTATCATTCATAAATTGCAATGTAGGATCAAGTATAGAAAGCATTTATCATCGCTCTTCCTGCTTACCACTTGCACCAAGCTGCAATCCACTAGCTCATCCAAGTAGTACTCTGCAACATCTTCTGGTTTTGCTGCACTTGGGATTCCAACTTCATGTGGTTGAATGAACCCTTCAGCCGTCCACATTTGGATCACATCCCTCGCCCTGATCTCATAGTCCTCACGATAGATTCCAAAATACAGAAAATATGGCTTCAATCTTTGAGGTAGGCTGTCGTAACTAAGCTTCAGTATATACATGACTTCCATCATGTCTTGAGTAAGATGTCAAGTGATGTTCTTGATTCTTGTCCACTCTCTTTGTGATTTCTCCTTCTTTGCAACATGTCATGCTACGACCACAATGGCAAGTGGCAAGCCCTTGTAACTCTCAACAATGGATTTTTCGAGAGGCTCGAGATTATAAGGACACTCTTTACCTTGAAACACTTTCTTAGAAAAGAGCTGCCAACTTTCTTCGTAACTAAAGAAAGGAAGGTGGTAGGGAGATGTGGTTTCAATGTAGTTTGCAACCTCTATTTCATGACTAGTTATCAGTATACTGTTAACGCTGCCATCATCATTATTTAGGAAGACATCCTTTATGTTGTTCCACACTTGAGTTTGCCATATATCATCAAGCACTATTAGGTACTTCTTCCCCTTCAAACATTCTCTCATCTTTGTCTTCAGTTTCTCTTCACTTGTAACAATAGCTTCAACTTCATCTTTCTTCTTCTTGAACAAATCATCATATTCAAATGTCGACAGAAAATATTTGAGAAAGCTCAACATGTAACATCCTCGTTCTCTTCATTCAAAATAGATAAATTTTTATAGCGAATGGGAAAATAATTTTGTTCTTATTCATAGATTTAAGAATATAATAAAGACAAAATTATATATTTTCTCCTTATAAAGGTTTTATAAAATTCCAAAAAGATTTAAAACTTCCAAAGGAATAATTCTCAAACTTAAAGGTAATAAATAACACTTAGCTTTACCTCTAGCAAATCATTTGATTCATATTGAATGCGTATAAATTTAGAATTTCTAATAAGGACATTTCCAAAATATTTATTACAACAAAATTGGCCTAAATATTATAAATTTTAAAATCAGACATTAAAAATCATTTACAAAATTTGATTAACGCAAAATATGATTAGATAAAACAATACAATTTCTCAAATTATCTCAGTCCCAACAAAGTAGTCTTCCTTCCAACACCCTTAGATTATGATCCTAGGACGGGTCAAACATCTTTATCTCTTTATTTTTATTACCTGAAAATATTAGTAAAGGTGAGTATCTTCCGCCCTACTAAATCTCTTGTTTGACATAAGCGAGATCATCATATATGTATATATAATGCTATAAATATTTTCTAACATGAATTAAATTAACAATAGCAATTAAATCATATCGATCACTATCACAATGGAGTACACACCACAAACCATCAATCACATTTGAAACTTTCTCAACATGCATCTTTCTACTAATTGGTACATCATAATACATGTATTATCCCATGTCGATCAATATATCACAATACATGTGTCTTCATCGCACCCGTCGATGTCTTACAACACATATATCATAATAACATCAACCAATATGTTAAAATACATATATTATAATCATACAACTTCTATATTATTTCATATACATCACACTTTTGCATTAATTTCATTTTTATAATCAATGCCCCTGGGATCCCTTGAGGACTTCATAGCTTAGATAGCCGTTGGTTAGCCGCAGCAACACAGATATACGTGTGCCAATTTGACCCCTTTTAGCAAGGGTATATTCAGGAGACCCGTCAGGAAACGAGTTGTGGCCTGTGAATGCTTTCACTTTGATGATTCATATTTTGTACTCACATTTATAGCCTTATGACATCTTCTAAAATACCTTTTTCTCTCTTTATTTATTGCATTTAGCATATTTTTGCATTTCTTGCATTAAATTGAAGTTTTTATGAAAACTTGTTATCTTTACTTTATATTTCGTATTTTCTCTATTCTAACCTTTGTCCAATATTTTGATCATAACTTTTTCTGCAAACCTCCTTTTTGGATTATTCTTTTTGCAATGGATTCCTGACTTTTTGGGCTTTAATTTGGACGTATGGATTATGCTGTTTGGAGTTCAGAACTATTTTCTATTAATTTTTGAAGTTCAGACTTAAAACATACCTTTTATATTTAGGGTTTCTACTTAGGACTTTTATTTTATTTTTTGCAGAGGCCTTGACCCATTTATTTTTGTTTTCTTTTAAGATCAGTATTTACAGGGGTTAGAGGTCTACTTTCAAGGACCTAGTGATTTTTTTTAGTTTTAATTTCCTTTTCATAATTTTGTTGGAGAATTTTATATTTTCTAAGGACCTTCTTTCCCGTTTTTGAGAGTAAAATTTATTTTGTTCCATTCGTTTGCTTGCATCTTTTCAGGTCCTGCTGTGTTCTCAATTATTTGTTATCGTGAAGCATCTCATTTCAAGCGTGGATTGCTAGATCAATTGAGCGCTTCGAGTTTGTCTTTTCATCTTTTTGCAATTCTTGATTAAGATTTGTGCATGCATAATTTGATTAAATTTGGTTTTTGTTCTTGAATGTAATATCGATTGATTGGTTTCTATTGCATTTGAGTTTTGGACAAATTCGATATAGTAATCTTAATTTGCGTCTGTGGTTTGTAGGTTTAATTCGTGTTAGTTTTAATTGTTCTTGTTTTCAATTTTTGTTTTTTTTTTATTTTCATTTTTTATTTTCGTTTGTTTTCGTCTTAATTGATCTCATTTTCAAATCGTTCTTGTTATTCAATTTTTGTTTTCAATTTTGAATTCATTTTTATTGTCAGATTTAGTTTTAGATTCGTTTTCAAATTTTAAATTCGCGTTCATTATTTTAATCCGCTTTCATTTAAATTACTTTCGTTTTTTAATTCATCTGAAAATCACAAATCCTCAATTTAATCACCGTTGCATGTTTAAAAATTAAAATAGAATGAATTCATGTCCTTGTGAGGTGAACTAGGTTTGCTCCCTATATTGTATGTTTATTTGAAAAATCTAGTTTTGTTTGAAACCATTACGACATGGTTATCACACTTTCAATAAATCATTATACACTTGTTCACACTTAGCATTTACCACCCTAATTTCCTAAAGATTTTCTAAATCTTCTCCGAACTCTATACCCCAGTATATCTCTGTAGCTATCTAAACTCACCGCTAATATTTCTCGTTCGTTTCTATATCTTTCTCACAGATCAACGTGTTATAATACATGAGTCTGGACTACATAACTTGATATATTATGATATATGTATTATGAATACACCTCTTGGTTGTATCACAATACCTATATCATAATCACATCCATAAACCATTCTAACTTTCGTATTATAATCACTTTTCTCACAATTCCACCATCATTCACATTATTTCATTTCATGCATCAAAATATATCATCATTCAAGAATAGTATATCACTTTTCATTAACAACCTAATTCAACCAATTTCCATATACCTCAATCATAAAAAAAATATTCATTCAACACAAAAAAATTCTCGCACAATCCCATACATCACACAGATCAATACAATGTGCCAGAGATTGGACATCTCTGGGCTTAGTCCAATCGTATAATTCAACATTAACAAAATCGTCTATCCTAAGGTTTGACATCACCCAACATCCACAATATCCTTATTATTCCAAGACCTCAATTAGAAAAATCCGAATATTCTCAAACAGTTCTTTTCAGAGCTTTTTCTGCAAAATATATACATATGGTTCTGAAAATAATCATGGATTTTTCATTCTCAACTTCCTACTTTTATACTTTAGATTTTAGGAAAATATTAAGGATCTATTAGAAAATTTAGTCTCTTCAATTTAAAAAAAAAATACCAAAGAGGAGTTAGGGTTTGGGATCACTTTCCTTACCTTGGAACGAAGACCCATCATAAAATAATAGTAGAAAATGTCCCTCACGTAGTGCTTCGCCCTAGATACATGAAAAAATTCCATGAGAACTCAAAAGAACAAGGAAGGAGGCGAAAACTGAAACCTAGTGATCAATTGGATTTTTATAACATTATTTCCTCTAATTCCTAGCTCATTAATCCTCTTTTGTGCCTAATTGGTTGAATTGGATCATTTTATGATGTTTGAATTTTATTTGAGCTTTATTTAATTTTTCCAGTATTTGACAAATTCTGATACTGTTTTGGTTTCTGGACCATATCTTGAGTTGTAGAACTCCTTTTATTGTGATTTTTGATTTGTAAGAAAGCTAAGAGAAAGGTGCACAATTCCTATGAGAGATCAGAAACCAATTCTGATGATAACAAGCTGAAACTGGGCCTGGAAAAATTCAAAATGATGCAGTCGTGGATCCTGAGCAAGGTGCAGTATTTGGGCCATATCTCAGTCCACAGACATCCGATTAAGCCAATTCCAGTGGCGTTTTGAAGCTGACATCCAAGGCTATAATTGTTCTTCAGGCCATGAACCAAAAAGAGGCCGTTTTCATAGCCTAAAAAATGAAACAAAAGGATAGACAGAATTTTAAATTTTAAATTTTGAATTTTGAATTTAATTTTTTTGGCTCCTCTCGTCTCTTCTCTTCTCTCTCTCTCTCAACCCCTCTCACCTTTACGACTTGTTATTTTCCTCCATTAATGGAGGCTTAGATTTTCATCTAATTCAAGGATTGAAAAAGGGCTGAGACACTCTTGAGGATCGGTTTTGCAATTTATTCAACAACAAATTTGGTTTCATCTATTCCTACTTTCTCCTCTTGCTAATTATGATTTTGAATTGAAGTTCTTCGTTTGGATTGATAATTGTGCAGTTGTTTGATTACATATTATTCGGTTGATGTATATAATTAATTCTTGAAGGAGTGTGAATTAGATTTTCAGGTTTGAGATCTAAGATTATGGCATTGGTGAATTAAATTAACATAAATCGATTAGGTTTTAGAGGTTTCTGAACTTTGAGTGAATTGTGTGTTAAACGAATGCATGAGGGTTCTCGTGTGAATGCTTAATTTGAATTGAGGTTTCATTCGAATTTAATATTAATCACTAATTTGTTGGTTGATGCATCTCCTTGGAATCCGGTGATAGAGTGGTCGTAGTTCTTCTAAATTCTTGGATTAGAGTTTTAATTCTTGTTAACTTTTGATTCTAATTAGTGTTATTCTATAAATCAAACCCCTTTTAATTTTATAATCGTATAACGTTATCATCGTTGGGAAACGACTCGAATTGCACCTCTTACTGCATAATTTTTATGCAATTCAATTTTTATTAATTTGTTCGAGCGCGACACTCGCGATCAAATTTTAAAATGCAGAATGTAAAAATGCAGAAACACAATACAAAATGTAGAGAATTGAATGATGTAATACTAAGCAAGGATAGATGACTACCTACTATGCTATTCAAAGGCTACTAAAACAGAATGCGTAGACACAATTATACTAAAGGAAAAATGCTAATTATGCAGAATTCTAATTCGATGAAAAACGCATTAGATGTAAAACGCAACATAGAATATGCAATGCAATCAAATTAACACATAATGATATAATCAAATAACATCATCATCCCCGACAATGGCACCAAAATTTTGATTGCGAGTGTCGCGCTCGGATAAATTAATAAAAACCAAATTGCATAAAAATTATGTAGTAAGATGTGCAATCCGAGTCGTCTCTCAACGATGATAACGTTATACGATTAAAAGATTAAAGGGGGTTTGATTTATCAAATAACACTAATTAGAATCAAAAGTTAACAAGAATTAAAACTCTAATCCAAGAATTTAGAAGAACTACGACCACTCTATCACCGGATTCCAATGAGATGCATCAACCAACAAATTAGTGATTAATATTAAATTCGAATGAAACCTCAATTCAAATTAAGCATTCACACGAGAACCCTCATGCATTCAATTAACACACAATTCACTCAAAGTTCAGAAACCTCTAGAACCTAATCGATTTGTGTTAATTTAATTCACCAATGTCATTAATCTTAGATCTCAAACTTGAAAATCTAATTCACACTCCTTCAAGAATTAATTACATACATCAACCGAATAATATGTAATCAAACAACTGCACAATTATCAATCCAAACGAAGAACTTCAATTGAAAATCATAATTAGCAAGAGGAGAAAGAAGGAATATATGAAACTGAATTTGTTGTTGAATAAATTGCAAAACCGATCCTCAAGAGTGTCTCTGCCCTTTTTCAATCCTTGAATTAGATGGAAATCTAAGCCTCCATTAATGGAGGAAAACAATAAGTCGTAAAGGTGAGAGGGGCTGAGAGAGAGAGAGAAGAGAAGAGAAGAGAGGAGCCAAAAAAATTAAATTCAAAATTCAAAATTTAAAATTTAAAATTCTGTTTGTCCTTTTGTTCCATTTTTTTGGCTATGAAAACAGCCTCTTTTTGGTTCATGGCCTGAAGGACAATTGTAGCCTTGGATGTTAGATTCAAAACGCCACTAGAATGGGCTTAATCGGATGTCTGTGGACTGAGATATGGCCCAAATACTGCACCTTGCTCAGGATCTGTGACTGCAGCGTTCCGACTTTTTCCAGGCCCAGTTTAAGCTTCTTATCATCAAAATTGGTTTCTGACCTCTCATATGAATTGTGAACCTTTCTCTTAGCTTTCCTACAAATCAAGAATCACAATGAAAGGTGTTCTACAACTCAAGATATGGTCCAGAAACTAAAACAGTATCAGAATTTGCCAAATACTGGAAAAATTAAATAAAGCCCAAATAAAATTCAAACATCATAAAATGATCCAATTCAACCAATTAGGCACAAAAGAGGATTAATGAGCTAGGAATGAGAGGAAATAATATTATAAAAATTCAATTGATCAAATTCTCCCACACTTAGCTCTTGCATGTCCTCATATAAGACATAATCAAGCAAATAAAAACATGTAATCTAAAAAATCATAGAATAATCAAAACAAATAAACAAATTCTCCAATGAATCCTTAGAAGTGCTGAACTTAGGGACACAAGATCAAATAAAGCATCAAGAGTTCTACAACAATCAAACATCCAACTCCCAACCTCTCAAAAATGCAAGCCAAACAATATCATTCAAAGTGTATAGATCAAGCATGAAAGATCTCACAAGATGGTGTATACGACTCAACTCTCAAGTGTATGGTTCAAAGTGTTTCACTCAAGTCACCTCAAAAGACAATGCATTACCATAAGCTTGTTAATCTTCTACTTCTCCACTACTTACAATCATATGCAAACACAAATTAAGAGGGCTTTATTCAATGGTTGTAATGGGGCTAAGGTAAGGGTAGAGAAATATGAGGATATGACAAGATACAACCAAAGAGAATAGGAATAACATTGGTCCTTAGACAAATCAAGCCATAACACACATTTACTCTCCTTGGAATTTCTTTTCCCTTTATAAAAAATTCTCATTTTCTTTGTAAATTTTTTTAATTATTTTTTTCTTCTTATTTTTTCTTATTTTTTTCTTCTTGCATTCTTTCCGAACACCCACACTTGAAATGCAATAACATTAATGAAACCAATGCACTCCCTATTCCCTAAGGTTAGGTATAACATGGTTTTTCACTTAAAGCTTATAATGTGCTAGAAGCCAAAGAATGGTCAATACGGCTCAAAGGGCTAAACAATGGGCAAAATGCAAGGTAGGCTATATGGTCAAGTGGGTAAAATGAAAGAAATTCCTCTATTATGTTCATGAATGCATTGAAAAATGTAGCCTCAAAGAAGAATCAAAACAAGTTCTAGAATGACAAAATCTAAGAGGGAAAGCACACAAGAAAGAAAAGAATGGCATGAATTTCAACCATCCAAAAATAAGGCTCAAAAGCTCACAAAGGTAAAGTCTAACATACTCAATCATACAAATCAAAATCAATCACCCAATTCACATATATCAAGAGGAAGAAGCAAAAATGAAATCATGTAGGAACTCTATTCTCCTTAATGACTAATGCCTTAACTCAACAAGTTCCAATTCAACAAAGCAAAACAAAAACAATGCTAAATAATAAAGTTACTCTCTCCCCCACACTTCAACTTTACATTGTCCTCAATGTAATGCATAATGGAAATGTAAAATATAGTAAGGAAAGGCAGAGGGGAACTCCCTAATCAAGCATAAGTAGCCGCTAGCAAGCGGACCTCCTCAATGGTCTCCAAGGGTGTGTCTTCATGAAAAGGCTTCAAGTGGTGGCCATTCACTGTGAATACTTTATCTGTTCCAGGCTCCAAAATCTGTATAGCACCATATGAAAAAATCTTAGTTACTATATAGGGGCCAAGCCACCTAGAACGAAACTTACCTGAAAAGAGCTTGAGGCGAGAATTGTAGAGAAGCACTTTCTGGCCTATGGAGAATTCCTTCCGCAGCAACATCTTATCATGAATGAGTTTTGTCTTTTTTTTGTACATGCGGGAGTTCTCATAGGCTTCCAACCGAATCTCCTCTAACTCCTGAAGTTGGAACTTCCTGTGAAATTCGGACTGGCTCATATCAAAGTTACAGTTCTTAACTGCCCAATATGCTTTGTGCTCAATTTCCACCGGAAGGTGGCATGCCTTGCCAAAGACAATTCTATAAAGGGGACATCTCCAAAGGGGTCGTGTAGGCAGTGCGGTAAGCCATAGTGCATCTTCAAGCCTCTTGCTCCAATCCTTCCTGTTTGCCTGAACTGTTTTCTCCAGAATATGTTTCAGCTCCCTATTTGATACCTCTGCCTGTCCATTAGTCTGCTGATGGTATGGAGTTGAAACCTTGTGAGTGACACCATATTTTTTTAGCAGGGCTGCCATGTTCCTGTTACAGAAATGGCTTCCTTGATCACTGATGATTGCCCGGGGCACTCCGAACCTGCAAAGAATGTGTGATTTGACAAAATCTACAACAACATGAGAGTCATCAGTTCGGGTGGCCTTGGCCTCCACCCACTTGGAGACATAATCAACAGCCAACAAAATATAAACAAAACCAAATGAGACAGGAAATGGACCCATAAAATCAATACCCCAAACATCAAATATCTTACAAAACAATAATGGTTGTTGAGGTATCTCATTTCTACGGGAGATAGAACACGTCTTTTGACATTGTTCACAATTCTTACAATAGGTGTAAGAATCTCGAAACAATGTGGGCCAGTAAAAACCTGCATCTAAGACCTTCCTAGTAGTGCGTTATGTCCCTCACGTAGTGCTTCACCCTAGATACATGAAAAAATTCCATGAGAACTCAAAAGAACAAGGAAGGAGGCGAAAACTGAAAACCCTAGTTCACAATACTTACCTCCAAACATTCCAAACACAATTTCAACCTTCAATCTAGGGCACAAACAGCTTAAGAGGCAATTTAATTAGTGAAAAAGGCTAGGGATTGAGAAAATCGAATGAGAGAACGAAGGAAAAGTAGGAAACACAATTTCCCTAATCCTAAACTCCTTAAATAACCAAAGTGTTGCGACATTCTTGCTATAGCGAGACCCCTTCTCTCTACAGCAAAAACACCAGACAAAACTGTAACTGATTTCTGCATATTCTCGCTACAGCGAGACTGCACCCAAAAAAGACTATATCTCTGTTGCCCTCTCGCTGTAGTGAGAAGGCAACAGATGCACGCCACTTGTCAAGGACCTTCTTGCTATAGCGAGAACGCCCTTGCAATTCACCCATCCTCATCCTATGTTTTTCAATCAACTCCAGCCAATCCAAGTTAACACACACACTCTCTCTCTCTCTCTCTCTCTCACACACACACACACATATATATATATACACACATCCACATCATCACACAAATCAATGCACACTTTCAATTAACAATACAGTACTCATACTACAATCAAAATATTGATACTAAATTCAGGGTTTACACAATAAAAGCTCCCTTGCTTTGTAATCATTAGACACATAACCCCATGCACTAGTGGGAACATCATTGTTATAAATCTTCCGGGCAAGAGTGGTCTTACCCAACCCTTCTATGTCGATTATGGAAGTAAGTTTGCAACTTGAATCACCTGCTATTATTTTAGTATTGGATAATACCCACATTTATAGTGATAAAATTTCCTAAAGACACGTTTTAATATAACAGCAATATCACCTATTTTGGAATGATAGTCCTTACACACTTTTACGGTCGATACTACTATCATCTTTTTTTGTTCGATAGTATTGTAATGATGACACATATCAATCTATGAATGTGTATCAACCCAAGATAACCAATAGTCTATTAAATAATAATAATAATAAAATACTACCATCCATGCATGGCTGATACTAGTGTTGAAATGGCAAGAAAATGTACTAGACAGAAAATTATTTTTAAATAAAACTTATTTTAGGAATTAATTTTTAAAATGTATTATTTAGATAAAAAAGCCTACATATCATCGTGGTATAAAAGAAAGTATTGTTTATATAAGTGATACGATACATTTTGTGACATAAAAAAAAGATCAACACAAAACAAAAGTTTTATATATATTAATTAGGTAAATAATTTTTAAAAATATCTTAATTATATAAAAAAAAAACATGATTCTAAGGTGCTTGTGAACTAATTGTGCTGCTCAAATTAATTAATTAATTAGCAAATTTATGAATACAATCAGTTCATTAGATCTGAGTTGTATTTTATCATAAAAAATTTCATAAAAAAAATATATCCTCGAAAGAAAAGGTAATATTGGATTTTGAATAAAGTTTTAATCCTCATATTTTGTATATTTTTATGCTTTGATTTTTATATTTTATACTAAACTCGTACATTGATTTTATCTGGATAAAATTAATACGTCTGCTCATAATATGCTTTAATTAAAGGTTTAATTATATTATTGGTCCTTATAAATGTTGGTCATTTTTTAATAAGTCCTTATAATTTTTTTTTTAATATTTAGTCCTTGTAAAGTTAGAAAATTAAGATTTAGTCTTTGTCGTTAACTTCTTCTCTATTAAGTGCTGAACTGACTAACGAAGAGCTAGGTTAGCACTCCGCGTGCTATCATGTATCATGTGATATGTCACATTATTTTTAAAATATTTTTTATTATTTAAAATTAAGATTTACAAATAAGTCTTTGAACCTATTTTATTTAATTGCATAAAAGTCATTTTTCCTTCTCCTTTTCCTCCGCCCCTATCCCTCTCCTTTCCCCTCCTCCTTCTCCTCCACCCCTACTCCTCCCCTTTCCCCAAGTCTACTCCCTCCCTTTCTACCTCACACCTCAAGTTTGTACATGTCAAAAAAAATAATCTTACACATAGAATACATTTCACATTTACCCTAATTTAGTAATTTATTTTTAAATTAATTCTAAATTAGAAGAAAAAAAATCTTAAATATGCGTTGAATTTAAGTATTTTTATGTTATTTATATTTTATTCGTAGTTTATGAATCTTTGAGCATTTTAGCTAGTAACATTTTTATGTGTTGTTTACTCATTTTATATTGTACACATTATTCATATTAATCTTAGCAATACCTTCTCTAACACATTTTTGTAATACAATTAAAATTTATTAAAAATTATAATAATCATAAATGATTATAATTCATTTTCTTTTTCACTTTTTTTTCGCATTTTTTAAAATTTTAATAAATTTAATTTAATAATAAAAAATTATTAAAGATTGTGTCGCAAACATTATTATTTATACTCTTTACTATACCATGTCAAATTGATAATCAATGAATAGATTTAGTGGAAGTTAGAATATATTTTACTTAAAAATGTAAGATATTAATCTTCATTACTGGTATTTGGCTTAAAGAGACAAAATTTTAATTTTTTTTCAAGTTACAGGTGTTGACAAATGAATAGTGCGGGGACAAATCAAGCGCGGCCCCAGCAGGCCAAACCATTATGGAGCAGACAAAAACGAACACGTAAAAAGCTTCAGTCCTCATGGTTTTAGAATGTCCACAGTATCTAAAGGACTTCAATACTTTTTGCTGTTAGCTAAAAGTCTTTCTAAAATCATGTTCCATGAAACATTAATTTTTTAAAATTTCATCATTTTGGTTATAAAGAAGACAGGCAATTACATTTATACAAAGTAACAGTAATTCTTTCTTCTATCAACATTATAACAATTGATTGTTAATTTAAAAACAACTAGATTGAGGAATATATAAAAATAACTAATTAGGGGAAAAAAAACTAAAAGAGCTTAGTTAAAATTTTCTCCACAATCTTTTAGTTTGTCGTTACTTTTTTTTAGTTAATATTTGTTTCACACCCGTAGGACGTGAAAATGTTGCAAGGAAGAAAATATAAAGAGAAGGAAAACACAATGAAAAAAGTGAGATGAAAAAAGTGAAAAAAAGAAATGTAAGAAAAATATAGGAAATCTTATGCACTTTTATTCAAACAATGCACAGTTTTTAAAATTTCTTATTTTCTCATATATTATATACAAAATAAAATAAAATGGTTTGTTACTGAATGTGTAAATCAGCTAATAAGATATTATTTAGACTTAACTAATGATTTTGAGTTGATTCTTAAGAATGCAATTGCATTAAAACGCAGTAGAAAATTTTTTATCACCCTTAACAATCTTACCAGGCTCGAATTTGAATTGAACGAAATCCAAAAATAAAATAAGATAGTTTGCTAGAAAGAGAATGATATCAGTATCCTAAAAGAATCAATTTTAAGATAGTGTAACTGTTATTTTTGTTTATTTTTGTTCATCTCTCAAATAATAATTTATGAGAGTATATGTTTCAGACCCCTTCATAAAAGTGCGAGATGAATACTAATAATAATAAAATAAATAAATAAATAGAGATAACAAGAGTAAATAAAATATAAGACAAATGAATATCATGCTTCTAGCTCGTCCCCCTCAGCCCCCCCTCGATATTTTTTTTCTGGCACGCTAAACCCTGTATATATGTACCAATCATTGACCCTAACAACCGCAGATAGCACTAGGCACTGACCACAACACCTTCCTAGTAAATAACGGGCTTTGCGAAGGGCAAACCCGTCCACCAACGCTCTATAAAACCCCTCCGGTTTCTTTTATCTCTCATTCACACCAATACACAACAACAACAGCAATAACATAATACACCCATCTCCTTCAGAGAAGCAGTTAAGATGATAACAGGAGACGATTTGTACAAGGTAATGTGTGCCATGGTGCCTCTATATTTCGCAATGTTGGTGGCATACGGATCAGTGAAATGGTGCAAGATGTTCACCCCAGATCAATGCTCCGGAATCAACCGTTTCGTGGCAGTGTTCGCTGTTCCAGTGCTCTCTTTCCACTTCATTTCCCTTAACAACCCCTACCAAATGGACACAAAGTTCATCGTAGCGGACACCATCTCCAAGCTTATTGTCCTCCTTTTGCTTTCCCTTTGGGTCATTTTCTTTGTCAAAGGCTCCTTTGATTGGCTCATCACTCTCTTCTCCGTAGCCACTTTGCCCAATACACTCGTCATGGGTATCCCTCTCCTTCAAGCCATGTACGGTGACTTCACCCAAAGCCTCATGGTGCAACTCGTTGTCCTCCAATGCATCATATGGTAACCAATTAGTTAACCGTTTCTCAAATTTATTCACCACGTTGCTTATTTCACTCGTTTTGCTTACACAAAACTTTCTAACATTTTTGTCACAATAAATAATTAAATTAGTTGCTAAAACATAATCTTTAAATGATAAAAATCGTGTTACAAGGTTTCTAATGTGATTTAATTTCTCCGGTTAAAGTAGTTCCTATGTCACAAATTTGGTTTCGGAATAATTCATCCGACAAATACACGTTTGAAATAAGTGCATGTTTAATTTATTTATCAATTTTTTAATAAAATTGTTAAACATAAACATTTTTGTAATTAAATTATTCTCAAATGCTCACAAATCACTACTAAAAACATTTTTAGATACTAAATGTATGTTTCAGAACAACTTAAAAAAAATACTAATTTTTAAAATTCTAAAGTAAATAAAAATAAATGTATTGTTTTTCTAAACAGCACACGTACTACATACATTAATTACAACACTTGTTGTTATTTGAATAACTGATAATTAATAGTATAAATATAATATTGTGTATAGTTATTTTTATTTTTACAATTATTTTAAATTTCTATATATACACACATTTTTTTAAAACAAAAAAAGCTAAAAATTATCCTTAAAAAATGTTCGGAAGAACATTTCTTACGCAACACACATGCGGGATGACTGAACCGAGTGAATGATTTATGACTTCAGGTACACTCTACTGCTATTCTTGTTCGAGTACAGAGCAGCGACACTTTTGATCCAAAGCAAGTTCCCAGGGCACACGGCAGCATCTATAACAAAATTCGAACTTGATGGTGATGTCATATCCCTCGACGGCCACGACATGCCGCTTCGAACCGAATCGGAAACCGACGACCACGGCCGAATCATTCGGGTTCGGATCCGAAGATCCATTTCCTCAGCTCCGGAATCAAATTCTTCCATCGGCACCGCCGTCATCACTCCCAGACCCTCCAACCTCTCCAACGCCGACATTTTCTCCATCAACACGCCGCTTCACGCGCTCGACGGCGAGTTACCCTTCGGTGCCAGCCCCCACCTCTCCGGCTACGCTTCCTCCGACGCGTACTCGCTGCAACCAACGCCAAGGGCATCTAATTTCAATGAGATGGAGACGGGCACGCCCGTTTGGGGGAGGTCTCCGGTCGCCGGTGGAAGAGGATGCCGGCAGGCGTCGCCGGCGGGGAGAGTGGTGTGGGAGTCGCCGGGGAAATGCCTGGCAGAAGAGAGACACGAATGCAAGGACATTACTATGTCAGGTACGTTTGCCAGGGGCTTTTATCTTCTTTTCTTGTTATTTAAATATCAAATAGTCAACATATTTCTTTATTTTTATTTTTTTTTGCTATTATTTCTTTATTTATTTTATATGTACAGTGTTTTTTCGTGGATATGATAAAATAAAAATGAATAAGTTGTGACAATTAAATAAAATAAGACTAAAATAATAAATTCAATATATAACATTATCTTATTGGATAAAATTTATTTTAAAAAAATAGAATAATATTATAAAATAGACTTGTTATATTATATTAGTTGAAAAATATTAAAATAAAATGAAATAAAAAATTATCCCATCATATTTTATTTCATAGAATAGAATTGAAGAGTTACTACTCTAAAAAAATTTTTTTTTTTGAAAAATATTAAAATAAAATGAAATAAAAAATTATCCCATCATATTTTATTTCATAGAATAGAATTGAAGAGTTACTACTCTAAAAAATTATTTTTTTATGTAAAAAGAAAAAATAATTTTTAAAAAATATTCCACTGTTATAATTTAAAAATTCAAAATAAAATTTATTAATTTAACTATAATTTTATTATGAATTTTAATATATTTTAACTATTTTCTTTTCTTTCTTAACCTATACCAAGACCCATATTTTCAGTCAAACGTGTGGGGTTGGTTTCGTTTGGCAGTAGTAGTGAGTGAGTGGCTGGTCAAGCACACTATGAAAACGATACTTAAATTTAACATTTATTGCCACAAATAGGTGTAATAAATTTAAGCCAATAATGTTAGATACAAACACTCCAATGACTGATACATGTTATCGCAAGTTTATGCTTCTATTTTATTTTATTTTATTTTTGTTTTGTTTCACTGCTCGTTGATCTTGAGAATCCGGTGTGAATTGTGATATTTTGTAACTTTTCCTCTTTTTATATTCAAACTTCATTTATCACTCTATATCTTCATACAATATTTTTAAATATTCGATGTTCACAATGCATACAAGTTTCAATTTAAAGGACTGCTGGTAAGTGTCTTACAAAATTTTTTATGGTTCACTTTCTCTATATTTCTCTTTATTATGTATCTTTATTTATTTCACATTTCTATTTCCTTTTTAATTGTAGTAATTTTTGTCGAAAAATATTACGGGTATACAAATATCATGTTAGTCATTAGAACAGACTACGTTGTCGAGCAGATCATAAAACTATTAAATTTTTTAGGTAATGATTGTGATAATCAATATTTATAATGATTTGATAAATTATAAAAATTTATGTGTATCAAAATTATATTTAATTTAAATATATAATATTAGTATTATTATTTTATAATTTCTATATAATATTAGTGACGAGCAGGACATTTTTGTTTATATTTCTGAATTAGCTTTTATATACAACAGATGTTTCTTTATTCATATTATATACTTTATATTACAACTTTTTGAATTATCCTTAACTATGAATGAATAAACATGAATATATAAATAATAAGTTAAAAATAAAAATTGTAATATTAGTAGCTGACAGTCCCACGTGTAAAACTAAAAATAAAAATAGTAGATGCATTATTATTATTAGAATTGTCCCGTGAATGAACGCCGTCGTTTTGCGGGAATGAGAGGAAGAAGACATGTCATTTTAATGGCAGTGTGTTTGGCATCGTATATCAGAATTACGTCAAACGTACGTGTTGTTGAGCTTGCGCATGCCCATGCGAGCTTTTCAGGCATTGGGTGTACGTTTTGTCCCCGACCATCCTCAGCTAATGTCTTTGTCCTATCCTCATGCATTCATTGCTCATGTGATAATTTGTTAAGCTTTGATTTGTTGTTTTGCCATAATTTCATCGTTGAGCTCTTTCTGTGTGTGTGTGTGTTTGCATGCCCCGGAAATGATGGAAATGAGTAGATTGAAATACAATTTTGGCTGGGAAAATGTTTGATACACACGAACGAGAGAATGACGTTGAAGAGAAAAAATAAATAATATATATATATAATAAAAATATAACATATAAAAAAGAAATAAAGAAAGATATGAGGTGTTAATGAATAATATCTTACTCAATCTTTTTCTTTCATTCATTTTTTATCCTCTTTTTCTTTATTAAATTGTAATGGCATATGTAAAAAAAAGAGTGAATGTGAGAAAATTAAAATTCTTAAATTTTATTATTTTTTAATGATTTAAAATAAAACAAAGTGAAATAACCTATGATATAATACATGACATTTTATTCAATACCTCTTTTCTTCTCATAATATTAGAAAATGTTTATATAATAAAATAAATCTTTAATCTATTTAATTTTATTCCATTTCATTTAAGTTTCCTTATCATTAAACATAGACAAGCATCTATATAAGTGTTTTGTTTTCGTGCTTAGCATTGTGCATGTGTCGGTAATTCGAAATTTTAGACCTTGTATATGCAGAGGAAGGAAGGTAAAATACCTTAGCCATTTCTCTTTCCGAAGTAGAAACAACAATTAACAAAACACCGCAAATGTCGTGAGTGTACATGCATTTTAAGTTAATCCATGAGTTCTTACTTGAAAGAGAAAATTATGTTTATTAGCTACTAAAGAGAAAGAACTCAAGCGTGCTTTCCTTTGAGAATTATAATTCTGACTTGAGTAATTCATTGAGAATCATTCATTTCTTTGGTTATGTTACATCATAAACTGGAAAGTATGCACGTGAGAAATGAATATGCATATTAAACTCCGCAAAAGGAGTTACAGGATGGCTTTATAATTTGATTTTAGATCTTCACAAGAGTACTACCCGGCAATAGACAGGTGGTCCCTCCCACCCTTTCACGCCATCTTTAAAGTGGAAACATTTAGCTACTTAAAATGTAAAATAATACAAGTGGTCAAAACAATATAGAATTATTTACTTTTATATAAATTTGTCACTTTACTTAGTCAGAAGCTTAATTGATAGTAGCCATCATTTGGAAGAGAGCACGTGTGTCATGATGGTCGAAGTAGTATGATTCCCTAATTGGTGGTGAAAATTGTGTACAGTCCCTCCAAATCATAACACCGAATCATAGGCATCTAAAATTCATTTAATAGAGTTGTTTCACAGTACCCCCCACCCCCAATTAAACAGTCCTGTAAAATAAAATATCAAATCACCTGAAAAATAAAAATGAAATATCTATATGTGTGTGTGATCATCTTTTCACAATTTATTATATATATATATATATATATATATGATTAATTTTATTTAACGTAATTATTTTGGCTATTGTACAGATAAAGAAATCAGCTTCAGAGACAGCACCAAAGTCCCAATGCCGGATGAAGCTGAAGATCCCAAAGAGACAGTTATCAGTAACCAGAAAATGCCACATGCCTTTGTCATGATAAGACTAATACTTATCGTAGTAGGAAGGAAACTTGCTCGAAACCCTAATACATATTCCAGTGTATTAGGACTTCTTTGGTCTCTTATCTCTTTCAAGTAAGTGATAATCTGAACCGTTTTGCCAAAATTAATGACGAATGACACTAAACCCCACATTAACTTTAGTGACCTTAGAGTAGACAACTATTCTGTCATAAAAAATATTCATATTGGAAAACTGTTCTACATCATAATTAAAGGCTATAATTTGCTGTATTTATCTCATTCAATATTTTTTTATGTGAGTTTGCAGGTGGAATGTGGAAATGCCAAGTCTTGTCAAATCGTCTGTCAAAATCATCTCGGATGCAGGCCTTGGGATGGCTATGTTTAGCTTAGGTACATTACAAAAATATTAACATAATTAATTATATCATGCATTTCAGTTTCATATTACTTCCTATACATTTCATACACATGGGGTTTCTTCCTATATACGTCAATGTTACACAAATACACTAACCTAATATCAAATTGAAGAGGAAGACAAAAGAACACAAGAGGAAAAGGAAATAAATGTGATGTACTGGGGTGTTTGTGGCAACCCAATAAAATAAATGTGATGTCCCAATAGCACATGATGTTGGAGGGAAAATGGAGCTTGTAAAATGAAATTGATTCTCTATTGAGAAGATGAGTACTAAAATGGTCATCATATATATATACAAACAATGACAGATACTCGTTGCCAAATATGTGCAGGGCTTTTCATGGCCCTTCAGCCCCGAATCATAGCCTGCGGTACCAAAAGGGCAGTGATGGGTATGGTCATTCGCTTCCTATGTGGGCCTCTTGTAATGTCAGCTTCTTCCATTGCCATTGGATTGAGACAAGACAAACTTCACACTGCCATTGTACAGGTACTTGGACTATACATATATGTGGAATGAATACACATCTGCAGGCACATGCATCACATGGAAATTATTATATATCAGAACTATGGGTGCATGCTCCTAGTATCATAAATGTTTTTATTCCAAAATCAAGCGGTTTCATTTTTTTTTTTTACTTTTAATTATAAAATTATCACCTAATTTTATTTTTAAAATTTCCTAAAAAATACTGAAAATAACTTTTTCTTCTTTTATTTTTAGCATTTCTTTACAAATCTTAAAAAACAATAAATGAAGAACAGAAAACAATTTCTAGACTGAAATTGGTGTACATATGTGTCTTAACTTTGCCTCAATTTTTTTATTCTCAGGCTGCACTTCCACAGGGGATTGTGCCATTTGTATTTGCAAGGGAATATGGGTTGCATCCTGATATTTTGAGCACAGGGTAAGTCAGGAAATTTGATTTGACTTCGAGACTTTCGTATTTGATCTTGATTCAATATGTTGATAAATTAAAAACTTACAAATTAAAGTACAAAAACTAATGTGTTAAAATGTATAAATTAAATTTCAATGTTGCATGTCATGCTCTCATTGGATTACACGAGTAGGAGTATGTTGTCCACATTCCCCCAAAAAATAATTTAATGATACAACATCAAGTTGTTAGTTGTGTCCGAGTGGGGTACTATTGATTGTAGAAGGTTGATTGGAGGATAAAGTACTCAGAAAATGAAATGATGGAAGACAAAGTAAAGAGTATTGTAAGTTGACACGCATTCTATTGAACTTTTAACCTACCACACGTCATAAATTGATTATTATGTGGCTTTAGCTAGGATACCGAATCTATCAAACAGATTGTCCATAACAACCAGGGCACGTATAATTTGGACCCATAATTATGTGTGTTAATGGTGATTGAAAATCAATTTGCCTTTTCATGACGAGTTTCCCTCAAAATTTTAACCATGAAAGTATTTTCTAGCACCCTCTTTTACCTTGTTAATATGTAATCATTAGAAAGACGAGAGATTTTATGATACTGAAAACCTAGAGAAGGCTTTCTTGCAAAACTTGATCTTGTAAGGCTTTTACCCTACCAATTGATGCCTACATATATAGGCTATCTTTTTGGTGATCCTTTAACTCAAATTAAGTTAAGTTAATGTTATTTGCATATATTCACTATGTAAGAGATTGCTTGCATATTAATTTCATGGGCAATGCATATAGAGATTATAAAGCTTTGTTCTTTATCTTTGGCAGGGTTATCTTTGGCATGTTGATTTCCTTACCGATAACTCTCCTATATTACATATTTCTTGGGTTGTGAAGGGTAAGAAAATAGCTACAACTTCAAAGAAGAATCAGTGGTTAAGAAAAAAGCATAATCCAAACTATGATAACCCTACTAGACTAGGTGGGGTAATATATAAATCGGAAAGGTTCTATGTTCCCCCATAATTCTGTCAGCACCGACCACCATTACATGAAGGCTTCCACTATTGTAGACACTACCTGCGGAGAAGGTTGACTTATGCAAGAGCAAAACTTTTTCTAAAGCCACAAGTGTCAAGTATTATGGTTGTACGTAATAGAGGGGTGTGACAGAGATAACACAGAGTTGTAGCTTGGATTTCTAGCCCTCGACATGCCCTGCTACATAGATTAGTGGTAGCCGAAAGGGAAATAAATATTATCATGACCAATTATTAAGGTGGGAAATTTGCTTTTTTGTTGGAGGT
The DNA here is from genome assembly GCF_003935025.1 of Abrus precatorius. Taxonomy (NCBI): domain Eukaryota; kingdom Viridiplantae; phylum Streptophyta; class Magnoliopsida; order Fabales; family Fabaceae; genus Abrus; species Abrus precatorius. The sequence continues at coordinate 12,965,890 of NW_020874428.1, read as the reverse complement.
TGGAATAGCTTGTGGGAACAATTGTTGACCCCCACAAAAAAAGTTTTAAGGCAACATTTAGCCAAATTTATTGCACTCTAAGGTGATTTTCTTTTTGTCCTCAATATATCAAATCGATGAGCATATAGCAATTGATTGTATGTGAAACAGAAAGCCTTGTTACCACAGAATTAAAGCTTTGAAAAGAAAAAAATTGTGCTGTTTGATGGAAGAGGTGAGGAATGAGGTGTAGCATACATCAATGACAAAATAAGGTTATTATTATAACCCAAAACGTGTCTTTTCGAACACATTATTAAAGATAAAGACATAATATGGAATATGAGTCTAATCATATAGGGTTTCTTCTGGCAGAAGTCTTCCAACATCATAGTTTCTTTCTTTTGGGGAAGAAAGCGTTACATTTATATTCATGCCCTTGCCGAGAAAGTAGACTGAAAATATTCTTCTTTTATATAAGCTTTTTTTAAAATAATAATTTATATAATAAATTTAACTACAAAATATTTGTTTTAAAAAATTAAAATATATTATAAAATATAAATTATTTTCATAAATACTTTATAAATGTTTTGATACTTACCTCTCTTTAAAGTATACTTAACAATAACCCTTATTAGTGTTTCCTCAGTAAATAATTAGTTTAGACAAATTTCAGAAATGATAAAAGTTAAACACACATATTATTATTGTTAAATAAACCAAAATATCTCTAAAAAGCACCCATACCCTCCTATGAAGAAAGATCTACTCATCTAAATTAAATTTTCAAATAAACAAAAAAAATTGTTTTCAAATAAATAAAAAGACAGAAGATACCTTAGGTTGTCTTAAAAAAAAGCAAGAAATGACAATCAACCATGATTTCAATATTCTTTAAGTATAGAAATTAAAACAATATTAAAATATATATTATTTGACATGCATTTCTCATATAGCAAAATTCAAAAAGGGGTGATTCTTCTATTTTCTCATTATTTTGATAAGTAACATGAGCTTTTCAATAATCAAAGGGTAAAAATATAAAATATTAATCGAATTAAACAATTTAACATATTGAAAATCACCAATTTTCAGTTGTCTCATCCTTTTCTTCTTTATCCACCAATTCCTTTCTCCTGTAACTCTCAGTAGAAACTACCATAGTAGCTTTGGGTGCCGCTTCAAAATTGGTATTGACATAGATTGGAGGCACGCAGACACTAAAGAGAAGTCAAGCTGAGTTAGGATGGTGGAGTATTAAGTTTGAATTTTGACACCCTTTTTCAACATGTTTATATGTACTTATTCTTGATTTGAATTGATTTTTATATTAACTACCTTGTTATTTGATGTAGATGAACATATTTGAGGATACATGAGACTTTTGGATATTTTTGGCCCAAACTCGAGATAATCATGCTAATCTGTACAAAGCACGCTCAGTCCTCTATTACTCAGCATGCCTATGCTTCAATATTAAGCACGACTGTGCATATTAAGCAGCACACTCATGTTTGTTTTTTAAGCACGACCATGCATATAGCTGGCACGATCGTGCTTACTTGCGAGAATTAAAGAAATGTTACAGTTTTCAAACCCTAATAAAAGAAGTGTGAGGGTAGCCATCTGAGCATCCAATTTTACACCTTGTCCTTGATCTGTGATACACCTCTTATCTTTCTACCTTGCTCTTGACCCTTTGACATACTCTTGGTGAGATTTGGAGTTTTGAGTGACTATACTTGAAGCCTGAGAACTCATCTCATCAAAGCCGTTCTTGACCTTTTTGAGACCCTAGGCAAAATAGAAAATTAGGGCCCTTTAAAAAAATTATAAAATATAATAAACAAAATAAAAGTATATATTAATAATTTTATTAAAATAATACTTTTTCTTAAGTAGCTATAATTTTTCTAATAAAATTATAAAAAAAATATTCTTTCATTCAACCAACTCTTATATTATAATTAACTACAAAAACATAGAAGATCATAAAAAATGAATTTTACGAGCATTTTGAGATGCAAAATCATCAATGATAACATTAACATTAATGTTTTTTAAAAATTCTTTATCGATTGATAAAATTGTGAGACCATTCAACGGTTCTTGTAACATTGATGACTTTAGGTAGGTTTTGATTAACTTTAACTTTAAAAAACTTCTTTCAGTTGATGATATAGTCATCGGGACCGCAAAAAAAATTATATAATTGATTAAAACATTTAAATAACAATCTGCAAATTTGACAAACTTAATAACTGTTTAATTTTTTGAAGAAAACTAAAATTCTCCATGAGATTTAATGTTAAGAATAGTAAAATTTTGGAATTACATAAATGAAGTTTTGGGTCTACAGAGGTCAATGAGTCGACTACATTTATAGCAAGTGAGGTGCGAAAAATTAAAAAAAATAAATTGTTTTTCTATTTTTTCCAACTACAAACTGTAAAAGCTGAAATTTTTTCAAGTAAAAGTAAGACACGATTTTTACTTTGGGCCATCTTTTAAGCTTGGGCCCTAGGCGATCGCACCTCTAAACTATCCTCAAAACCGGGCCTGCATCTCATCTCTAGTTTGCTAATTTTTTTTTACTATGACTTTGTTTATAATCATTTTAATTCTTTTCTTTTGCATGAAGAACTAAGTCCATAGCTAAGGCAATGAGAACTTTTGTTTATGAATTTATGAGATTTTGATGTTTGAATCTCAATTTAATTTATGTTCGTGATTAGTTTTTTCTTATTGCACATAATTGTATGTTGTGAATTAACAATTTGTAACATAACCCTACTTAATTATATCGTCAGATGACTGTACTTCGATTAGTTAATAGATCTATAGGATAAAACGAGACCAAAAATTAGGTAGACCAAACTAATCTTTCTCTTCCAATCATTATTAAATTAACAGTTCATAGGTGCTTTATTCTTTTTTGAATTAATATCTTGCATGACCATTGTGAATTTTAGTTTAGAGATAAGAATGTTAATATTCCATGATCATTGAGTATTGATAATAATTGTATGAATGATTGATAATTACAAAGAAATTAAACTTAGAATTAAAATGAAAAAAATAACATAAAGGATTGAATGAGTAACCCATGTGCCCTAGATTCCTCTCCTATAAGTTCAAGTAAGATGTGTGCCATCTTACTTGCTTGAATTTCGGTAATAATTATTTTAATTTCTAAATTATTTATTTAATTTTGCATCTTTTGAGCTCAAGAATTAAATTATGAAATTCTTAGTAATTGGAAGTAATTTTTATAGAACGATTGAGAACTTAATTTAAAAATCCTATATTACTTTTTAACGAGTACACTTACCCACCAAACATGGAGTCACCTTGTCAGTTATGAGTCTTAAGCCATATTCTATGATCCCTCTTCTATCAACTCATGCACTGTAACCACTTTGGGTTGGAATTCGTCGCTACAACGTGACATGATAGCGTGCCATATTAAAGCAACACTGTCACTGGAGCCAAAGAGTTTATAAGCGCTAAAATGGCCGCGACAGATGAAGCCATCGAAACGTGGTGGCAATGACGAGATAGAAAGAGAGAACGATGTATGAGTTAGACGAGTCGAGATGGTGTTTTGTCTTCTCCATAGACTTTCTGTCTTTCCTAACCATTTTTCATCTTCTTCAATAGCCCTCTACCATGCATATGCTACAACCACCATGCTACTACCTCTCTTTGATAATATGTCATCTTCTTCAATGACATTCTCTCATCCAACTTGTTTACGTATTTACTTAATAACCAATTTTTAATTTGGCATAAATTCCTTCCATCACAAAAAGCACACTTGTTATGATTAGTTCATTTTGATTTGTTTTTGATCTTATAATACCTTGAGTTTGTAGGATAGTGGGGGATTTTTTACCAGGAAGATTGAGAAAGAAAAATGAAAAGACAGATGGAGTAAAATGGCGTCAAAGAAGAGAAGAGGAAAGTAGAATAGAAAAATTACAGAATTATTATTTTGTAATACTATTTATTTTAGCAGTATTATTAACCGTTTGATTAAAAAGCTATTCAATTAAATAATTAACGACGCATATCAACGTTATGCCACTTTTTAAAAAGTTAAAATTTTCTTACTTATCAAAATTTATGAAAATGATGGAAGAATCACCTAATTAGAAGTAGTAGGTTCTAAAAAATAAATAAATTTATAAACAAGGCACAATAAATGTGTGACTTATTAAGGTGTTATATTGCATGGGTAATGTTATAAAATTATTGATGATAGATAGAGGCCATGCTTGGATTTGCTAGATTTATAAAGGAAATATATTTTATAAAGTTTTCTCAGTAAGATTTGAGCTGTGCGTTGTGTTAAATATTAAATAAAATAGTTCTTAAAACTCACAATAAGCTGGTTGAGGCAAAAAAAATATGTACAATCATCATTTCTATTCCGTTAATTAAATCGATTATCGAGATGTTTAGCGCAAATGACCATTTTATCATAAATGAGTGTTTATAAAAGCTTATATAAAGTTTTTTTAATTTTATAAAAATAATTTTTAACTCATTTATGTTATATTTATGATTAGATTTATAAGATAAATTTTAATATAATAAATGTTTATTAAATAAATATTTAATTAAAATGCTTAACTAAGAGTTTTTTTTGTAAGTTACTCCCTCTCAACCGATGGACTATGTCAGACACCATGTCTATATTTATTATATAGAAGTAAGAAACCATCGTATTATCCCATTATTAGAACCTAAAGCGGTCACTCTTCAACAAATCAGAGTGGCGCAGCGGAAGCGTGGTGGGCCCATAACCCACAGGTCCCTGGATCGAAACCAGGCTCTGATAAAAAAGAGTGGCTTCCGATCTGAGTTTTTTATTTTTATTTTTCTATGCTATGTTAAAGCCCAGCCCAAATAAAACACATTAAGTCTTAAAGAAAGCTCCATTCAAGATGAGTTATTTGTTTTGAAGAGTAATTCGTTTGTTGAATTCAATTTCATGTGGGCCTTTTCAAGGGTTAAAGATATGTATTTCATTGGAAAGAACCACCGTGTAGATAGACAAATGGATTTATTGCAGATATTTCTTATACATAGAATAATAAAATTATATATATATATATATATATATATATATATGTTTTGAAAATATTTTATTCATTATCTAGAAGAGAATATGCAAAATAATATGATAACTTGTTTTGTTTTTTAACCAACATTAACTCTAAAAATAGGAAAATATATTTATCCTTGCTATCAATGATGAGATAGAAATTTATTTATTGATGGATGATGATGCAATCAATAATTTGAATTGTTTGTGAAATTTGTTTAAATATTCAAATGTGCTAAATTTTTATTAAAAAATATAAAATTATAATAAATATTTTATTTTTAATAAAAATTATTATTATTATTATTATTATTATTATTATTATTATTATTATTATTATTTTGAGGCATTCCCGGAACATAAAAATAAAGTTATATAATGAAATAAACCGATAAATTTTAGAAGTTTTCGTCTCTTGTTATAGTCTTTTATTGATTTTTTGTAGCTTTTATATATTTTTATATTATTTTGATCTTTTTCTGTCATTTGTTGTACTATTCCTAGTCCAACTACCATATTTTCTCATGTTTTATACTAACACATGAGATGCACTTTCTCTTATACAAGAATTAAAAAAGTGTCGGCCAGTACTAAAGTAAGAATTATTACTGCATGTGAATTTGATTAGCAACATGAATGGGTAACAATTTTTGAAGAATACAAACTTTTAAAAGAACCTTTAGCAAATAAATAGTTTATTTATTTATGCTAGAAATGATATAGATTAGGTTAAATTAAGTTGAAGTCTAGTTCCTAAATATTGTTTTAAACTTTTTCAAATCTAGAGGTGAATCTTAGACCTGTCTTTGATATGATGTTAGAAAGAATATTATACAACCTTACTATCTATTTGATGTATAGTTGGGTTAATATGTCTATGGAGTATCAAATACCGGTAGGAATAAAATGAACATATTTAATAAACTTGTCAATTGTCATCTATATTGAATCATATCAAACAAAAGTTTAAAAATTTTAGTTACAAAGATTCATGGCAATGTTATCCTATTTTCATTTTAACATGTTTAAATTTTTTATTACAACTAAAAATCATAATAATTTTCACTAAAACATTTTTTTGGTATCCTACATTATTGTTACCTTTAATAAGGAGACTTATTAGCTTAATTAGAATTTTCATGTTTGAGTTGATAAAAATGTAATTATATTATAGAAATTAGCTTATAATTTTTATAAGTTGTTTTTAGTTTATTTTAATAATTATATATATATATTATTTAAATACATTTTTATACTTAAAAGTTTTTATATTACGTACGATCCTAGAACTTTAGAGTATATTTGGGAAAAGGGTTCTTGAAAAGAAAAGAGAGTATGTTTTCTAATTTTAAATTAAAAGAATTATATATCATTTATGATGACAAATACATTATTGTATTACATTTATGTTAATATATCAATTTATATATTTTATTTAAAAAATTAATTTTAAATATATTTATTTATGAATTTTATCTTTCCCTTCTCTTCTTGCCTCCAAAAATCTCATTTTCAAAAATTTCTTAAAATAATTTTATAATAATTAATAAATTTGGCACCTAGATATAAGTAAAAATAAAAGAGGAAAATTGTACTAAAAAAAAAATTCAAAATAGTAAGAGATTGCTCTAGGATTCCTTTCTTGTGTTTTCAAGAAAAGAGAGTAGTGTTTTGCTAGAGTTTTTTGCCCTAGGTTTTTTCTTCAAGCCTGAGCATTGCCGTGTCTAAGGGATTCAAGGGTCTCCAAGGTGTCACACTTAGAGAAATCTACCATCCTAGTAGCGTTTGTAGTATGGAGCGTCTAGAAGATAAAAAGTGCTTAACAAAGGGAGAACATGTAGAAGGAGATCTTCGTGGATTTGTAGGCATATTAGGTGCCTTTGAAACTTGTTCAATATGAATATATCTCTTATAAAGATAAGGTTCTTGAGTATAAGGAGTTAGATTTTGTTCTAGGGGAAGAGGAAATAGTTATTTGTCCTAGAGGACTTTAATATTGGCTCTAATAATTAGGAATGGAAATAGGTAGGCTATTATAATATCCATCCCCATACCCACATTTAAAAAAAATACCCGTGCCTAGCCTCATACCTTCATTAGTAGTAATATTAATCCCCATACGTGTATCCATTGGGTACCCATATACCTATACCTGTACCTATTACTCACGTTTGTTTGAGAAAAAAAATTTGTAAAGAGAAATACATTTATATAACTTTACATAAGTTGTTGAAGAAGGTAAAGCATAGATAGAAAGCAAATATTCAAAGATAACAGGTGCTAGATGTATTTTAATACAACAACTTTCTAAATAACATTCTTAGAAACTATAGGTGAAATTAAACACACAAGTTATTTGTTGGTGATGACCTTATCTTGTGTGAGATTTGATCGAACGACAACAACACTAAACTAGGCGACAATGAGATGAGTTTGCACAATTGGTGACCTCTCGTGTGAAATCACTTGGTGACCTCTTGTGGTGGCATCAACAACTAGCTTTAATAGTTCATGGTTGTTGCAATAGGTTTGAATGAAGAAAACATTGAGAATCAAAGTAGGGTTAGGATAGAGAAGCTCTAGTACTAATAAAAAAATAACTGATTTAATTAAAATAATATAATAATAATATTAATAATATATATATATATATATTAACATTATTATTTTTAACTCATGTAATGCACGAAAGTATTTTGTTAAAAATACAATTTTTTTTAAAATTATTTTAATAAATTAAATATTTATAATATATATAAATTTTAAAAGAAAGAATTTAAATAAAAGATAAATGGTCACAATAATATTTTGTAATGAACAAATTATACGTGTATATAAAAAAAATTATACTTTTTTATCCAAAAAAATTATTCAGTAGGTAGATTGTGATAAAAATATATAATAAACTTAATAAAAATAAAATAAACAAGAATTAATAATATTTTTTATATTTTATATATTTTCAAAAACTTCTTTGAATGTAAATAAACAATAAAAATAATATTATTTAGATTCAATATATTATAGTCATGATTGTAATGCAGATGTTGCATAAAAAAATATTATTTTAAATTGTAATTAAAAAATAAAACTTAAATATTATTAATAAATAATAAGCCTGTGATAATAGTAGGTGATTGTAAAATTTATAAAATATTTATAATATGTTTATTATTTATCATTCACTTTATGATTTAAATATCGTATGACTTTATTAAAGAAAATATTTTATGTATGTGTCATATATAAATAATTTTTAAAAAAAAGTTAATCTCATATCAACTGTAACGCCCCGAGTTTTGCAAACTATTTGAGTATTAATATAAATATGTGAATTACTATTTGAATGTGTATTTGATGCGTATATGTGTGTAAATATGGGTGGATATATATATATATATATATATATATTTGGGTATTATGGTTGAAAAGTGAATATGGACTTGTGAATGGATTGGAGTGTAGGCTAAGTGTGTGATGCAGGAGCATTCTTGCTATAGCGAGAGGATAATATTCCCATTTAAAATGGGAACCATTTGAAATGAAATTTTTATTATTCCCATTTATTGCAAAATTAATGTATTTGAAAATTAAATTAAAGTGTTACATCAGTTATGTAATAATTAAATTGTATTAACCTAGTTAAATGATATAAAATAGTAAATAATTTTTTTTATTAAAAATATGAACCAAAATAATTTTTTTGGTTTACTTTATTACTAAATTATATTAATCTTATATAATTTCACATAAGTAATATAATAATACAAAAATTTAATACATAGTTGTAGAAGAAAGTTCAAACATAAATAAAAATTCGCATAAGTAGCATGCTCGCACCCATCCCAATTAAAGATGGAAGACCCTATTTACAAAGATTGCTGTATGGGTTCGCATCCCTGACTTCTTCTTAGAATTATATAATGAAAAGTTATGGAAGGTAGAAGCCTATCCGAGGTCAATGTTAAAGATTGACCCCTACACATCTTTGTCATCTAGGAATTTTCCATAATTTTCATAGAAATATACCTTAGGAAAACATAAATTTCTTCTTTTAGGGTTCTAGGTCAAGAATTCAAGGTAAAATACGAGAGTTTGCACTTGATTTGTTTCAAATATGGAAGGTATGAGCATAGGCAAAAGACCTGCACTGAAATTTGTAACACTCTAATTTTTATTTATTGCTTTGTTTTCAAAATGGAAGAATTTTTAAAAAAAGTGAAAAAGGAAATGTGTTTTTAGCTTAAGCGAGAATTTCTAACTCAAGCGAGAATGAATAATGATTGTCCATCAATATTCTCGCTTAAGCGAAAAATCCCTCGCCTAAGTAAGAAATTCCTTGCTCAAGCGAGAATGGGTGACAGAAATAGGAGCTGTTTGGTAGATTTTCGTTTAAGCGAGAATTTTCAAAGAGTATTTAAGGAACTTCCATGTTTTAAAACGTGTATTACAAGGCAAGCAACCTCTTCTTACTATTCTCTCTATTCTTTCTCTTTCCTTTCTTAGAGAAAATCTCTTGGACTCCAAACTACCTTCGAATCTGAGCCCAGATGTCTGTTTTACTTGATTCCGAGTAAATTTCTTAGAGCTTGATCTTTAAACCTTACTTCTATTTCTTCATTTTCTTCTTTCTCAGCTGTACTTTATTTTGTAAATATATAGGAAAAGCTTAGTCCTTTAGATGATATCTTCTACAAAACTCTTTGCAAATCATCTCATTGAAGTAATGAGGGTTTTATCCCATCATTTATAGCTTTAACTGCTAAACTTTCTTTCATTTTGTACATATGCTCTATTCAGTATGTGGTTATATGATGTTTATTTCAAAAATCTAAACTTAAAAATGAAATTTGTTGGATGTCAAACCTTATAAGTAAGCTGCAATTTAAGTTATTTTCTTGAGTTAGATAAATTTTGAAATGGATAATTATATGATATATTGTGTTCTGAGAAGTTTACATGGAATATATTAAGAATTTGTAGTACAAAATAATTATATAGTGATGTATTTCAAACCCTAGCATAGAGAATTTATATTTTAAAGTAATTGTAGTAGGAAAATGCGATTGGGGTTGAGTCTAGATGTGTTCGACCTTGAGCAAATTGTTTGATGATGTAACTATATTTAAATGATATGTTATCATGATTGTCGATCTTTGTTTTAAAGTTGATGTATGTTTGATTATTTCTTGAAGGATGTAGAAAATATGATTGATGATGAGAAATGAAAAAGGATGAAAGCTATTGTTAAGCCTGTATTATATATATATATATATATATATATATATATATAATTTTAAGGATAATGTGGAATGAGAGATATTCTCGTTGCAGCGAAAATGATAGATATCAGAAAGGATCATTGTTTGGTATATCTCGCTGTAGCGAGAAGGTCACGAGTTTGAGAGGTATTTAAGGAGATTTTGAGCTGAAAACTTTTATTTCTCACCAAACTACCTTTCCCTTTCATTTTCTCTTTGTTCTCTCACCCTCTCTCCTTAGAGAAAACCTTCTTAAGGCTAAACTTCTTCCCTATCCAAGTGAGAACCTCCATTTAGTGCAGATTTAGGTGAGCTCCTAAGATCCTATTCTTTAACTCTACTTCTTACTTCTTGGATTTCTCTTCTTAGAGGTTTCTATTTTCAAATAATGAGGATATTTGAGCCCTCGAGCATTGTTTCTTTCTTTGAAACTTACGTGGAGTGCAATATGAGGAAACCCATTCTAGGTAAGGGGTCCTTACCTGAGCTGGCCTTATTCACTTACTAGATGTTGAGAAGTTTTATATGTATAATTTCATCCCAACTGAGACTGAGTTAGTGCATGAACAAACCTTAGGGTAGAACCTAAAGTAATGAGCTGGCCTTATTCACTTACTAGATGTTGAGAAGTTTTATATGTATAATTTCATCCCAACTGAGACTGAGTTAGTGCATGAACAAACCTTAGGGTAGAACCTAAAGTAAGCATGACTGAGTAAATTGATTGTCGTTGGTGGATGTAATGACTTGTCGTGTGACATTGTTTATGTTTGAGATAATTATTGAAATGCTGTTGTATAAGGTGTTGAGATTGGTTGATAAGTGCTGTCAAATAATGTGTTAAAATGCTTAAGATATGGCTATGTTGTATTTGTATGAAATATTGTCATACTAGGGCTAGGTCACATATTTAGAAGGCGTAGGCATGTAACGGTTAGAAAACATGTCGAGCTAAGGGCATAGGCATGTAACGATAAAGAAACATGCTAAGTTGAGTTATGCTTTATCTAGATCTAGGTATCAGGATGGGTTGCTCCCAGACTAGAAAAATTGTGGGTTCCTTCTGGATTATTAGGGCTTTAAAACCAGTTGGAACTAAGTTGTTGTATTTTGCATTAGATGGATTGGAAATGGGCTACATTGCTACATTATGTGCTGAAAAATATTCAAATAATAAGTTGTATAAACATTTACATTCACAGTCTACTTTTTATGACCGTGATTGTTATTTTGTAAGCTCACCCTTGCATTTTGTCTATGTTGGTGTGTGTGTGTCTGTTTTGCAACTATCGTACGTTGGTACGTGAGCAAATGTGATAAGTAATGTATCTACTTCTAATGCTGAAAGGTTTGACTGAGAAATATTGGAGTCATTGTACTTTGGGAAGATTGTAGCTTTAATTATTTTGTTAGTCTAGGTCTTAGCGGTAGGTCTAGATTATTTAACTACAGTTTTCAAGAAAAGTAATGGTGGTTTATAAATTTGTATTTTGAGCTCCATGTAGAGAAGCTGCTGTAAACACATTTACTTATATACTTTTTGTACTGTATGAAAATGCCCTTGGGACTCCATGTAAAGCTATTATTGAAAATCAAGGCTTTAAGGTAGAAACAAATTTTCTCCTTGTAAGAAACTTGAAAGAGAGGCTCTGAGATATTCTTTGTAAGTGTTAAGTGTCTATTTTGTATAAAATCTAGTAAGTATTTAGACACTTAAGAACTTGATTTAGATGAAAATTTTGTTTTTAACCCTTTTATTTTTAAGAAATCAAAAAGATATGTGATTACTGTGTTTTGTTAAGAGTTGTTGGATTTTGAAACCAATTTTCTTTTATTTTGACCTTGCAGGACTTAGAAAGATTTTTGGAAGATTTGAAGTCCCTCAATTGCTCAACCTATGGGGAAGCGCTAAGAAAATTGGAGCTAGAGAGCAAGGTTTGGAAGCATGTCTCAACTGCTCAGCTGTTGTATAGGCACTGAGCAGATTAGTTCTAGAGAGGATGGAAGTCTCGGCCTTCGAAGCGCCCAACGCTACTCCAAGTGCACAACGGTTTAGGTTTCTTAACCATGAAGAATTCTCTCAACCACTCAGTCGTTCCCTAAGTGCTGAGCGGTTCACTCTCTCTCCAAATAGTATAAATAGAAATAGAGACATAACAGAGGCGACAAAAAATAGAAATACAAAAACAGAGGTCGCGAATCTGGGTGTTCAACTGGGAAGAGGGAGATTCATTATTTTATCTCTTCTACTCCATTCTCTTTTGTATTTGGGACTGGCAGTCATCACCATGAGTAGCTAAACCACTTTTTTGTTGAGATTGAATGTAATCCATCAAACTCAAGGAAGTCCAAGTACATAGGGGAGTGGTCACCTCCACAGCACCAGGGCCTCTTCCCCTTGCATTTTTACACTGATTTTGCACTCCAATTTAGCTGTTGTGGATTGCCACTGCGCCACCACCTCAGGAGGCTCATCAAGATGAAAGCAGCTCCATCTCCTAAGAGGAGGAAGAAGAGGAAGAAGGAGTGGATGTAGCTAATAGCCTTTCTTCCTCCAACTCAAATGAAGACCTCATCTAGCTTTAGTTTCCTTTATGTTATTTATCTTTCAGCTATTTTTCTTTCATTTCCTTGTATATATTACCCACCATTTCCTAGTAGTTATTGCACTTTATCACTTTTCTTGTCTTGCTTTACTTTTACCTTATTGCTTTATCTTTGAATAGTTACTAGACGCTTTCATTCTCTTTTATATATAATTATCTGTTTAGTTTCCATACTTCCTTTTTGTACTGAATCCATTGTGCGTCTCTCTGCAGAGTGTGCCCTCAGTCCCATCAAGAGGAGCATGAATTTCATCTTTGAATTGTGAGCCATCATCCATGAAAGGGGAGTGATCTCTTTGCCTCTGTTTCCATTGTTCTTAGTCTAATTTTCTTGCACAGTGTTAAATGAAAATACAAAAATATTTTCCTTATCTCTCTCTTTTAATTTAGTCCAGTTTTGTAATTCCATAGTTATATTCTGATTGCACTTCCCATTCAACTCATAATCATTCTCTGTTTTTGAATATTATCGATCTTACCATGCTGTGCATATTTTCTTGTAAAGTGAGCTATGATCACATGTTGTTAAGTAATTATCACCTTTTACCATGGTAGAGAGTTAAGCCTCAAAAAATCGTTTATGTGTTCAATTTACATGTATTGTTACATCAATCCTCTAGAACTTGCCCTGTTTCTTAATTGAATATGCATTGTGCAATTTTTTAGCTAGATGATTGAGGCCATCTTTGCACACACCCACCCACCTTTCAACACCTTTACACCTAATTTCCCTTGTTCCACATTCCTTCTTTTGCCAAAATTAGTCTGCAAAAGTATTTTTCTTACCTTAAGAGAGGTATTTCTTTTGAGTTACATCAAGAGTGAATGTAATGAACTAAGTTTGAGGTGCTGATCATGATTGTAGTTGCTTGAGGACAAGCAAGCTCTTAAGTTTGGGGTGGTGAGCATTTTACATGTTAATATTACATGTCAAAAATATTTTTGCTTGAATTTGAAGAAGAGAATGATTGTCAAAGTCTAAAAAAAAAAATAATAATAAAAAATGATGGTGAATGAATGAAAAAGAAAAAGAAAAAGAAAAAGAAAAATATAGCAAGTCTTTTTGATAGAAAAATGATTCTCCACATAAGGCAAAGTAAATGAAAAATATGGTGAAAGAGTGCTTGAATCTCACTTGCTGCATCATTTAACGCATTTCACTCTTAGTTGTACTCACTCACTCAAAGGAATTCTCTCCTCTTAAAAACCCACTTGAGCTTTTGACTCTCCTTGATCAAAATTGAACCTAACTTAATCCATTTGTGATCAGCAAAGTCCTCTTAATAGGTGATTAATTGTATCTAGGCAAAGGAGATTGAGAAGATGGGCAAGCATATGGTAGGGTGAGGCAAAATGCATGAATTAAGAGAAAAAACTTAGCTTGAAATATTGATGAGTGAAGAGTGAAATGCCATCTTGTGAGCTAGATAATTCCTTTGCATTGTGTGGATTGCATGAAACCTTGCTGGATTTTTGTTTCAGTTTAGTGAGACTTTGCCTGAAAATAATAGATTTGGGCATGATTTCTTTGTTGAATGGATCCATGATTTTGGAAACATTGAAAGTGTCAATTAGAGTCTGATCTTGGAATGAAAATTTTGAAAGAAAATTTTTGGATAAATTCAACCCTCTTACAAGTAACTTTATTTAATTTGATTTGCTTGAGGACAAGCAAAAGTTTAAGTTAAGGGTTGTGATGAATCCACATTTTATTAGATTTTTACTTGTCATTTTGATGTTTCTTAATAGAAAAAGTAAACTTAGGAAGTGTAAATAACATAAAAACATCATTTTGGTCAAATATCATAGGTTTCTTAATTTTTGGCTAATTTACATTGACTGCATAGATATAGTTTGCAATTTTGATCATTTGAATAATTGTGCAGAAATTTCTAGACTTTTTCTATGGATTTTTAGCATTTGAGAAAGTTTGAGATGGAAGTGATCACTTTGGATCCTATAGTGAACACTACAGCAAGCTAAGTCCAGAAGGGCAGACTAAAGTGATCACTATGAACTTATAGTAACAACTACAGAGACTCAGTCTCAAGAAGTGTTGTGCGTGCTTACTTTGGAACCATAGTAGACACTCTGAAGCAGCCAAAGTTATCACTCTGATACCAAAGTGACAACTCCAGAGAGGCCAAAACCACAAGACTTGCACGTGGCTACTATGGAACGATAGTAACTACTATAGAGTACTGCGCGTTATCACTTTGATACCAAAGTGACAACTCTAGAGAGGCCAAAAGTACAAGACTTGCGCGTGGCTACTATGGAACGATAGTAACTACTATGGAGCACTGCGCGTTATCACTATAAAACTATAGTAGTTATTATGGGCGAAAATTTCTGCACTATAAATAGAATTTTAGAAATTAGGGTACGAAGGTTTTTACACACTTTTAGCTTCTTTTGCCATTTTGGGGAACACTTGCAGAGCCTAGGGTGGCCTTGGGTGACAGCCAAGGATCCAACCTAGGGTTTGATTTACATTTTCTTCTTACTTCTCTTTGATTTTTACATTCATATTGTTGATTTCTCTTAACTTTTACTTTGTAATTGTGAGACCCATCTTCATGGAGGGCTAAATTTCTTGTAATCCTTAGTGAGTTCACTTAGATTCTTGAATTCTTGGGTTTTGAATGTTAATACAAATCCTTTTCTTTCATAAATTTCTTCTTCCCAATCTCTTGAGTTGAATTAATGGTTGAATGAGGGAGACATTACTTAATTAACCCTAATTCATTTTAATGAGATTCTAATCTTGAATTGCTTAATTCTAGGTTTATTTCTAAGGTTGAGTAATCTTGGGATGAGAGATTGAAGTCCATTGAATTGCTTAATTTCTTATGAGAATCTAAGGTTGATTTTCCCTTGTTAAATTAACCTAATTCTAGGAGGAGAGGAAGAGTATTAAATCTTGAGAGGAATAGGGATAGAGTCTACATGACTGAACTAGGGGTTACCACTCTTTATTGTTTGAAATTTATAATTTTGTTTCTTTCTTTTTACATTGAACTTGAAATCACAAAACTCCCTTTTTTACTTGCTTTCTAAATACATTGCATACTACATGTTTGATATTTGGTTACTCATCCAATGATTCATGGGAGACGACCTAGGTTAGTACCCTAGTATTACATTAATTTTTGTTTATGTTTTGGTGAGGATTCGTGACAAATCTTTTTGTTCATCACTCTCTTGTATTCCTTTTTTGATTATATTTATGATATCTATTATTCACTGTTAGTGATTGTGATATGCTCTTAATACTTTAGATGAATTGATCACTCATCTTTTGATTTTTGAATTTGATTTCAATTGGAAAATATTTTCTAAGTCTGATCTAAATCATATCACATAATAGCTCTAAATGCTAGGAATAAATTTGGGGTTATTAGTTGGTTAGTTCTTGAACTTAATGCAAGGATCATGACTTGATAAACTGAGAAATCATTGTTGGATTATATTTCTAAGTAACTCTAAATGCAAGGGATTGATTTAGAGTAGCTTAAGAGAACTCAATAACATTGATTAATAGAATCATATTTATATGACATTAGGAATCAATTGAGCTAGATGGATGAAATTCAATCTCAACAGTCTCTCTCTTGTTGTTTCTTAATTTTATTTACATTGTTAAATATTACTCAATATATGTTTCAAATCTATGAATATCAAAATGCGTATATATAATGTATATAGTTATCTTTTCAAGCTTTAAGTAGGATATTAGAACCTAATATTATCTTACAAAATGATTGATTCAAATTTGTAATTCATCCTTATTTTGAAATACTTTAATGAAATTGTGCATTGAAAAACTAATTGAATGAAGTTTTTATTACTCCCATTTTACAAAATTTATTTATTTTAGAAAATTAAATTAAGGTGTTACAGGAATACTTGGGGTAAACAATTGATTTGGTGTTAACCCCCAATATATGAAGATTTCTGACCACCCCAAAACTTCACAACTCCTCAATCAAAAGTCTCGAATTGCAGATTTTCTTGCAGGATGTAATTCAAAAGAAAATTTGAAGAATAACATAAAAGATGTTCTTCTGTTACTCCAGAAAGATGAAGAGGAAGGATGTTCTTCCAAGAAAGAAGCAAAGATTTTTATCAAAATGAAGATGGTTGCTTCGGGATAGAATTACAAGAGTTATAACTTGAACTGTAGTCAATAGTTCCAATTGATCAATCAAAACTGTAGAAATAATACTTTTACATTCTATATAAGGTATCATTGACCATGTTTTGAGGTACCCTTTCATTTAGCAAGTTGAGAGAGTTTTAGAAATAGAGGCTTTGAGATATTCTTTGTAAGCTTTTCTTCCAAAGTTTTAATAAAGTTTAATCCTTTTTGTATTTAAATTTCTCTCTTCTCCCTCTTGAGCTGGTTCTGTTCAGACTACCGTCGTCTAACTTTCTTCTCTTCTCCCTTTAATTGGTTTTATGCTGGTTCTACCACCGTTCTAGATTCTTATGTTTTAAATTTTTGTATTTTATTTCTACATTGCATTTAGTAGTCATGCTATTGCCTATTTTTCTTTCAGTCTTCTTTATTTTTTATCCAATTTGGATTTTATATATATATATATATATTATCTCCTAAAAAATCTCATACTGTGAACTGTGATGTATGATATTGTTGATCCTTTATAAAAAAGGATCGTGACAACTGTGCTATCATGAAAGGTTATAATGAAAGGTGATAAAAATACGTATGGATTGTTATAAAGATACACTGGAGTATAGAGTTTGGAGACAATTTGGGAAATCTGGGGGAAGAGTGGTGAATGCTATTTGTAGTGGGAGCGCATAAATTAATGAAAGCGAAAGTATCACATGCTTCACATTCATTTCCTGACTACACTCCTAACTATACCTTTGCTAAAAGGGACCGAATAAGCACTGTTACAGTTTTGGCAAGTGCACAAAATTTTTGATGTAATATAAAGTGCTATCATATCCATAGAGAATGTTGATACTCAAGCAATTTTAATTATCTAAATTAAAATTAAGAATGTTAAATATTCACAAATTCATAACTATGATTTGTTTGATTTTGGTTGATTAAATGCATGAAAATAAAGGTAAGATAACAAAATGCGGATTTACTTCATAAAATGTAGTGATTAGATTTCATAAATCACTAATTTTGTATTGTAGTCATAATATAGTTTAAACAAATACCAAGGTTTTGTGATGCATTCTCGTTATATTCTTTAACTAAACAACAAATAATCTAACATTACTAGCAAGAGTTATATTTATATAGCATACAATAGATTAAAATCTATTCTTGGAGTCTCAACCTATTGTATGAGTTTATCCCAGCTGGGTCCCAAGGTAGTTTCTTAATTCACCTCGAATTCTCAAATTATGAATCATTCCCTTTAAAATAAAAACAAATATTAATATCAAAATAAACACACCTAACTCATGGAAAATGAACAAACTATATTAATGAACCAAAATACTCAAAAAGTTAAGATTATATCCAATCCCTTAAGGAGTTCTAGCCACTTGTGGCGTATAAAACAACAAGGAAATACATGAAAAATAGATAGAAATTAGTTCCCCAATGGTGTAGCTGTTTTCCCACGCTTTTCCTTTGCTCTGCACTATTGAGAATTAGGTCAATGATCTATCTTTTCCCCTTCTTGTAACAGCCGAGCAACTTATTTGGGATTGATGACTGTCCCTACAAACCAACACACAAGACTTTTTAGCGTGCTTTGTTCTCACTTACACACTTTCCAGAACTTCCCAGAAGGTCACCCATCCCTTAATTTCCCCAAGTTAAGGAGTTCTTAAGTGATAGGCCACCAAAAGTAAATGCATTTTGTTGGTATAGGTAGTCCTAATCAATTCCTTTAAGCTATCCTCAACTGTATACATAGTCTCTAGATCCCTCTCATTCCAGTGTAAGTTGGATTCATTCATGTTCCTTTTACTACCGGAAGCCTGCCAGGTAGCAGCTCCTTGTTCGTGCCACATTGCACTGGTGATTACTCCCCACCCTTGCCTAGCACCTGGGTGTCACATGCCCACCAGCTTCTGCTTAGTTCATCCTTGAACCACACCGTACTAGAGAAAGACCTGCTCTAATACCAAAATTGTAACACCTTAAATTTAATTTCTAAAATAAATGAATTTAGTAAAAAAGGAATAATAAAATGTTTTCATTCAAATGGTTTCTGAAGCATAGTTCAACAAAGTATTTCAAAACAAAGGTGAATTAGAATTTGAATCAATAATTGCTATAGGACTCAATTAATACATCAATTTTCAAAATAAATTCCTAAGTTTTATAGCAGTTTCATCCACCCCTTCACTGAGCCCAGTACTAATCATCTTGGTTACCTGAAAAATAAATGTAAGGGTGATTGCTCTACACTATTCAACACACACAAACATAGAGACTCACCTTCACGCATTTCACATGGTTTCCAACATATTCTACACAAGTAGAATCAATCACAAACAACACTTTCCACACATTCCATTTCAATCGACAACCGATGCACTCATTGCACCAACCACGTTCTAGACATACGTGCGCTCACTGCATGTAGCCACGCTCGCTGTGGCACTATGATCATAGTTTCACACCATGAATGGTCGCCGATTACCCCCACCTCACGGATACCACATGGACGGTCACGAGTCGCTTGACAAAGGTGTTGGTCAGAGGTCTAGTCAGGAGGAGAGTGTGTGGCCTCTGGTGCAACCATGCTCACTGTTGGTGTCACCACCACTCTCTCTTCCCCAAGGTATTTCTACTGTCCCTATCTTCCACACCTCCAGTGTATTACTGAACCGTTCATAGCATATTTACAACCACATTTAACATGCCCTATTCACACACATTTCAATTACATACAATATTCATATTCGTACACGGCACACATGCCCTCATTTATTCACATTACACGACATAAATGCCCACACTTATTTGTGTTATATTTAACTCATAGCAATTTCATACACACAACCTTTTCAACATAATCCACATTTACATTCATCATGCCATCCACATCCATTTCCAACCATTTACATTATTCAATCATCAATCAATATTCATTTCATCATATCTAATGTGGAGTTCCTATCAAAACATACATATTCTGACATCTTATCTCAATCACATGGTCACACATAGCAAAATAAACAAAATCTAATAAAATGAGATAGGGTAGAGTCTCCCCTTACCTCAAATTGAAGACCCACGCACAAATCAACGATGAAAAAGACTCCCCACACAAACTTCGTGCTAATTACATGGAGGATTTCCATGAAATCTCAAAGAGAACCAAGAAAATAGAGAATGGGGTTGAGAAACGAAAACCCTAACCATGAAAACTTACCTCCAAATACCCCAAAAGTGAATTCAACCTTCAATCTTGCTCCCAAACAGTTTTGGAGGCAATTTAATTGGTGAAATAAGGTTTAGGATTGAGATAATCAAAGAGATTTCAAAGGGAGATATGAGAAATGAAATTTCCCAAATCATAAACCCTTTAAATCCCCTTTTGGTCACAACACTCTTGCTATAGCGACACCCTCTCTCATTGCAATGAAAATCTCAGAGGAAACTGCATTCTGGTTTCTACAGAATATCGCTATAGCGAGACTGCACCCAGAAATGCACCCTCCACTGTCGCCCTCTCGCTACAGCGAGGGAATTCTCATTATAGCGAGAATGCAACAGTTTTGTCCCTCTCTCCCAATGCCTTCTTACTATAGTGAGAATGACACAATTTCATGCTTTTTGGCCAAGGCCTTCTCGCTACAACGAGAATCCACTCGCTATAGCGAGGACACCCTACAACATACACTTAGCCTATTTTCCAATCCAGTCCAGTCATATTCAACAATTTCAGTTCAACCATAAACTAACACATATGCTTATACTCGTATTCACACACACACACACACACACACACACACACACACACATATATATATCAAACACATGAAAATTAACATAAACATTTATATTAATACATTAAAATATTATTACAAAATTTGAGACATGACAACTCTCCCCTCTTTTAGGGAATTTTGTCCTCGAAATTCAACCCAACTAACCAAACAATTCTAGATACAACTCTCTCATTCTACTCTTCGTTTCCCATGTGGCATCTCCCTCATCACTTGAGCTCCAAATCACTTTCACTAACAAGATTTCCTTGCCCCTCAACTGCTTAACATAGTGATCTGCAATCCTCACTGGATACACATCATAGGACAAGTCCTCTTTCACTTGAACCAGGTCAAGATCGATCACGTGAGAAGGATCCGACACATACTGCCTGAGTTGTGACACATGGAACACCAGATGTAGGTTCGAGAGATTGGAGGCAATGTTATCCAGTATGCTACAAGACCAATCCTACTCAACACTTCAAACGGTCCAATAAACTTAGGAGATAACTTTTGAGATTTCAGAGCTCTCCCAACTCCGGTCACAGGTGAGACCTTCAAAAACACATGGTCACCCACCTTGAACTCCAATAGTTTCCTCCTTTTACCATAATAACTCTTTTGCTTGTCCTGTGCAACCTTCATTTTCTCTTAGATCATCTTGATTTGTTCATTCTGCTTCTGAATCATATCAGGTGTACACAGAGTAACCTCTCTATTCTCATACCAGCACAAAGAAGTTCTACACCTCCATTCATATAAGGCCTCAAATGGTGTCATCTCAATGCTAGCATGATAACTGTAGCGCCCCAAATTTTGTAATATTAATTATTATTGATATATGTATATGTGTTTATATGTACGAGTAAATGTGAAAGATGTAATTTGCATTTGAATGCATAATGATGATGTTTGTGGGTATAATGTATATAGGTGTGTGTGTGTATATATATATATATATATATAATTAGATTAAATTGATTGGGCTGAAAACAGGCTAAGTATGGATGCTGCTGTAGGGCATTCTCGCTGTAGCGAGAGGCCCCTGGGTGTGAGGCATGGAATTGTGCCTTTCTCGTTGTAGCGAGAGAACACTGGGAGAGAAGGATGAAATTGTTGCTTTGTCGCTGTAGCGACAAAGCCACAGTTTGGGCTGCATTTCTAGGTGCAATCTTGCTGTAGCGAGATTCTGCAGAAACCAGAGTGCAGTTTTGTCTGAATTTTTTGCTGTAGCGAGGGAGGGAGTCGCTGCAGCGAAGAGATATTTCTCCGTAGCAAGAGTGTCGCAACTAGAGAGGATTTAAAGGGGTTAGGGTTCGAGAAAGGTTATTTCTCACATTCCTTTCAAAATTTCTTCGATTCTCTCGACCCAAAACCCTATCCCATCGATTAAATTGCCTCCAAAGCCGTTCAGGAGCTTGATTGAAGGTTGGATTCGTGTTGGGAATGCTTGGAGGTGAGTTTTAATGGTTACGATTTTTGTTTTTCATCGCCCTTCTTTGTTTTTGTGATTTCCCTGGGTTCTCATAGAATTCTTTCGTGTATTTAGATGAAATCCGTGTGGGAAGCACTTTCGTGGTTGAATTCGAGTGTAGGTCTTCAATCCAAGGTAAGGGGAGACTCTACCCTATCTCTTTGGGTTTGATTGTCATGTATTTTGATGAATATTGCAATGTGAGTGAGATAGAGGGTGTGATAGCATATGGAAACCCATAATGGGTGATTATGTGGTGTGAGCATGCTAATACTTGATGAATAGGAATGTAAATGTGAACTATGTTGAAAGTTTTGTGTGAGTAAATAAGGGCAATGTGTGTGCCATGTAATGTGAATAAGTGTAGGCCGAGAGCCTTGTACAATGGTAAATATTGTGTGTATGGTTGAGATGAATTATGTTGTAAATGCATCTGGACACTTGTGCCGTATATTTAAATGAATATTAAGAACAAGTGTGGGCCCAAGGGCTTTATAATAAGAATGAATATAGGCTTTGTGCCGTGTACTATAAAATGAATAAGGGCCTAGTGCCGTGTATTATGCATGACTGTGGGCTTTATGCCGTATACTAAGAATGAATATTGCAATGTGTGTGAATAGGGCATGATTAACGGCTGTGTAACGTGTTGTGAATGGTTCAGCGATACACTGGGGATGTGGAAGATGAAGACAGTAGAAATACCTTGGGGAAGAGGGAGTGGTGGTGATACCGACAGTGGGAACGGGTACACCACGGGCCACACACTCTCTTCTTGACTAAACCTCTGACCACTACCTTTGCTGAGCGACCCGTGATTATCCACGTAGTATCCGTGAGGCAGGGGTAACCAGCGACCATCCATAGTGAAAATCTGTGATCACAGTGCCACCGTGAGTGTGGCTGGCGTGTAGTGAGTGCATGGGATTATTGTTTGTTTCTTTTGTGTGTGTAAATTGTTTGATGCCGTGAGTGCATCAGTGTTTGAATTAAATTGAATGGAGTAATATTGTTGCCTGTTAATGTACTTTTATGAATTGTGTTAGAAATAATGTAAAATAGGTGCAAGGTGAGACTCTATGTTTGTTTGTGTAACGAGGAGTGTAGAGTACTTACCGTTACATTAATTTTTCAAGTAATCAAGATGATCAGCACCGATCTCAGTGAAAGGGGTGGATGGAACTGCTATAGGACTTAGAATATTATTTGAAACTGTTGTATTTGAATAGGTCTTGTAGTAGTTATTTGATAGGAACTTGTAACCCTTCCATAATTTGGAACATTTAATGAGGATTTTATTTAAATGAAAAAGTTTATTCTCCCTATTTTGTGAAATCCATTATTATTTTGGAAAGTAAAAATTTAAGTGTTACAATAACTTTTATTATAAGTGAACTCCACTAATGGTAGGCATTCTTCCCAAGTCCCTTGTTGGTCAATCACCCAGGCTCTCAAAAGATTCTCTAAGGATTGGATAGTCCTCTCTGGCTGACCGTCATTCTGTGGGTGGTAAGCTGAACTGAGTCTCAATGTCCTGTGCAGGCTCTCCTTAAACCTCAAAGTAAACCTCGGGTCTCTATCAAATACCATACTAGTTGACACTCCATGCAGCCTGACTATCTCCCTCACATATAAATCCGCAAGTCTCTTCAACTTATATACTTCATGTTGATCGGGAGAAAATGTGCAGCCTTAGTCAACTGATCCACTGTCACCCAAATGGCATCATGGTTGTTCCTGATCCTCGGCAACCTAGAAACAAAGTCCATAGAAATATTGTCCCACTTCCACTCAGGGATCTCCAACAGTTGTAATAACCCAGGTGGACGTTGGTGCTTTACTTTCGCCTTTTGGCAGGTTAGGCATCTAGCCATATATTCAGCCACTTCCCTTTTCATCCCATTCCACTGATGAGTCATATTTTATACTCACATTTATAGTCATATGGCATCTTCTAAAATACCTTTTCTCTCTTTATTTATCGTGTTCAACATGTTTTTGCATTTCTTGCATTAAATTGGAGTTTTCATGAATACTTGTTATCTTTACTTTATATTTCGTAATTTCTCTATTTTGACCTTCGTCTATTATTTCGATCATAACTTTTTCTGCAGACCTTCTTTTTGGATGATTCTTTTTGCAATGGATTTCTGAATTTTTGGACTTCAATTTGGACATATGGATCATGCTGTTTGGAATTCAGAGCTATTTTCTATTAATTTTTGAAGTTCAGACTTAAAACATACCTTTTATATTTAGGGTTTCTACTTAGGGCTTTTATTTTATTTTTCGCAGAGGCCTTGGCCCATTTATTTTTGTTTTCTTTTAAGATCAATATTTATAGGGGTTAGAGGTCGAATTTCAGGGACCTAGTGATTTTTTTAGTTTTAATTTCCTTTTCATAATTTTGTTGGAGAATTTTATATTTCTGTAAGGACCTTCTTTCCTGATTTTGAGAGTAAAATTTATTTTGTTCCATTCGCTTGCTTGCGTCTCTTCGGATCCTATTGTGTTCTCAATTATTTGTTGTTGCAAAGCATCTCATCTCAAGCGTGGAGATCGATTGAGCACTCTGAGTTTTTCTTTTCACCATTTCGCACTTCTTGATTAAGATTTGTGCATGCATAATTTGATTAAATTTGGTTTTTGTTCTTGAATGTAATATCGATCAATTGGTTTCTATTGCATTTGAGTTTTGGACAAATTCGGTATAGTAATCCTAGTTTGCGTCTGTGGTTAGTGGGTTTAATTCATGTTAGTTTTAATTGTTCTTGTTTTCAATTATCATTTTTTTTTGTATTTTTGTTTGTTTTCGTCTTAATTGATCTCGTTATTTAATTTTTGTTTTCAATTTTTTTAGATATGTTTTCAAATTTTAAATTCAAATTCATTTTTAGATTCGTTTCAAATTTTGAATTCAGTTTCATTGTCAGATTTAGTTTTAGATTCATTTTCAAATTTTAAATTTGCATTCATTGTTTTGATCCGCTTTCATTTAAATTATTTTCGTTTTTAATTCATCTGAAAATCACAAACCCCTAATTTAATCACCGTTGCATGTTTAAAAATTGAAATGGAATGAATTTGTGTCCTTGTGAGATGACCTAGGTTTGCTCCCTATGTTGCATGTTTATTTGAAAAATCTAGTTTTGTTTGAAACCATTTTGACAACCACCAAAAGCTCTTTCGGACATTCTGATACATTTTAGTCGTATCAGGGTAGAAACTCATCCTGCCTTTATGCGCTTCCTCAAGTATCATCTGCTTCAGCTCATCCACTTGGGGGATGCACACTCAGTTCCGAAACTTAATCACCCCGTTCTCATCATAGTGGAACTCTAAGTCCTTTCCCTCACCTTTCTGCCTCATCATGTCTTGCAGGAAGGCATCTCCCTGTTGAGCAGCTCGAACGTATACCAAGAAGTCATTTTGAATCGTCGTTGCTCGAAGATACAAACTCCCCGGCCTCACCTCTATGGCCAAGTTCGTGTCCCGAAATTCCTCAATCAGTTCCATTTCTTTCACCATCATTGCTGCCATGTGCAATGACTTCCTATTCAATGCATCGGCCACCATGTTTGCTTTGCCAGGGTGGTAAGACAACATAAAGTCATAGTCCTTGAGGAATTCTATCCACCTCCTCTGCCGCATGTTTAGCTCCATTTGATCAAATAAGTACTTCAAACTCTTATGGTCGCTGAACACCTCAAATCTCGCTCTATATAAGTAGTGCCTTCATACCTTAAGAGCAAAGACCACTGCGACTAATTCCAAGTCATGAGTTGGATAATTGACTTCATAAGGATGCAACTGCCTTGAGACATAAGCAACCACTCTTTCGTCTTGCATCAAAACACATCCAAGTCCATGCCCGGACGCGTCACAATACATGTCAAACTTCTACTCCGTGTCGGGCAAAGCTAACATAGGCGCTAAAGTTAACTTTATTTTCAGTTCCATGAAACTAGCTTCACACCCCTTGATTCATTTAACTCTTTACCCTTGTGGGTCAGCTTCATCAAGGGTAAAGCTACCTTAGAAAATCCTTCAATGAACTTTCTATGGTAGCCTGCAAGTCCTAGATAACTGTGCACTTCAGTCACATTCTTCGGTCTCAGCCATCTAGTCACTGCTTCCACTTTTGCAGGGTCCACCATGATTCCTTCCTTTGACACTACGTGCCTAGAAACTGGATTTCTGACAGCTAGAACTCACACTTAGAGAATTTTACATACAATTGTCTCTTCGTCAGAATTTGCAAAACAATCCTCAAGTGCTTGGCGTGCTTTTCCCGAGTCTTCGAATAAATTAGGATGTCGTCAATGAATACCACCACAAACTTATCCAAAAACTCATGGAAGATCCTGTTCATGTAGTCCATGAACACCGCAGGTGCATTGGTCACTCCAAACGGCATCACCAAATACTTATAATAACCATACCGCGTCCTGAATGTCGTCTTAGGTACATTCTCATCCTTTACCCTGATCTGATGGTACCCCGACCTTAATTCAATCTTCGAGAATACCACAACTCCCCTCAATTGGTCCATCAAATCATCAATCCTTAGAAGTGGATACTTGTTCTTTATCATCACTTTGTTCAACTGTCGGTAGTCCACACACATCCTCATGCTCCCATCCTTCTTCTTCACCAAGAGCACTAGTACTCCCCACGGTGACACACTTGGTCTTAAAAAACTTTTCTGTAACAAGTCCTCTACTTGCTTCTTGACCTCTGCCAACTCTACTGGTGACATCCTATATGACATCACAGAAATTGGGCTTGCTCTCGGAATGAGGTCAATAACAAACTCTATTTATTTCTCAGGCAGTAACCCGGAAACATCTTTAGGGAAAACTTCTAAGAAATTCCTCACCACCGGGATGTACTCCGGCTCCACCACGCTTTCGGCCTCCATTGAAAATATTACCATAATGGCCTTGGCATTTGCCGTGTTCTCCCATGCTCTTTGGCTCATAAGTCTTGGAACCTTTGCCATTGTTGCACTAAAGATCAAAGTCTTCTCTCTACAGTCCAGCAGCACATGGTTGGCAGTTAGCCAATCCATTCTCAAGATTACGTCCAATTAAGAAAGAGGCAAACAAATCAAGTCCACCTCAAAGTCCCTGCCATGCACTATTATTGAACACCCTAGACACACCCATGACGTTATAACTGGTTTACCTGTCGGGATAGTCACCACAACATTACATGGCAATTCACTCACATACAAATTCAGACTCTTCACACAATCCACAGATACAAAAGAGTGCTTAGCATCCGAATCTAATAGTACATCAAGCAATCTGCCCTTAATTACACATTTACCTCAGATCAGCTCCTCAGATTGTGAAGCCTCTACTCCACTCATGGCAAAGACCCTCCCGGGGATACTTAGCTTCGGCCTCATGCTTCTTCTCAACTCAGGCCTCTGAGCTGTACTAGCACTGCTACTCCTCTTAGTGGCCCAACACACATTGGCAATTTGCCTTGACTTTTCACAATTGCTACAAGTTGTCCGTGGTTGTGGGTAGTCCTTCACTATGTGCGGCCCTCCACACCTGAAGCATTTGATCGGCCCTCTGAAAGAGCCCGATCCTAAGCCACTCTCACTACTCTTTTCTTGTGATGAAGTCCCTTTGGACTGTGAATTACTCAAGCCTCAATATGACCCCTTGGAGAATTTATGGGGTCTTTTATCTTGCCTAGTGTCCACTATCTTCTCTCTTGAATTGGCTTCAAAGATTCTACTCTTACTCACTAGAGTGGGCAAGTCAGTCAGCTGGAATACACTAACCGCAGCTCTAATCTCTGGCCTTAGTCAATGCTCAAACTGAGCATGCATGTCTTCCTCTCCCTCCTTATGCTGATAGTGAGGTCAGTACTTCGTTAGCTCTTGGAACTTTGCCGCATACTCCCCGACAGTCATACTCCCTTGTTTCAACTCAAAGAACTGTCTGGCCTTCTGTTTTTTCAGATCCTGGGGAAAGTAATTCTTTAGGAAGATCGCCTTAAAAGCCTCCAACTGGATATAAGCACCTTCTTGTGGCAAGGTTTGACTGATAAACATCCACCAGTCCTCCGCTTTTCCACACAGCAAGTATGTGGCATAGGCAACCTTGTGCTTTGTCCTTGCTCACACACTTCCCGAAACTTTCCAAAAGGTCACCCATCTCATAATTTCCCCAAGTTAAGGCGTAACTTTGGAATTCGTAAGTGATAGGCCACCGAAAAATGAATGCATTTTGTTGGTATAGGTAGTCCTAATCAATTCCTTTAAGCTATCCTTAATTGTATACACGGTCTCTGGATCCCTCTCATTCTGGTGTAAGTTCGATTCATTCATGTGCCCCTTACCGCTGGAAGCTTGCTAGGTCGCCACTCCTTGTCCATGCCACATTGCACCAGTGATCACTCCCCGCCCTCGCCTAGTGCCTGGGTTTCACACTTCTCATGCTTAGTTTCTGATATTTTAGGGCAATTAATGAATTCTCACTTGAGCAAGCCATGTCTCATTAATGAATCCATATTTTATTGAATTTTTACTAGCCTTTTTAGTGTTCTTTAATAGAAAAAGCAAATTTAGAAAGTGTAAATAAGATGAAAATTTTATTTAGGTAAAATATCATAGGTTTCTTAATTTTTGGTTAATTTATACTAATTTACATAGATATAATTTGCAATTTTGATCATTTGAATAATTGTGCAGGAATTTCTTGACTTATTCTATGGATTTTTAGCCTTTGAGAAAATTTGAGGTGAAAGTGACCACTTTCAGAAGTGATAATGGACACTACAACAAGCTAGATATAAAAGGCAAACCAAAGTGATCACTTTCAAAGGTGATAGTGGACACTTCAGAGAGCACAGATTTCAATAGACTTGTGCGTAGTCACTATCAGAAGTGATAGTGATAACTACAGCAAGAGCCAAACTGAGGCAGAGTTGCACGTAGCCACTTTCACCTACCATAGTAGCTACACGCACTTCATGTAACCACTGTCACATGCCATAGTGACAACTACAAAGAAGGAATGACAGGATTAGGAAGCTGTGCATAGCTGCTATCACTTATGATAGTAGCTACTATGGATGACGCCTACTTGACTATAAATAGATTTTTGGAAATTAGGGTTAGAGAGCATTTTACACTTTTAGATTTTTTCCATTTTGGGAATACTTGCAGAGCTTAGGTCAGCCTTGGGTGACAGCCAAGGATCCAACCTAGGGTTTGATTTCCAATTTTTCTCTTTACTTTCCTTTGATTTTTACATTGATGTCATTGAATTCTCTTTACTTTCATCTTGTATCTGTGAGGCCCATCCTTATGGAGGGCTAAACCTCTTGTAATCCCTAGTGAGTTTATTTAGATTCTTGAATTCCTGGGTACTGAATGTTAATAAGGCTGTGTGCTTTCCCTCTTAGATTTTGTCATTCTAGAACTTGTTTTGATTCTTCTTTGAGGCTACAATTTTCATATGCAATTATGAACATGATAGAGGCATTTCTTTCAAATTTGTACCCACTTGGCCATATAGCTTACCTTGCATTTTGCCCTTTGTTTAGCCCCTTTGAGCCTTATTGACCATTCTTTGGCTTCTAGCACATTATAAGCCTTATTGAATGTTAATACAATTCCTTTTCCTTCAGGAGTTTCTTCTTCCCAATCTCTTGAATTGAATTAATGGTTAAATGAGGGAGACATTGCATAATTAACTCTGATTTGTTTTAATGAGATTCTAAACTTGGTTTACTTAATTCTGGGTTTATTTCTAAGGTTACTTAATCTTAGGAAGAGGGATTGGAGCCTATTAAAATTGCTTAATTTCGTGTGGGATTGTAAGGTTGATTCTCGCTTGTTGAATTAATCTAATTAAAAGGAAGAGAAAGAGTGTTCAATATTGAAAGGAATAGGGATAGAATCAAGTGAACGAACTAGGGATTACTGCATCTTATTGATTAAGTTTTATAATTTTGTTTCTTACTTTTATTATTAAAGTTGGAATCATGTATAACCCCCATTTAATTGCTTTCATAGCGAATGCTTGTAACATGTTTGATGCACATTTTCAACCAAAGTCATCAGAGACAACCTAGGCTTGCACCTAGACTATACAAAATTTTTTCTACATATTTTGATGTGGATTGACAACAAATCTTTATGCAATCTGAACGATCATCACTCGCTCAAGCGAGATTCACACATAGGCACTTTGGTAGCTCCTGACTATCTCGCTCAGGCGAGATCTCAGCTCACTCAAGCGAGACCTTTCTCGGTCAAGCGAGATTGAGGCAAAGTGCAAACCTTATCAGCATGAAGTTCTTACTCAGGCTAGCCATATCTCGCCTGAGTGAGACTTAAAGATTTTGTGCTCTTTGCTTTTCTTTTTTCCACTCTTCATTTCATCAAGTCTTGCCCTTAATATTTAGCACACAAAAAGAGGATCAAATGTCTTCATATAATTGACAAACTTAAAGCTATAACTACTAAATTTCAAGGGCTAGAATTTAAATGACATGAAATATAAATTGCATAGAATTAAAAGGAATCAAATAACTGTCAAAATATACATTGAAGATTACTAAAATGTGGCACTTATCAAGTACACATTATATTTGTGTTGCTACGGCTAACCAATGACTACTCATACTTGTGGAAGACCTTAAGGGATCCTAGGAGTAATGATGGTGTGATTGTAATATATGTATTGTAATATATTGATTGTGTAATTATAATATGTGTGTTATAACATATTGGTTGGAGTGATTATAATATATGTATTGTAATAATATGGACGAGTGCAATTATAATATATATGTTGTAACATATTAATCGATGTGATCATAACACATGTACTATGTCATATTGGTCAGTGTAAACTTATATTGAATAGTATGATTTTAGTGTATGTTTTTAAATTATTTCTAATATGGTTGTCATGTTGTTTGATCTATTGTGAATTAATTAAATCATTATTTCAATTTAATTTTTAGTGGTGAGGAGAAGACTCATCTTTACTTACATTTTAGGAAATAGAGTATGACCATTCTCAGAAGATTGGTTAGATTGATCCAGACTAAGATCATATTTTCTGGGTTTTGGTGTGGGAGTGATATGCTTATTAAGATCTAATGTATTTTGATTTTTGTTCTTATGTAATTATTTAATTTAAGTTCTAATTTAATTTTATCATAACTTGTAAATATTACACTCATATATTTTAATAATACAAATGAAGTAATTGTTTAATGCTGTTTAAATTTTATTTTATTTGATAACTTATATTATGATTAGAAATATTTATATTATTTTAAATTCTATATTTTAAGTAATTATTAAATTTTTCAGGATTGACGGGTGAAAAATAAAATTTTCAATTCTTTTTGTAAGTTTTCTTTTATTACAAATAATAAAAGATGAAATAAAATGGTTTATAGAAATAGAAACATCACAAAATTTCAAAACAAACCAATGATAATAATAATAATGAAATGGCTAGTGATGGTTCCAAGTTAGAAAAGCAACATGGGATGTTTGCGATGATAGGTATAACGACTCTTCTAGTACTAAATTTCTGA
This sequence comes from Abrus precatorius, assembly GCF_003935025.1. Classification (NCBI taxonomy): domain Eukaryota; kingdom Viridiplantae; phylum Streptophyta; class Magnoliopsida; order Fabales; family Fabaceae; genus Abrus; species Abrus precatorius. The sequence continues at coordinate 12,933,937 of NW_020874428.1, read as the reverse complement.
TGCCATTTTTATATTATAGCAACTCAGCAAACACCAAAATCTAATAGCATTTTTTTTTCAAGCAAATACAAGTGTAAGTACACAAGTATATATTTTGTTTTTTTTGTTTTTTGTTTCTAAAAGAGAGAGCTAACATACATATTGTATTTCCACATTCGTCATTTCAGAGATAGAACATTATTCCAACATCTCATCATTAGTAAGATTAATCACAATTAGATAATCTGAAAATGCCTCTATATATTATAAATATCAGTTGATCCATCAGGTAAAATAGTCGTAATACTTTAACACAACTTAAAATAATAACATTATCCAAATACATATTCTAGCATAACCAAACTCCCTAAGAGTAGTTCCCCTAATAATATAAACATATAAAATCATCACATCAATTGTAAGGAGAATAATCCTCGATAAGATCAAACTCCTCAAAAGAACTAGGGGAAGAAGGACTAAAAGTAGAAGCAAGATCTCTATCGTTCTCCTCGATCCATTCAGCAGTGCGAGGGGGTGAATAAGTAGCAAATATCCTTCTCAGAAGGTAGGTTCCATGCCTTCACCTTGTTCATGTCCATCTATATATATACACAAGAGAAATAGCACAACACAAGACAAATCAATGGGGTGAGTTCTCCACACATAAACAATCATCCAATCAGCCATACCCCAAGGAAGGTGGCGTCACAATCACAAACAATATCAACAATTAACACGCATTATTAAGTACTTAGTAAGATATCAGAGGAAAAACGACAGTCATACTCAGCACCAAATTCCAGACTCAATCAACAATACCTAGTAGTAATGCATATGATGCATGAATGCAAGTTTCAACCTCCTCCATATAGTCTCTCATGTTTCAACAATATGAAAATGATACATGGGGATCCTATCACCAAAATCATCAAGTCATCAACCACCAAAATCAACAAGGCGATCGGAGGATGCCATTCCCTATGAAAGCAAAAATAGAAATATAGATATATCATAATCAATGATCAATCGGACGCATACGCCCATCAGTAGTTAATTAGACGCATACACCCATTAGTTTTGGGAATGGACCTCAACGACCATTGAATGTGTGGTTCTTGTCAGGCTTGGCAAAGGTTTGCATGCTCACGACCTAGCCACAGTGAGCTAAACTGCGCCCCCTAGGTCGATTATTCCCTTTTTACCACCCCCTGTAGGTCTGACATGGGACTTGAACCTCCAACACCATCAGTTGTACACTGTTAATGCCTTATCACTTGTAAAAGTATGATGCATGTCGTAAAGCTTATCATTTTCTTTCACAAGTTTTCTCATTTTAACATAGCCATCTCAGAGCAAAATGCACAGATAGAAAAATAGCCATATAGGGATCCCATCATGGCAAACTCCATGTGGTCAACATCAATAACCAGTTTTTGGCTTTCATCATAATCAAATTTCATCAGTTCATCAACATTTTACAAATTCAGTCGTCCATCTCGAACATGGACTCAAACACATTATCATTTTTCATTATCACCAGTACAACCGTCCATCTTATTCATGGACTCACACATTATCATTTCTCATTATCATAGATATAGATGTCCAACTCATTCATGGACTCAAAACATATTCTTGTTTCTCATTATATCATAATTTCATTAAGCCAAGTGCAGCACCTCGGTGAACAATATTCAAATCAAACTACTTGTAATCTCATCAACAACTTCACTCTCAACCAATCAAACCTTTCAAATCAAATCACTTGAAATCTCATCACAAGTTTCACTCTTAGTAAACTAACTCTCAAATCAACCACTTGAAATCTCATTACCAATTTCATTCTTAGTAAACTAAACCTTTACTTCCTCATTCCTATCATACCTGAAAACTCACTCAATCTTATTAGATCATAAACCTATTCTAACACTTGCTTCCTTTAAATGTCTAATCTCTTTAAATTAATTTATTTCTATCACCCAAACCTCATGAGTCCTTACTACCCCAATTCCATTTTTAGTATTCTAATTTTCTAATCAATGTCTAAACCATTCCAAACCATCATTTTATCCTTAAGCAAGTGAATTAATTCCCAAACTCATATGGCTTTACCTCTCAATTTTTCACTCTCCACCAAGGATAGTCGTTCAGACTTAGAGTCTATCAAACTCTTTTCACACTCTCATGGTCTTTGTACACAAGCATATCCATCAAATCAACATAAACACTTTGTTCACCATTCATTTCTCAAACAGCCCTTAAGGCACAAACTTCATCAAATTCACATTGAATCATCATCACAAAACAGCTACACTTTATCAAATATTTATCAATTAATTTATGTTTCAAATGAATGATGCATGTGACTCACTTTCCACTAGCCTTTCACGGCACATTCACACTGTGAACAACAACACATCCACCCATTTACTCAACCATTGATGAATCCATATTTTGACTCATTTTAGTGTAATTCTAACCCATTTGATAAGGAAAACATGTAAGAAACAGCAGAAAAATTAGAAAAATAGAATGATTGAAGGGTTTCTTTTATTATGTAGTTAGCTTAACATTTGTGAAATTTATGCTTGTTTTTGTAGGAATAATCTGAGCTAGGTTCATGGAAAAGGAATATCAATGGAAAGGAAGAGGAAGAATAGCAGTTCTGGACTCCAAAACACAAGAACTATGAAATGTAGGCTGGGCATGATCACTATTGTCAATGAAAGTGATCACTGCAGAGCTCAAGGAAGAAGTAAAGTCTGGGCGTAACCACTTTTACCCGCAAAAGTGAGTGTTCCAGAGAAGCCTCAGACTCAGCAGGCTCTGAGTAACCACTTTTATCAGCGAAAGTGAACGTTCTAGATAAGGTAGAACTTCAGCGAGCTCTGCGTGGTCACTCTTATTGGCAAAAGTGAATGTTCCAGAAAAGGCAAAATTTCAGAGTATTCTGCATAACCACTTCTATCATTGAAAGTGGATGTTCCAGAGAGCCCTCAACTTGATAAGTTGTGCGTGACCACTTGTACTCATAAAAGTGATTACGCACAACATCTCGACCTTCTGCGTTGCAACTCTTAGCAGCGAAAGTGATAGTTCCAATTTCCAGAAACCACATGAGCGTCTGCGTGGCCACTATTATCAGCAAAAGTGACAACACACAGAATCGGGATTTCTATAAATACATGTCTTAAGCTCAGAACTCAGGGTCTTTTATTCATTTTTCATTTTTTCTGTTAGATTCTTGTTGAGAGAGAGTGAGAGAGAGGAGTGGGTCAAACCTCGAAGCTTCAAGAAGAGGGATTGGATTGGATCTCGTGGCTATGGCTTTTCTGAGTTTTTTCTCTTCTTCTCCTTCTTTCTCTTTCTCTATCATAATGTCTGTGTAATTCTCCATAGTTAGGAGGTTATGGAACTCGAATTTATGTATTGATTTGATTCTTGCTTCTGAAATTTGAGTTTTGGGATTAATTGAGTTGTTAATTATGCACTTTATGTGATCTTTGAATGGGAATTTATTTGATTAATCAAAGAGGAACATTTGCCAATGGAATTGGATTTGATTCTCTGATCTGAATTAACAACCAAAATTAGGGGTTTCTTAGGGATAAGTACACTTTATTCTGCAATCCTACTGTTCTAAGTCTTAATGCAACATGAAATTGAACTTCACCTAAGGGATTAGGGGGGATTAGTGGATTGTTAGGGTCAATGAGTTAAGGGATTAACCTTTGACTAGTTATATGTGAAACTGATTGTCAATTAAGCAATTGCTTAAATATTCAGAAGTATAATTGAATTAACATTGACATTCTTGTGAAGTAAATTCCTAACTATTCTTCATTCCTATCTCATTTCATCACAACCGTTACATTCTATTTTTACTGCAAGTTTAATTCTTTGTATTGTTCTGGTTCTTGACTTTTGAATGTTGCAAATCTTCCAAATTCGTATGCTCAAATGGTGATTGTAGTGATAATTGATTTCCTAATTCCCTATGGAGACGATATTTTGATCTTAAAAATTACTCATTACTTGCTGCAATTCCTAGTGCACTTGCTAGTGTAGAGAATTCCAACAACAAGTTTTTGTTGCTGGGGAATTTGAGTTTCAATATCATTAACAGAAAAATTGGTAGATTGAGTTTTTGTTTTCTTAATTTTTCTCTGTAGTTAGTATTATATTCAAGTACTCTGTTCTGATTTTTAAAGATAAGTGTAGGATACAGTAGACAATTTTTGCATGATTCTGTAATTCTACATAATTCCGCAGTTGTTAGATTGGACTTTGATATGATTTTGCTGATATTTTTCTGCATAATCTGTATTAAAAACAAAAATAAAGCCACTTTGATATTTGATCCGGAGATAAACCCAATTCTAATGAGGTTAAGAAGTGAAGCAAGATTTAAGCAACGTCAAAGAGAGGAACATGAAAGTTCTATACCTCCACCTCAACCCAGTCAGATTCTAAGACAACTAAAGATAGGAGAACAACCAAGACTGAGAATACTAGGGGACTATGCAGTTCCTAATTTACAAGGATTCAGTTCTTCTATTCTGAGACCTACAATTCAGGCCAACCACTTTGAGATAAAACTTGCACTTCTAAATCTGGTACAACAAGACCAATTTGCTGGACACCATTCAAAAGATCCAAATCTGCACATCTCCAATTTCTTGCAACTTTGTGACACGATTAGATTCAATGGGGTAAGTGAGGATGCAATTAGAGTTAGATTATTCCCATTCTCATTGAGGGATAAAGCCAAGTGCTGGCTTCAAGCCCAGCCACAAGGGAGTATATCAACATGGGCTGATTTGGTGAACAAGTTTCTAATAAAGTATTTTCCCCCTTCAAAAGCTGCAAAAATCAGAGGGGAGATTACATATTATGTTCAGCAAGATGGAGAGCCTTTGTATGAGGCATGGGAAAGATACAAGGAGTTATTAAGGAAATGTCCTCATCACCGCATACCTGAGTGGATGCAACTTGAAACATTCTATAATGGAATGACTGCTGCAACTAAAACCATGATAGATGTAGCAGCTGGTGGTTCATTGAGTTCAAAGACTTTGGAAGAAGCCCAGTAAATCATAGAAATGATGGCATCTTCGATGTATCAGAATATGAATGAAAGACAAGTTTCAAGGAGAGGAGGATATGATGTAAAATCCATAGAAGCCATGTTTGCTCAAAATCAACTTCAGAATTAACAATTTTCTGAACAGCTTATTGCCTTGACTCAATAAATAAGTAATATGCAGACTAGTGTGATTCAAAATTCACAAATGAGTTGTGATTTCTGTGGTGGCAACCATGTGAATGGAGCTTGTGATCCCACAGTTATAGAACAACCTGATCAAGTCAACTATATGGACAATTATCAAAGGCCACAACAACCATATCCACCTGGTTTCCAGCTAAATAACAAGAGAGGACAACAGTTTTCTAAGTGGAATCCACAGAATTCTAATGTAAAAGGAAATACAGCTATTGCACCGTTCCAAAGTGCAGCTCCTCAAGTCCAGCAACAATATTTTCAAGGAAGTTTTTCTGCACAATTTTAGAAAAACCAAGGGTATTCAAATTCAAGACCCTTGAGTGAGAAAGTGAATGGAATTGAAGAGACACTACTGCAATTTATGAAGGTGACATAAACTAATTTAAAAAATCAAGAAAGTTCTATAAAGAAGCTAGAAACACAGATTGGGCAGTTAGCTGAGCAACTGGCCAATAGAGATGATGGAAGGTTTCCTAGTAGCACAATAGTGAACCCAAAGGAGCAATGCCAAGCCATAACCACTAGAAGTGGAGTAGTGGTCTCCAGCCCAAGAAAGAAAAATGAAGTCATAAATTCGAATGAGAAAAGTGAGCTGAAATAAGAAGATTTTGAAAGTGGGAAATACACTATGCTGAAGAGGAGAGAAGAAGAAGAAAACTGCAGTAACAACCAAGAAAAAAGGGGCAAGAAACAGAGATTTGAGCAGGCCTGCAAGCCTATTAATGAAGAGTAGTACAAGAGATTACCTTTTCCAAAAAGAGTATAAGATCCTAAAAAAGAAAAACAGTTTGAAAGGTTCATTGATGTGTTCAAGAAGCTCCAAATTAATATACCATTTGCAGAGGCATTAAAACAAATGCCTTCATATGCAAAGTTTATGAAAGAGCTCTTGTCTAACAAGAGGAAGTTGGACATGGAAAAATTGGTACCATTCACTGAAGAATGCAGTGCAATTTTGCAGAGAAAACTGCCTCAAAAGTTAAAGGATCCAGGGTCATTTAGCATACCCTGCTCCATTGGAAATTGCACAGTTGGAAAAGCTTTGTGTGACTTGGGAGCTAACATAAATTTAATGCCTTTAGCCATTATAAAGAAGCTGGGAATTGAGGAGGTGAAGCCAATTGGGATTACATTACAATTGGCTGACAGATCATATATATATATATCCCTATGGAGTAGTGGAAGATCTTTTAGTCAAGGTGGACAAATTTATATTTTGTTTAGACTTTGTTATACTAGATATGGAGGTAGATTGATGATGGGTTTTTCCTTGAGGTGTTTAAAATATTTGTCGCAAATCCTCATCCCAAAGGTAATGCTTGACATCCCAAAGGTAATGCTTGACATCATTCTTGATCTTTTCCCTTTTACTCCTTTGTGCATCTGCTGGAAAAACTCCTGCAACTAAAAAGTTTACAATATCAGCAAACCAAGGTAACTTTGAAGTACACAACTCTAATAGTTGCTCATCAGGGAAATCATCTTTTAGAGGAGTGAGTTTAGGGACTCCCTCTATCCTGCTCAAATGGTCTGCCACCAAATTTTGTGCTCTACTTCTATCCTTTATCTCTACATCAAATTCTTGAAGTATAAGCATCCACCTTATTAGCCTTGGCTTCGAATCTGTCTTTTTCAAAAGGAAATTAAGAGCAGAATGATCAGTAAACACCACAACTTTTGACCCTAGCAAGTATGATCTAAATTTATCCAAAGCAAATACTATGACCAATAGTTCCTTTTCAGTTGTGGTATAGTTACATTGTGCATGATCCAAAGTCCTATATGCATAATAAATGACATGTGGATCCTTACCAAACCGCTGTGCCAAGACAGCACCCACAGCAAAATTGGATGCATCACACATGAGCTTAAATGGAAGTGTCCAGTTTGGTGGTTGAATGATGGAGGTTGTGGTCAAGGCTGTCTTAAGACAATCAAACGCCTCCTTGCACTTGGCTCCAAACTCAAAATCAATATCTTTCTGCTGTAACTTGGAGAGAGGAAGGGCTATCTTGGAAAAATCCTTGATAAAATGCCTGTAGAAACCTGCATGGCTAAGAAATGCACGCACCTCTCGAACATAAGAGGGGTAAGAAAGTTGTGAAATGACATTAAGCTTAGCAGGATCTACCTCAATTCCCTTCTCAGATATTATATGACCTAAGACTACCCCCTGCCTAACCACAAAATGGCATTTCTCAAAGTTCAGAACAAGGTTAGTCTCTATACATCTTTGTAAAACTCTATCCAAGTTTACTAAACATGTAGAAAATGATGACCCATATACAGTGAAGTCATCTATGAAGACTTCAATACAATGCTCAACCAAGTCAGAAAATATGCTCAACATGCATCTTTGAAATGTACCGGGAGCATTGCAAAGCCCGAATGGCATTCTCCTATATGCAAATGTACCGAATGGGCATGTAAAAGTGGTCTTCTCCTGATCCTCAGGAGCTATGCATATTTGAAAATAACCAGAGAATCCATCTAGGAAACAGTAGTGAGACTTACGTGCCAGGCGCTCTAGCATCTAATCTATGAAAGGTAGAGGAAAGTGGTCTTTCCTGGTCACCTGGTTGAGCCTCCTATAATCAATGCAGACTCTCCAGCTGTTCTGCACTATAGTGGATAAGAGCTCATCCTTCTCAGTCTTCACCACTGTAATCCCTGACTTTTTGGGCACCACCTACATTAGGCTCACCCATGTGCTATCTGATATCGGGTAGATGATGCCTGCCTGGAGTAGCTTGGTGATCTCCTTCTTCACCACCTCCAATATGATCGGATTTACCCTTCCCTGGGGCTGTCTAACTGGCTTGGATCCCTCTTCTAACAAAATCCGGTGCATGCATAGGGAAGGGCTGATTCTAGGGATGTCAGCCAAGTGTCCACTTTTGCCTTTGAAAGTGTCCACGCGCAATTCTCGTAAATCTGTCAATTCTCGGGAGTTGCCACTATTGGTCTTGAAAGTGGGAACTTTGGATGCGCGTAGCCACTTTGAAAGGCAATAGTGGCCACGCGCATCATGCTTCAACATTGGCGTCCCTGGAGCTCTCTGGAGTTGCCACTTTTGGACTTGAAAGTGGGAACTTTGGATGCGCGTAGCCACTTTGAAAGGCAATAGTGGCCACGCGCATCATGCTTCCAATTTGGCGTCCCTGGAGGTCTTTGGAGTTGCCACTTTTGGATTTGAAAGTGGGAACTTTGGATGTGCATAGCCACTTTGAAAGGCAATAGTGGCCACGCACATCATGCTTCCAATTTGGCGTCCCTGGAGCTTCTGGAGTTGCCACTTTTGGACTTGAAAGTGGCTACTTTGGAACCTTTAATGCCCAGACTTGCTGTAGTTGCCACTTTTGCTCCTAAAAGTGGCTACTTTGGGGGCAACTTTCATCCAAGGGCCAAGATTTCTCAAAATTAACTTGGGAACTCTGCAAAATTATCAAGATAATTAAAATTGCAATTTATATCTATGTAATTAAATGCAAATTAACTAAAAACTAATAAACCAATGATATTTACTCAAAATGTGATTTCTATATTATTTTCACTATCTAAGTCCATTTTTTCTATCAAGGAGCACCAAAAAGGCAAGTAAAAATATAATAAAAAGTGGATTCATCAAAGTGATCCATAGATGAACAAATTCCACAAAGCATGGCTGGAATGGATGGAGGTGGAGGTGTATATGCAGCAGAATTCTTTTGGATGGATGCCAACTGTTTTACCATAGAAGCCAACTCATCTAGCTTATGCTCCAGCTTGTGTGAATCTAAAGTTTGAATTTCATTAACACTCCTGGACATGATGGAATTTTTCCTTGTAGCAAACTGTTGAGAGTTAGCTGCTATATTCTTAATGAGGTTTCTAGCGGCAGCGGGAGTCTTGTCAACTAGGGCTCCCTCACTAGCTGCGTCGATCATGGTCCTATCCATTGGGTGTAAGCCCTCATAGAAGTATTGGATTAGGAGCTGGTCACTTATCTGATGATGGGGGTAGCTAGCACAAAGTCTCTTGAAATGCTCCCAATATTCATACAAACTTTCCCTCTCTAGCTGCCTAATACCACATATTTCCTTTCTTATTGAGGCAGCCCTTGAGGCAGGGAAAATTTTTTCCAGGAACAATCTCTTGAGGGTGTCCCAACTTGTAATAGAGCCAGGTGGAAGATAATATAGTCAATCTTTAGCCAAATCCATAAGAAAGAACGGAAAAGCCTTCAATTTCACATGCTCTTTAGGCACACCTTGTGGTCTCATTGTAGAGCAAACAATATGAAATTCCTTGAGGTGTTTATGTGGATCTTCACCTGCAAGACTATGAAATTTCCGCAAAAGATGGATTAGGCCAGTTTTAAGAACAAAAAGGGCATCCATATCCGGGTATTGGATACACAAAGTCTGGTAAGTCAGGTCCGGTGCGGCAAGCTCCTCAAGTGTCAGGTCATTTTCTACCATTTCTAAAGGTTCATAATTTAAAGAATGCAGAAAAGAATATATGGAAGATGGAGAAGATGGTTCCTTTATATGTGCAGGAGAAGATGGTTCCTCAGTATGTGCAGAGTTTTGTCTATTAAGGTTCCTAAGATTCCTATGGAATGTCCTATCAATTTCAGTATTTGGAGGATATAAATCTCCCAGATTTTATCTGGTCATTCATTAGGAATTAGCTATGAAAAATTGAAAAGAAGGAAACTAATGAAGCAGTAAAAATGCAGAAATGACAATTATGAAGAAAAACTAACATCTAAGTGCAGTAAAATAAAGCATTAACACCAAATAGCAAAAATAGAAAGAAATTGCAAACTATGGAACAAAAATATGCAACACACAAACACGAATTTTGTAGAATTATGCAGCAAAAACAGAGTATAGTGCAGCAAACAAAAATGCAGTGTGGCAAACTAAAGTGTAGAAGTTAGAATTCAAACAATATGTAGAAAACAACAATCCTTAGTTCATCCACAAAGATTCTATCCTCATTCCACTCAAGATTTAACATTCATCCTTTCTCCCATGAATTAGGTTAATTTAACAAGCGAAAATCAACCTTGTGGTCCCAACGAAATTACGCAATTTGTTAGACTCTAATCTCTCATCCCAAAGTTACGCAACCTTAGAATTAAATCTAGGATTTAGCAATCCCTAATTTAGAATCTCCTTAAACGAATTAGGGTTAATTAAGCAATATCTCCCTCATTCACCATTAATTCAATTCAAGAGACAAGGAAGAAGTAATTCATGAGAAGAAAGGAATTATATTATCATTAAATTCAAGGAACTCAAGAATCTATGTGAACTTACCAAGAATTACACAAAATTTAGCCCTCCATGGAAATGGGGGTCAAAAACGCAATTGGGAAATGCAGAAAATTCATTAACATTAATGTAAAAGCAAGAGAAATGAGAAACTAAACCCTAGGTTGAACCCTTGGTTGTCACCCAAGGTTGCCCTAAGCTCTGGAAAACGTCCTAAATTTAGTAAAGAAGAGAAAAGGTTCAAAAAGTGTAGGAACTCTCTACCCTAATTTGGCAAAAATCTATTTATACTAAATCTGACGCCCTCTAAAGTAGTTACTTTCATTCTTTCATAGTAAAGACGTGCAACATCAGTTGGATTTTGCCTCTCTGGAGTGATTACTATGAACTTTCATAGTAACCACGCGCAGCACTGGGACATTTTGGACTCTCTGGAGTGATCACTATAAACTTTGATACTAACTACGCGCAGCACCTTCAATTCTTCATGCTCTGGAGTGATTACTATGAACTTTCATAGTAACCACGCGCAAGTTTAGTGGATTCTGGGCTGCTGTAGTTGTCACTTTAAGCTTTGAAAGTGATCACTTTGGTCCCTTTGCTTGAAGTGGCTTGCTGTAGTTGTCACTATCAATCTTGAAAGTAGTTACTTTCACCTCAAATTCCTCAAAATCCAATAATTCTTCAAAATAAGCTTGGGAATTCCTGCCACAATATTCAAATGATCAAAACATGTAAAATAAACTATCTAAATCAATGTAAATTAACCAAAAACTAAGAAATCTATATTATTTAGCCTAATTGGAATATTCATCTTATTTACACTATCTAAGTCTATTCTTTTCTATAAAAAGTAATAAATGATGTATAAAAATTTAGTAAAATGTGGATTCATCATAGATGCTGATATCCCTCTCATTCTAGGAAGGTCATTTCTAGCAACAGGGAGAGCTTTGATAGATGTGCAAAAAGGTGAATTAATGCTAAGGTACAAGAGGAGAAAGTCATTTTTAATGTATTTGAGGCCATCAAACATCCAAGTGATGATATGAGCTACAGAAGATTGATGTAATAGATGCTGTGATACCGCATTCCTTGGAGAAATTTGATGAAAGTGCAGTTTTGGAAAGCACATTAGCTGCAACAAAATGTAGTATTCATGAAGAGCAAGATGAGGAAATGAAAGATTGCATTCTGCAATTAGATTCCCTTCCCTGTATGAACAAGGAAATAAACCAACTCAAGGAAGAACTACATCAAGAAGAAGAGAAGAAAGATGAGCCAAAAGTGGAGCTTAAGCAATTACCTTCTCATTTGAGGTATGCGTTTCTTGAAGAGGGCCATAACAAACCTGTAATAATAAACAACAATCTGTAGAAAGACCAAGAAAAAAAGCTCTTGAGATTGTTAAGAGAGCATAAATCTACACTAGGATGGAAGATTTCATATCTGAAAGGTATAGATCCCTCTTTCTGCATGCATAGAATTTTATTTGAGTAGAATTGCAAGCTTGTTGTCCAATCTCAAAGAAGACTTAATCCAACTATGAAGGAGGTAGTGAGGCAAGAGGTGATGAAACTACTAGATGCAGGAGTTATTTATCCAATTTTAGATAGTTCATGGGTGAGTCTGGTTCATGTGGTGCCTAAGAAAGGAGGTATAACTGTTGTTCCAAATGAAAAAAAATGAATTAATACCCACTAGGACAGTAACCAAATGGCGAATGTGCATAGATTATAGGAAGTTGAATGATGCATCAAGGAAAGATCATTTTCCTCTTCCATTTGCTGACCAAATGCTGGAGAGATTGGCTGGGTTTGACTACTATTGTTTCCTAGATGGATATTCTGCTTACAACCAGATTGCAGTTGACCCAAGAGACCAAGAAAAGACAACATTCACTTGTCCTTTTGGAGTTTTTGCATATAGAAGGATGCCATTTGAGTTGTGCAATGCTCTAGCCACTTTTCAAAGGTGCACGTTGTCCATTTTTTCTGATATGATTGAAAGAATTATAGAAGTTTTTATGGATGATTTTTCTGTATTTGGTAATTCTTTTGATCAGTGTCTAGTAATTTATCTCTTGTTTTGCAGCGTTGTCAAGACTCAAATCTTGTGCTCAATTGGGAAAAATGCCATTTTATGGTACAAGAAGGAATAGTCTTAGGACATAAGATTTTAGCAAGGGGAATGGAAGTAGATCCTGCAAAAGTAGAAGTAATTGAGAAACTGCCTCCACCTGTAAATGTTAGAGGAATAAGAAGCTTTTTGGGACATGCTGGATTCTATCGCAAGTTCATTAATGATTTTTCTAAAATTGTCAAGCCATTGAGTGAATTGTTGAGTAAGGATGTAGAATTTGTTTTTGATGATAAGTGCTTAGCAGCTTTTAATACTTTGAAAGAAAAATTAATTTCTGCACCTGTACTTGTTAAACCAGATTGGAAATTACCTTTTGATGTGTGATGCTAGTGATGTAGCTATAGGAGTAGTTTTAGGCCAAAGAAAAGACAAGAAATTGCATGTTATTCATTATACTAGTAGAGTTCTTAACCCTGCACAAATTAATTACACTACTACTCAAAAAGAACTCTTAGCTATAGTTTTAGCATTTGACAAGTTTCGGTCTTATTTGATAGGTCCAAGGTTATAGTTTACACTGACCATGCTGCTTTTAAGTATCTTTTGTCAAAGCAGGATGCCAAGCCCAACTTATTAAGGTAGATTTTACTCCTTCAAGAATTTGAGTTAGAGATCAAAGACAAGAAAGGAAAGGAGAATGGAGTTGCTGACCACTTGTCAAGATTACCACTTGAAGCAATACCATTTGAAGTGGAGCAAATAAAAGAGGAGTTTCCAGATGGGAGTTTATTCAAGATTGAATTCCAGCCCTGGTATGCTGATATGGCTAACTTTAAAGCTACAAATCATGTTTCAAATTGGATGAGTTGGCAGCAGAGAAAGAAATTCTTCCATGACAGCAAATATTATGTGTGGGAAGATCCATTACTGTTCAAAATTGGAATAGATGAGCTGCTGAGAAGGTGTATACCAGAGGAAGAGCGGAAAGATGTTTTGTGGCATTGTCATAGTTCAGAATATGGAGGACACCATGGTAGTTCAAGGACAGTAGCCAAGGTCCTGCAATTTGGTCTTTTCTGGCCCACATTGTTTAAGGATGCTAAGAACTATGTGGAGAGATGTGATAGATGCCAGAGAATGGGAAATATTTCCAAGAAAAATGAGATGCCACTGCAAAACATACTTGTGGTAGAGCTATTTGACATGTGGGGAATAGACTTCATGGGTCCTTTCCCTACTTCATTCTCGAATGAGTACATGCTAGTAGCAGTGGACTATGTGCCTAAATGGGTGGAAGCAATTCCTACCAGATCTAATGATGCAACGACTGTTATTTCATTCATCAAAAAGAACATTTTCTCAAGATTTGGAGTTTCCAAAATTCTGATAAGTGATAGAGGAAGCCATTTCTGCAACAAATATCTAGAATCAGTCCTAGAGAAGTATGGAGTCAAGCATAGAATAGATACACCCTATCACCCTTAAACAAGTGGTCAAGTGGAGGTTTCCAACAGAGAAATAAAACAGATTTTGGAGAAGGTGGTGAGTAATTCAAGGAAGGACTGGTCCAAGAAAGTGGATGATGCTCTGTGGGCATACAGGACAACCTTCAAGACACCAATTGGCATGTTTACTTATCAGGTAGTGTATGGAAAGGCCTGCCACTTACTAGTGGAGCTAGAACATAAAGCCTTTTGGGCTGTAAAATGGTTGAATTTTGACCAAGCTAGTGCAGGAAACAAAAGACTGCCAAAATATACAAGGAAAGGACCAAAAACCTGGGCAGTCTATGTTACTTTTTAATTCAAGGTTAAGATTGTTTCTAGGGAAGTTAAAATCTAAGTGGTCTGGACCTTTTGTGGTGAAAGAAGTCTCATCATATGGTGCTATACTGATAGCAGATCCCAAGGATGGCAGAGAATTCAAGGTGAATGGGCAAAGACTGAAAATCTACCTTGGAGGTCAAATTGAGAAAGCCCAAGTGTGTTTAAAATTGGTTCCTCTTGAGTGAGGAACAACTAATGTCAAGCTAGTGACATTAAAGAAGCACTTTGTGAGAGGCAACTCACATTTCTAACTCACTTTAAGTTTTTTGTATTGTTTTAGATGTTTACAATTCATATTTACATATTCTGTAGTTTTTGCAATTTATAATTCTGCATATTCATGTCTTATAATTTTCTGCAAGTTCTGTTGCATCTGATTTCCTGAAGTGGATATCATAATTGATTAGAGATTTGAGATGGTGAATGTGTATTTGAAAGATTAGGATTCTGCATATTCATGTTTTACAATTCTATGCAAATTCTGCAAATATGTTGCTGCATCTGATTTTCTGAATTGAATATCATAATCAAGTAGAGATTTGAGGTTGTGAGAAGTAAATTGAAGGATTAGAGTGTGAGAAGTGAGTTAATTGAGGTTTTAGATGCATTTGATTAATGAAAAGAGTCACTATTTTGCAGGAAAGAAGCTATGCAGAGAATGCATTTTAAAGATCTCTGCTGGAACAATGACTTTTACTAATAAAAGTGATCACGTAGAGGCATCAAGGTAAACACGCTCCTCTGGAACAGTCACTCTCACTGATGAGAGTGATCACGCAGAGGCAGATGAGAAAACATACTCTCTAAAATGCTCACTTTCCCTGGCAAAAGTGGTTACGCACAGGTAAGTTTGATTTCTCTTATGTGCGTTACTCCTTTGTGTGAAAAAAGTTGCAACACTACTTGCGCGTTATCACTTTTCCCAGCAATAGTGATAACACGCCCCTTACCCAAAAAATTTAACTCTCTAGAACGCTCACTCTAATCAGATAGAGTAACCACACTGAGTGTCTTAAATGATAAAACGTTCACTTTTCTTGCTTAAAATCATCACGTTCCCACGTGTGACTATAAATATAAACCAAAGTGAACACGCATACACCTTGCACCCAAAAAAATTCTTCTTCTCTCTGAGCGCTCTGTGCGATTTCAATCTTCCTGTGTGTCGACCTAGCAGCAGCAGGTTTTCCCCCCATATTTCTACATCTTTTTCGTCAGGTACGCAATCCTCTTCTCTCTGAAATAGCGGATTAGGGTTTTCTGTGTTAATATTTTGGGGTAACTAAAAAAGGGGGTAATAGGAAATTGTTTTGAGGTTATTTGACTCAATAAAAGCATGGACAATACACTAAATAAGTTTCCCTGTCATTTTTTAGAAGATTCGAATCTGCATTACTTTGATTGAATTGTTTTGCTAAAAATGATTGGGTTGAAGAACCATGTATGGAAAATTAGTTGAAACCTGAACATATTGCTCTCTCCTACCCTGTTTCTTGTAATAGTGAATGCAGTCCGAACTTCCAAATTAGGAATATTTAAATTTCTCTGAATCTGATTGTTTAAGGTTGTGCATCTGTATGTTTTCTGGTTTTAAAGTTAGAAGAAAATCTCGAATGAGTAATAGGACATTGTTCTGATATGATTTGATTCAACAATAGAAATGGGCAAGGCTTTGAATAAGTTTTCACTGTCATTTATGATTTTATTAGAAAATTTAAACCTGCATTATACAGTGGTGGACATTATATGAACAAAATTTCTGCAGAAATTGGGTTGACATAATAAGATTTCAGTGAAAATGTTTGAAGTGAAATTGTTGAGTGTGATTATTTGAAGGAATATGTTGCTATGAAATACAATTGAATGCTTGAAAAATGTTATGATAATCAACTCTGCAGTATGATGATAAAATAGCTCTTTACTGACATTGTGTGAGTTGAAGAACTGTGTTTAAAAATTGGTTGAGACTTGTAAATCTTCTTCTGCATTACCATAAATTTCTGTGACAGTGTGCATTCTGAATTTACAAAATTAGGGAGATCAGTTTAAAATTCTTTAAACATGGTTGTTCAAATCTGTGCACTTGTGCTTTTCTATCTGCATACTGATATGCCATGCTCTATTTTCTGCGTTAACATGAAATGATTTGAGAGTGTGCACGCTGACTTTACATATTAGGAGTTAACATGTTCTGGTTATCAATGCTTAATGATGTGTAGTGGTGCTTATGTATAGTATGTTAACTCAACATTAGAGCAGAATACATGTTATGTTGTTAGAAGAAGGGAGTTTCTCTAAATTGTTTGATTGAAAATTTTTCATTACAGAACTTTATACTTAGGCAACTGGTGTTTTGCAAGAAGTTAGCTTTCACATTTTTATTGTGCATTGCAGCAACTAAAAATGGCCAAAACCTCTTTGAACACACCAGTGGGCTCTTCTAGAAAGAATCAAACTGGATCTTCCAGCAGCATTCCAAAAAGAAGATCCAACAGGAACATTTAAGCTGGAACCTTCAGAAATACTCCTAAATCAAAGAAGGCCAGAACAGATGGTGCATTAGCTTCATCTTCAATTAAAGTCTATGATCCAAGGTTCAAAAGTATTGCCCATGAGAACTTCTTCAAGGCAAATATTCTGAGGAGGAAGATTGTCCCAGACAGAGCTTTTGAAATAGCTGGAGACAATTACCCAAAATACAAGGAAGAAATTCAGAAGAGGGATTGGGAATCCTTCTGTTCTTTAGCTGGAATGGGTTGGAGGGAAATAACCCAGGAGTTTTATACCAATGCTGTGAGGTTTAAAAGAGACAAATTTCCTAAGTTCATAATGGTGAAGGGGATGAGAGTGGACTTTACTCCTGCAAACATAAACAAAGTGTTGAACATAAATTCTGCACAACAACCTGGACAGCTGGAGTTCAATGTCTTTAAGAATAGCCCTGACAAGGACTATGTGGAAATTCTGCAAAGAATTAGGCAGCCAGGAACAAATTGGAAGTTGAACCAGTCCAAGAAGCCCAAATGCATTGTCACCAAACAACTGCTGCCATTTGCCAAAGTTTGGAGCACTTTCATTCTGAACTCCTTTATGCCAGTCAAACACAATTCAATATTGGCTGTGAAAAGGGTAGAACTTCTTTTTGCAATAGTCAATGATTTATATATTGATGTGGGAGAGGTCATCAGTGAATGTATTTTAAATATTCTGAAAACCAAGAGAGATTCACTTGCCTTTCCTTCATTAATAACATTACTTTGTGAGGATGTAGGGGCCAAGGTTGGAGATTACCAAGAAAGAATTAGGTCTGCACCTCCCATTTTTGTCTCTATGGTGAAAGAAATATATGCTACCACTTCCTGCAATACAGTAGATCCAATTCCCTCTCAATTCAAAAAAGAGAAGCCAATGATGATGAAGAAGACCTTGAAGATGATGAAGAAGACCTTGAAGTTGATGGCTGAAAGGCAGAATCAATTAGCTGAGAGACAAACTAAGTTGCATAGCAGTGTTAAAGCTGGCATAATGCTATTAGAGTGTGTGATGCTAAATATTGATCAGAAAATGGGGATGACTAAGGATGAAATGTATCAAACTCCAGAATTAGCAGAGAATGCTCAGTGTCTACGGTCTTCAGTTTTCAAGGATCTGCCAATCTATAAGACCCATTTCCCATAACAAGCTTATGAAGAGGTAGTAGAGGAAGAGGATGAGGAGGAGGAAGTTGATGAAGAAGAGGAAGAAGACTCCTCAGATGCTGAGGATGCAGCAGATGAATAGTTTAGGAATTTATTTTCTGTCATTAGGAATTTTGTAGATCCCTGTAATTAAGTTTCAAATCTTTTTAGGGTTATAATTACAATTTGGTTTAATTTTTACATCTTTGTTCTGCATATCTGTTAGCTTTCCAATTAATTACCTTTTTACTTGCCAATTGATAAGTTTTTGGTGTTTTGTGCAGCGAATGTCACAATCACAACACTCACACACAATGGATGTTCACACATGCACAAGCTGCCATAAAAGGGGGTTATTCTTTACCTCTTGATTCATGTGTTAGCTACACAATACACTGAAATTTTACTAAGTAGAATAGATATTGAACTGTCTTCTGTGAAATAATTGCTTTTTCAATTGATAATTATGTGAATTTTGCTTGATTTTGTTCTTTTTAAGTTGTTTTTCCAATTCTCAAAATGAAATCACACTTATATGTTCAAAATGAGGCAGTATTGCCACTAGGTGCATATAAATCTGAAAAGTGAAATGTGAGTTCATTGATTAACATGTCATTTACACAACCCTAGTGAGACTTGAGCTGCATGCTTCTTTTTCATCTGTGATTAATCATAATTTGCTACACCCTCTAGAACTTGTCTGGTTTCTTGATTGAATATGCCATTTACAGTTTTCACATATGTGATAGAGGCCATGTTTGACTATGCCTAGTTAGCCTAAATGCCTTCCTTGTGCTTAATTGTCTTAGTCACCCTTTTGAGCTTAATATCACTTTTCTTGAAATTACCTCATTATAAGCCTTGTTGAAAAACCAATTTTACCATTCAAATGAAAAGAGGCATAGTGAGTTTAATCAAGAATGAGTTTTAAAACTATGTTTGGGGTGACATCCACATTTTAATTACTTGGAGACAAGCAATGTTCTAAGTTTGGGGTGGGGAATAGCAAGCTATCTAAGTTTTGAGTGTGAAGTAATATGCAGCAAAGAAAGAGCAAAAGTGCTGCAGAAAAATGAAAAATATGTAGCAAAGTACTGTAGAAAAATAAAAAGGAAAATAGTGAATGAAAGCAAGAAAAAAAAGAAAGGAAAATTAGAATTACTGCACGAATGAATCTGTGTGCTGCATAATTGAGAGAATTAGTGAAAAATAGTGCAGTTCCATGCTAGTTTTAAATTCATTCACTCAAAATGTCTCTGATCCTTTGAAAGTGTATGTATTGTTTTCCATTTTGTTCAATACCTACCTTCACCTTAGCCATGTTATAACCTGAAAAAGTCCTCTGGATGTGTGATTGACTGTATTAAGCAGAGGAGATTGAGAATATGGGCAAGCATATTTAGAGTATAGTTAAATTGATGATTTAGAGAGAAAACAGTACCTAAACATTATTGAGTGATGAGAGAAACATTTCCAAGAGAGCTGTGATCATGTTTACTAATTGTGCTCACATGAATTTTGATGAAATATATGAACATAGATAGCAATTCTTACTCAATGGTGATTATGCAGTATGAATATCATGATGAGTATTTGGATGAACAACTCGATTGAAAATTTTGCAGAAAACACAGAATTGGAAATTGGAAAATCTGAGAAAAGCAGTTTGTTAATTGAATTTGAAAATGGAGGAACTTACCCTTGGTTTAGTTTGATTTGCTTGAGGACAAGCAAAAATTCAAGTTTGGGGTAGTGATGAATACATATTTTGACTCATATTTTAGTGTAATTCTAACCCATTTGATAAGGAAAATATGTAAGAAATAATAGCAAAATTAGAAAAATAGAATGATTGAAGGTTGTCTTTTATTATGTAGTTAGCTTAACATTTGTGAAATTTATGCTTGTTTTTGTAGGAATAATCTGAGCTAGGTTTATGGAAATGGAATATCAATGGAAAAAAAGAGGGAGAATAGCAGTTTTGGACTCCAAAACATAAGAACAATGAAATGCAGGCTGGGCGTGATCACTATTGTCAATGAAAGTGATCACTCCAGAGCTCAAGGAAGAAGTAAAGTCTGGGCGTAACCACTTTTACCAGCAAAAGTGAGTATTGCAGAGAAGCCTCAGACTCAACAGGCTCTGCATAACCACTTTTATCAGCGAAAGTGAGCATTCCAGAGAAGGCAGAACTTCAGCGAGCTCTGCGTGGTCACTCTTACTGGCGAAAGTGAATGTTCCTAAGAAAGAAAAATTTTAGAGTATTCTGTGTAACCACTTTTATCATTGAAAGTGGATGTTCCAGAGAGCCCTCAACTTGACAAGTTGTGCGTGACCACTTTTACTCATAAAAGTGATTACGCACAACATCTCGACCTTCTGCGTTGCAACTCTTAGCAACGAAAGTGATAGTTCTAGTTTCTAGAAACCACATAAGCGTCTGCGTGGCCACTATTATCAGCAAAAGTGATAATGCGCAGAATCGGGATTTCTATAAATACATGTCTTAAGCTCAGAACTCAGGGTCTTTTGTTCATTTTCCAATTTTTCTGTTAGATTCTCGTTGGGAGAGAGTGAGAGAGAGGAGTGGCTATGGCTTTTCTGAGTTTTTTATCTTCTTCTTCTTCTTTCTCTTTCTCTATCACAATGTCTGTGTAATTCTCCATAGTTAGGAGTTTATGGAACTCAAATTGATGTATTGATTTGATTCTTGCTTCTGAAATTTGAGTTTTTGGATTAATTGAGTTGTTAATTCTGCACTTTATATGATCTTTGAATGGGAATTCATTTGATTAATCAAAGAGGAACATTTGCCAATGGGAATTGGATTTGATTCTCTGATCTGAATAAACAACCAGAATTAGGGCTTTCTTAGGGATAAGTACACTTTATTCTGCAATCCTACGGTTCTAAGTCTTAGTGCAACATGAAATTGAACTTCACCTAAGGGATTAGGGGGGATTAGTGGTTTGTTAGGGTCAATGAGTTAAGGGATTAACCTTTGACTAATTATATGTGAAACTGATTGTCAATTAACCAATTGCTTGAATATTCAGAAGTATAATTGAATTAATATTGACATTCTTGTGAAGTAAATTCCTAACTATTCTTCATTCCTATCTCATTTCATCACAGCTTTCACATTCTGTTTTTACAGCAAGTTTAATTCTTTGTATTGTTCTGGTTCTTGACTTTTGAATGTTGCAAATCTTCCAAATTTGTATGCTCAAATGGTGATTAATCTGTGAAATGATAATTGATTTCCTAATTCCCTGTGGAGACGATATTCTGATCCTAAAAATTACTAATTACTTGCTGCAATTACTAGTGCACTTGCTAGAAAATCTATCCGCATCCCTATGTGTCAACTGCTGTGAAATTTGTTCTATTTGAGTCTCCAACTTCTTCATAGATTCCTCTTGATTTTTTAAGTGGACTGTGTAACTTCTATAAATTGTAGCAGTGTTTCCTCCAATTCATTCATCCTCTCAGACAAAGATTTTGAAAATTGTGGCTCTATTGAAGGTTGAGATGAAAAAGTTTGACAATATGACCATGGAGGCTGAAAATAGGCATAGGACAATGGTGCTGCTACAATATCACTTTTTGATGCAGGACTTTATTGATTCCATTGATAATGTGGTCGACTTCTATTGGCTAGATATTTAAAATCGGAATGGAACGGAAGTTGAGATCTCTTAAAATTACCTAATTAATTAATATGTTCTTAATGCTCTGGTGTAAATACATCACATGCTCCATTCATATGATTTCCTCCATAAAAATCACATATCAAGTTGCTTGTTTTTACAGTTCCAGCTTGAAAAGTATTGATTTGTTGAGTTAAGGCTGCAAGTTGTTCAAAAAGTAATTGATTTTTCATTTGATTTTGGTTGATCAAAGTCTCAAGTGTCTTTGCTTCAAATTTGTCCTTTACTTGCAACATGCCTCTCACTGAAACTCTGATACATGCTATTTGCCATCATTTCAATTAATTGTTGAGCTTTCTCTATAGTTTTAGTATTCAATGATCCTCCTGCTGTTGCATCTACCATGGTTCTTGTGACAACATTCATCCCATTGTAGAAAGTTTGGATTTGCATCCACTCTAGAATACAATGATGAGGACATCTTCTCAGCAGATCCTTATATCTTTCCCATGCATCATAAAGATATTCACCATCTTGTTGAACAAAAGAGGTCATTTCACTTTGCAGCTTGGCAGATTTTGATGGTGGAAAGTACTTAATTAGAAATTTGTTCACTAAGTCAGTCCAAGTAGTGATGTTTGTTTATGGTTGAGCTTGAAGCCAATATTTAGCCTTGTCCTTAAGAGAAAAGGGAAATAATCTTAAGCGGATAGCATCTTCACTTACACCATTGATACGAATGGTGTCACACAGCTGCAGAAAATTATAAAGATGCAGATTAGGATCATCTAAAACATTTCCAGAGAACTAATCTTGCGGTATCAATTTTATTAATGCAGGTTTGATCTCAAAATTGTTGGCTTCAATTGTTGGTCTAACAATACTTGAATTATAACCCTGCATAGTTGGAATGGCATAATCTCCCAAAGTCTTTGTCCAGTTGTTTTCATCCATATTGTTCTCCTTTGGTAATGTTTGGGTCACACTTGGTTCTTCAAAAGTGGATGTTATCTTCTGCACTTTCTTTTGCAACTTCCTTACCTTTACTTCACCTTTCAATTGCTTAAGAGCCTTGTTTGTATCTAGATCAAACAATAGAGCAGCTTTATTTTTGGTTTTTCCTTGTATACAAAAAGAAAGTAAACAAAATATAAACAAAACTAGAAAATTATGAAGTAAAAATGAATTATGCAAAAAATTATTGCAAAACATTGCAGTAAACTACAACTAAATTCAGAAACAATAATGCAATTATGCAAAAAAAAAAATTAAATAGTTATGCAGGAAATACAAAATAGAATCATGCAGAATTCAATAGAAAATGATGCAGAAATTATGCAGAAAACTGCAAATAGAACATGCAGAAAACATAGAAAATTATGCAGAATGGAAATTACAATTATGCAGAGAAATAAAAAATGAAATTATGCAGAAAAATGAAAAAGAATACAAAAACTTTATGCAGCAAACATAGTGCAGAAATTATGCAGAAAAAATTAGAAAGCCATGTAGAAAAATGCAAAACGAACTTATGCAGAAAATAGTGCAGAAAACAGCAGAAAATAGTGTAGAAAACTACACAAAATGTAGAAAAATTTGGAAGCAAAACAACAAAAGTAAATGCTCAATCTAGCTACCTTTTTGCTACTAATGATATTGAAACACAAATTTTCCGGCAACGGCGCCAAAAAATTGTCACACTTCAAACAGAAGTTGAATTGACTAGCAAGTGTACTAGTGTTGATGTAGCAAGTTATAAAAATGATAGAATTGTGTTAGAGTCCTAAGTATCGATCTCTGGGAATAAAAGTATTTAATTACCACTTCACAAGGCCATAATTAGTTGAGCTTCACAAATTTCTAAGAGTGTTTGGAATTAAAATTGACAAATATTGAAATCAGAAGAAAAACATAACAATGAACAAGCAAATGTGAGAAAACAGAGGTAGAAACCATAGCTAGGGAGTTGCTTCACCGAAACTCCAATGTTGAATCAATAAAGTTCTGAACTTACAAGTAATTGGAAAGAATGACAATCAGTTTCACATTGTATTATTCACAGGTTAATTGCTTAACTAAGTGAACCTAACATTCAATTAAATCACTCTAATTCCTTAGATCTGATTCAATTCAATGTTGCTTTAAGTGTGAGAAACCAGAGGATTGCAAGATCAAGTTTCTTATCCCTAAGAAAGCTATAATCTTGGTGATTGGTTTAGATCTGAAGAACAAATTCAATTTCCATTGACAAGAGTTCCTCTGAAATTAGTTAATCAATTTTCCATTCAATTACTACGTAAAGTGCAGAATCAATCACTCAATCCATTCCAAAACGTGAAATCCAGATCCAGAATCAATTCAACATGTTCATTTTGGATCTACAATCCCAAACTATGAAGAAAGTACACAGCCATTGTAGCAGAGAAAGAAAAAGAAAGAGAAGAAGAGGAAGAAAACAGAAGAGCCATCTTCAGTCGATCCCCAATTTGATTCCTCTAGGTTGGAGCTCGAAGTTCGTCCCCAATCTCTCTCTTAGACTTTCTCCATACCCAAGAACAAAGTGGAAATGAAAAATGAACAAAAGATCTCAAAAATCTGAGCGTTTCTGGTATTTATAGAAATTCCCGATTATGTGCGTTATCACTCTTGTTGATAAGAGTGACAAGGCAGGAGGTCAAGTAGTGCGTGTGTTCACTTTCACCAGCAAGAGTGACCACGCGCTAGTTGCCTTGGAACACTTCTCTCTAAAACATCCACTTTCGCAAATTTAATTGATTTGAGCAATTTATGTTTTATTTTATTTTTATTCTGTTTTGTTTATTGTTAAATTTCTTTTTTTATATTTTATAATTTTCATTTTTATTTTATTTTAATTCTTTTTTATTTCACAATTTCTTTTAATATATGTTCACTCGTTCTAAGTGCTCTACAACTTGTTTATTTGATCCAAAGATTGAAAGAACAGTTCGTAGACAAAGAAAAGAAGTGAGAGAGCAAAGAATGGCAGAGAGAAGGAGATAAATTCAATATTACATGACACCCACTGCTAGAGGCACTCCTGGAAGCATCGCGGCACCTAATGTGGAGGCAAACAATTTCGAATTGAAACCAACACTCATAACCATGGTCAAAATTTTATACAGTTTAGGGGCATGCCCAACGAAGACCCAATCTTCATCTGACAAAGTTCCTCCGATTGACAGATACCATAAAATACAATGGAGTCCCCAACGATGTTATTCGACTATGTCTTTTCCCATTCTCGGTATCTGAAAAGGTGAATGCTTGGTTTGCCTCACTCCCAACCAATTCCATCACAACTTGGGAGGATCTAACTCAACAATTCTTGGAAAAGTACTTTCCCCCATCGAGGTCCTTTAAGCTTATGACAGAGATATGTTGCTTCCAACAATATGAAGCAGAATCCTTATTCGAGGCATGGGAGCGATTTGGAGAGCTTTTGAGGAGATGTCCTCATCATGATTTCCCGATATGGAGACAAGAGAAAATCTTTTACAGTGGCCTATCAATCACCACTAGGGCTACAATTGATGCCGTAGCAGGAGGGTCCCTCATAAGAAAAGATCCAAATGATACATACAAGCTAATAGATGAGATGACATCTTCTAGCTTTCAGTGGCATATCGCTGACTCTTACAACATCAAGAGGAAAGAGACCACCCCAGTCCACCAAGTAGAGAGCAGCAATCCACCAATGAACCAAATGGCAGCCCTTGCAAAGCAACTAGAATCTTTAATGAAGGCTCAATGTTGTTAGCAATCTACACTAGCAAGTGCACTAGGATTACAGCAAGTGATGAGTAAAATTTAGATCCAAATATCGTCTCCACAGGGAATTTAGATTCAAGTATCACTTCATAGAATTATAACCATTTAAGCTTTTTCGAAATTGTAAGGAGAGTGGTAACATCTAATAACAGCAAACTGGAACAATTAAAAGTAAAATGAACTTGCAGAAAACAAGACAATGCACACACAGTTATGTGATAACAGAGGGAGAAACCATAGCTAGGGAATTGCTTCACCAAAACTCCAATGTTTAATCAATAAAGTTCTGAATTAACAAGCAATTGGAAAGAATGACAATCAGTTTCACTTTATACTATTCAGAGGTTAATTCCTTAACTCAGTGAACCTAACATTCAATTAAACCATTCTAATTCCTTAGATCTAATTCAATTCAATGTTGCTTTAAGTGTAAGAAACCAAAAGATTGCAAGATCAAAGTTCCTTATCCCTAAGAAAACTAAAATCTCGGTGATTGGTTCAGATCTGAAGAACAGATTCAATTTCCATTGACAAAGGTTCCTCTGAATTTAGTTAATCAAATTTCCATTCAATTCACACGTGAAGTTCAGAATCAATCACTCAATCTATTCCAAAGCTTGAAATCCTGATCCAAATCAATTCAACATGTTCATTTCAGATCTACAATCCCTAACTATGAACGAATTACACAGCCATGGCAGCAGAAGAAGAAAAAGAAAGAGAAGAAGAGAAGAAGAAACTCAGAAACGCCATGGAAGCTTGCTCCACTCCAATTCCTCTTCGTGAAGCTCCAAGATCTGAATCCCCACTCCTCTCTCTCACTTCCTCTAACCAGAAACTAACTAAAAAAACTGAAAATGAACAGAATCCCTTTTTTCCGGATCGCTTCTGGTATTTATAAAATTTCCCAGATTTTCACGTTATCACTTTTATGAGAAATAGTAGTTACGTAGAGAGTTTTTGGTTGCGCGTTAACACTTTTCCCAGAAATAATGGCCACGCGCATTTTTCTGATATTGAGAGCTCTCTGGAACTATCACTCTTGATGATAAAAGTGACAACGCAGAGCCAAGGTAGTTGCGCGTTATCACTTTTTCTGATAAAAGTGACTACGCGCAGTTCGCCAAGTTGAAGACTCTCTGGAACGATCACTTTTGATGACAATAGTGGTTACGCAGAGCTTTCCTGATATTTTTCCTCTCTGGAACTATCACTTTTAATGATAAAAGTGGTAACGCCCAGACTTCACTTCTTCTTTGAGCTCTGAAGTGATCACTTTCACTAACAATAGTGATCACGCCCAGTCTGCAATTTCTTATTCTTGAGTTTTTGGAGTCCAGACTTGCTTCTTTCCTCTTCCTTGTCATCAAACTTCCAAGAATATGATCCTTGCTCAATTTATTCCTACAAAAACAAGATTAAAAA
Organism: Abrus precatorius; assembly: GCF_003935025.1. Taxonomy (NCBI): domain Eukaryota; kingdom Viridiplantae; phylum Streptophyta; class Magnoliopsida; order Fabales; family Fabaceae; genus Abrus; species Abrus precatorius. The sequence continues at coordinate 12,906,964 of NW_020874428.1, read as the reverse complement.
CTTAATTCCTAAGCAAAAATTTCACAATTGCTAAAATAACTACATATGTAAACAAAATTCAATTCCTTCTCTTTTTCTAAGTTTTTTCTGCTTTCTTTATATATTTTTCTTATCATTTGTGTTAGAATTATGCTAAAATATCAGTCAAAATATGGATTCATCACTCAAGACCTACCTATAAGAGCTTTTGCAAACCCAGAATCTAAGCAAGAGGAGGCAAATTTCATGGGCAATCATAGTTCAGGGTGGAGGAGTAATCCTCCTAACTCTTGGGGGAATGGCTTTGGAAGTCAAAATTCAAGTGTTTATCACCCTTCTTATATGCAAAGTCAGGGAGCAAGACCAGAAGGAAAAGAAGCTCCTAGATCTCAATCCAACTTTCAAGAACAAATAATGCAATATGTGCATTACTCTAATAAGAGGACGATAGAGCTTGAATCTAAATTGGACCAACATATTGAGAGAACTGACAAGAGATTCGCAGAGGTCAAATCTGAAATACACGCTAACTCTTCTAAGATGAGTGCACAATTGGAGCAAATTACGAACCTTTTTGAGTCAAAGAGTGATAGGAACACTGCCATCTCAGCCTGAACCTGATGAGAATCAAGGAAGGCCCATTGAAGACAAAGACTTGAAGGCATTGGAAGAGCTTCAAGGACCAATGACAAGGGCAAGGGCAAAAAGAATAAATGGAGACTTAGAAAAGATTGTTGTTGTCTTATTTGAAAGGGAGCTCAATTTAGAGTTAGAAAGGCCCAAGATAATCAATTACATATGCTTAGAGGATTTGAACTCTAACGAGTTTTATTAGGATTTAATTATTATGTTTAGTTTATTTATTTTAATATTAGTCATTACTTATTTTGAGTTTTTATTTAGGATAAAAATCTTGTTATTTTATTTAGTTTATTTGAATTTAGGCTTGTTGGTACAAGAAGCCCATTAAGGTATAAGCTCTTGTAAACACACTTTTAATTAGTTTTGAATATAATTTGAGATTGAACACTCTTGTGAGAGCGTGTGACTCTAGGTTCTTGAGTGAGCCAATTTTCTTTGATCTTATCAAGAGGCCAAAACTCTTGTGGCGATCGTTCCTTGGCTTATCAATCTTGCGATTGTGGCGCCATTTTCCATCTCTATTCTATTTTTACTTCTTATTAATTTTCTTCTTATTTCAATTCTTATTTGTGCTGTAATAATTTCGTTTTTATTGTGTGAAATCCAATTCAAGATCGTTTAATTCGGCAACACGGTTTGTGGTTGTCATCAATTGGTATCAAGAGCTTTGGTTAGAATTGGATTGAAAAGTACTATTCATCGCACGTTGCTCATTGAAAAAAAAATAGAAAAAAAATATACTACAAAAAAAGAAAAATTGCAACATACAAAAGTGTGTTTTTGATATATTTCTTCCAATCTTTCACTTATTTTGCTTGATTCCATAAAAAAAAAAAAATAGTAGTTGTTTAACGTTATATAATCTTCTTTAAATTCTCCAATTTTGTCTTATTTGCAATCTATTTTTGAGTGTGCTTATTTCTTATTTAGTCTTTTTTTTTTCTATTGTCTTGTTGGCTTCCTTAGTTTTGTCTTAGAGTTTTCTTTTGTTGGCTTCACTTGAGTCTCATTGATTGATTGTCTCTTGGTTTTGGTTAATTATGTGGATTGGATGTTGACTTCCTTAAGAACTCTTAAGAGCATTTGAGGGGAAAAAGGCAAGAGAGAAATCCTTACACAAAAGCCAATTTATAGTGAAACACGAGTGAATATCTACTGAGTGAAAACACTTAGCGAGTGGAGAGAACCTTTTTGTTTTTGCATTAACTTTTATTGTTTTGTAGAATGTCTCAAGAAGGAGGATCAAGTAGAGAGAGCACTCCTGCCTCACAAATTGAAAGACTTGCTCAAAGATTTGAAAACATGTTTGAAAGGCAAGATTTGAAAACATGTTTGAAAGGCAAAATGAAGCAATAAGGAATGTTCAAGAGGCGTTGGCAAATAATGCAAGAAGGCGGTCACGTGATCGTTCTCTACATGCCCATAGAGACTCTAGTAATTCTTCAAGAGAAAGAAGAAGAAATAGGAGAGATGATGAAGAAAGGAGGTATGATAGGTGGAGAGATAATAGAGAGAGGAGGAATCAAAGAAGAAGAAGAGAAGATGTAAGAATAAGAGAAAATGAGAGAATTGGTGGAGTTAAAATAAAAATTCCTAGTTTTCATGGAAGGAATGATGTTGAAGCATACTTAGAGTGGGAATTGAAGATAGAGCAAGTATTCTCATGCCATGATTATAGTGAAGAAAAGAAAGTAAAGGTGGCCTCCCTAGAGTTTTACGACTACGCGTTGGTGTGGTGGGATCAAATTCAAAGGGACCGAAGGAGATATGATGAGGAGCCTGTAGATACATGGACTGAAATGAAGAACCTAATGCGTAGGAGATTTGTTCCTACATACTACAATAGAGAGCTTCATACAAAGCTTCAAGGTTTGAGGCAAGGTGGCAAAAGTGTTGATGACTATTATAAAGAAATGGAAGTTGCCATGATACGAGCTAATGTATTTGAAGAAAGAGAAGCAACAATGGCTCGTTTCTTAAATGGGTTGAACCATGACATCCGTGACATAGTGGAACTTCATCCCTATGTGGAACTTGAAGATTTGGTTCACCAAGCTATTAAAGTAGAAGCACAACTAAAGAGAAAGGGTACTTTGAGGAAGAATGTCTCTTCTTACAACTCAAAAGGGTGGAAGGAAGAAGTAAAGAAGGAGGAAATATCAATTAAGGATACAATTGTGCAAAGTGGTAAACCTTCCTCTAAAACTTCTTTTAATTCTACTAATACTTCTGCTTCTCCTACTTCTCAGCATAGAGCAATCAAATGCTTCAAATGTCTTGGAAAGGGTCATATTGCATCCCAATGTCCAAACAAGAAAACCATGATTTTGAGAGAGAATGGTGAGATCTCAAGTGATAGTTCATCTCAATCATCACACGCTTCAAGTGAAGAGGATAGTGAGTTTGAAGCTTTATGCCACGAGGGAGATTTGCTTATAGTAAGGCGTCTCTTGGGTAGTTTAGCTAAAGAGGATGATACCACACAAAGAGAAAATATTTTTTATTCAAGATGTTTGGTACTTGGAAAGGTTTGTTCTCTTATTGTTGATGGTGGTAGTTGTACCAATGTGGCTAGTATTCGACTTATTGAGAAATTGAATCTTACTACTACTCCTCACCCCAAGCCTTATAAGCTACAATGGTTGAGTGATGAAGGGGAGTTGGTTGTTAATAGGCAAGTTTTAATTACTTTTTCTATTGGCAAGTATAAAGATGAAGTCTTGTGTGATGTAGTGCCTATGGAAGCAAGTCATATACTCTTAGGGAGACCTTGGCAGTTTGACAAGAAAGCTATTCATGATGGTCATTCCAACAAGTTCACATTTATACATAAAGGGAGCACAATCACTCTAGTGCCCATGACTCCTAGTCAAGTGTGTGATGATCAAATAGTCATGAGGTTGAGAAGAGAGCAAGAGAGAAAAGATGAAAAGAAAAAGAGTGAGTTTGAGGGGAACCTTAAAAAGAAAGGAGAAAAAGTGAAGACATTTACAAGTGAGGAATATGAGAGTGAAGAGAAAGGTGAAACACTTACAAGTGAGAAATATGAGAGTAAAAAGAAAGGTGAAGAAAAAAATCAATATGAAAGGAGAGAAAATTTGTTTGTTAGAGAAAAAGAAGTAAAGAAAGTTTTGTTGGCCTCTCGGCCTATGTGCTTACCTCTGTATAAAGAAAGTCCTCATAATAAATTTATGAATTCCTTTGCTAACGATATTTTGCCTAGTAGTGTTTTCTCTCTTCTACAGGATTTTGAAGATGTCTTCCCTAAAGAAGTATCTTACTGCCTACCTCCAATTAGAAAAATAAAACATCAAATTGAAAAGAAAGTGGAGCAACAAGCAAAGTATATCAATAAGGGAAGGAAGAAAGTAGAATTTGAACCTGGAAATTGGGTTTGGATACATATGTGCAGAAAAAAGTTTCCCATGCAAGGAAATGCAAGGCTTCAAACAAGAGGGGGTGAATTATTTCAAATCTTAAAGAGGATTAGAGATAATACATACAAAGTGGACTTATTAGGTAAGTATGGTGTTAATGCTACTTTTAATGTATTTGATTTATCTCTCGTTGATGTAGGTAATAAAGAGTCAAATTTGAGGACAAATTTTCTTGAAGAAAGAGGGATTGATGAGAATCAAGGAAGGCCCATTGAAGACAAAGACTTGAAGGCATTGGAAGAGCTTCAAAGACCAATGACAAGGGCAAGGGCAAAAAGAATAAATGGAGACTTAGAAAAGATTGTTGTTGTCTTATTTGAAAGGGAGCTCAATTTAGAGTTAGAAAAGCCCAAGATAATCAATTACATATGCTTAGAGGATTTGAACTCTAACGAGTTTTATTAGAATTTAATTATTATGTTTAGTTTATTTATTTTAATATTAGTCATTACTTATTTTGAGTTTTTATTTAGGATAAAATCTTGTTATTTTATTTAGTTTATTTGAATTTAGGCTTGTTGGTACAAGAAGCCCATTAGGGTTTGCGTTAGTATTAGTTTACAAGCATTAGGCATATATAAGCTCTTGTAAACACACTTTTAATTAGTTTTGAATATAATTTGAGATTGAACACTCTTGTGAGAGCGTGTGACTCTAGGTTCTTGAGTGAGCCAATTTTCTTTGATCTTATCAAGAGGCCAAAACTCTTGTGGCGATCGTTTTTTGGCTTATCAATCTTGCGATTGTGGCGCCATTTTCTATCTCTATTCTATTTTTAGATCTTATTAATTTTCTTCTTATTTCAATTCTTATTTGTGCCGTAATAATTTCATTTTTATTGTGTGAAATCCAATTCAAGATCGTTTAATTCGGCAACGCGGTTTGTGGTTGTCATCAATATACCAATTGATAACATACACCCAGTCCACCGGTTAGTATGATATTGTCCGCTTTAGGGGGTTAATCCCTCACAGTTTTGTTTCTCCTAGATATGACACACTAGGAAAAGGCCTCATGCTAGAAGGAAGGACGCCACAGCTATTTAAAGACTGATAAGTCACTCCCTCCAACTGATGTGGGACTCATCATCCCCTCCCTCTTCAAGACAGTCCGCCACGGACGCACCGATAAGGCACTTAAGCCGCCACGGATACGCAGCTCTGATACCAATTGATGACAACCACAAACCGTGTTGCCGAATTAAACGATCTTGAATTGGATTTCACACAATAAAAACGAAATTATTACGGCACAAATAAGAATTGAAATAAGAAGAAAATTAATAAGAAGTAAAAATAGAATAGAGATGGAAAATGGCGCCACAATCGCAAGATTGATAAGCCAAGGAACGATCGCCACAAGAGTTTTGGCCTCTTGATAAGATCAAAGAAAATTGGCTCACTCAAGAACCTAGAGTCACACGCTCTCACAAGAGTGTTCAATCTCAAATTATATTCAAAACTAATTAAAAGTGTGTTTACAAGAGCTTATATATGCCTAATGCTTGTAAACTAATAATAACGCAAACCCTAATGGGCTTCTTGTACCAACAAGCCTAAATTCAAATAAACTAAATAAAATAACAAGATTTTATCCTAAATAAAAACTCAAAATAAGTAATGACTAATATTAAAATAAATAAACTAAACATAATAATTAAATCCTAATAAAACTCGTTAGAGTTCAAATCCTCTAAGCATATGTAATTGATTATCTTGGGCTTTTCTAACTCTAAATTGAGCTCCCTTTCAAATAAGACAACAACAATCTTTTCTAAGTCTCCATTTATTCTTTTTGCCCTTGCCCTTGTCATTGGTCCTTGAAGCTCTTCCAATGCCTTCAAGTCTTTGTCTTCAATGGGCCTTCCTTGATTCTCATCAGAACCTAATCCAAGGGAGCAATGCTATGCCATCACCCTTAGAAGTGGAAAGAAATTACATGAATCGCAGAACATAGGCACATGCACGCCCATGCTTGTTGAGAAACACGCCCATTGTAACATCATAATTTTTACTCCCTCCATGTTCATGTGTGTTAGCACAATTTAATCTGTTTCAAAGGTAATTAAATGCCCCTGCATGATTTTAAACGTATGTGGCAATTCCTTGGTCTTCTTACGGACATGCTAATGTAGGTGGCAAAATCAAGTTATGCATGGTACATGTGGCAAAACCAAGTTATGCATTCTTTCTCCTTCCGCAAAGCTCTCTCACTCTCTCTCTCGGTTTGTCTTCTCTCTCCCTACCATTTTCTCTCATTTTGCAGCAAGCATTGTGCTGGAAACCAACCTCCTTCCATAGCCAAAAACCTTGAACACTCTCTCCTCCATTCTTTGAGCAAGATTTTCCTACTTTTCCTTCTACAAAACTTGAAATAGCAACCTCCATTGCACCAAGGAAACTCATTTCTTTTGCCCTTGCATGTTGAAAGGAGTGTGTTGATTGTTTTCTGAACATCCAAGCAAGGTAAAAACACTCTTTCATCTTTCTTTCTCAATGTTTTCACCAATCAAAGAAAGGAGATGAAGATTTTGCACCTCCTCCATGAAAAAGCATGGATCTTTTTGCATCCAGCCACTGAGTGAGTCAATTTTGACCATCTGAACATATTTTGTTTGAGCTAACCTCTGCACATTTGGATTTTTCGGTGAAAGATCTTTCAAAGGCAAGTGGTTTCACTCAAAACGAACATCAAAATCATAAGTTATAGTGAAAATGGTGAGATCACTCCTTGTTCTGCGTTTTCAGTGTTTCAGCAGCAAAGGAGACTGTTTTTCTCATTTCTGTGATCTCCAAAACCTGACATGCAACATCTTTATGTATTGTTTGCAGAATTATCTTTCCAACAGTGTATCTTGAGCTCTAATCCGACATCATTTGCCCCTCCATCGCATAGAATACGTTAGCACCTTCATTTCTATGTTTTCTGCATTTACGCCTTCTGTATTGATCTGTTTCAACCTGAAAAATTAATTTTTGTAAACTACATGAAAACAGCTTTCCAACGCATATTTTTATGTAAATTTTGAACTTCGTTTGAATACCTTACGAAATGAATTACAAAAAATGGTGCAAATCTGAAAAAACTGCGTGAACAGATGTGAAGTTTGATTTTTCTGCACTTTCCTGTGCATGAAAACTTAATTTTTAAAAGTTTATTTTGACCCTTAGGATCTTATCTTTCTAACAAAATTTGCGGATTGTGATTTGGACATCGTTTGAATCCGTTACACTTAATTTTACAAACATTGCGCAAATCTGAAGTTTTCCGGTTTTCTGCAATAAGTGCATGGCTGTTTCTAAATTTTTAAAAATACTAGCTCTAGTCCATTTTGGCTCAAAGGATTCTGATAAACTCCTCTTTGAACTAGGAATGCAAGGAACCAAGAAACTACAAATTTGGACACCGGAAAGCCCAAGAAAAAGAACCTACAGACTACCTCACTCACCAAGGTAAGGGGGAGGAGGTATTTCAAGTAAACAGTAAGAAAGGAAATGAATCAAAGAGGGTTGTCCCTTAACCTTGAGGTCTAGAACACATGTATTAGGAGACATGTGGTGTTGAAGTTACATGTTGACATTTTTATATTTACTTGAGACTTTTGATGTTTTAAAATATAATTATGAGTATATTTTGATTTTGACGAATTTTGATTTTTGGTTGAAAATTATTTTACACATGATGTTTGAGTAAGTATTGCTTTGTGAAAATTGTAAATTATTTTAAGTGAACTATTTAGTCAAAGCTTGTCGAAAACCAAAGATTAATTAAATGAAATGTTTTATCGAAATGTCCAATATGAGTAATATCCCTGGTATATTTGAAAGGATATCTTATGTGTTGTGCTCTTTGAAAATATATGGTTTGGCGCATGTGTTATGTGAAGCATTAAGAATATGCATATAGGCATATGCAGGGTGAGTGGGCACCATTTGTGAACTTGAGCCCTTTGAGGGTGGAAAATGCGTGATGATACGCTGAGAGTAAATTGGTATGTAAGTATATGCGCTCTAAGGAGTTTGGCCATGGTGACAGGGAGGACTTCGATGTCTAGAGGATTTAATGGAGTTGGGTGACTTACCAATAGCTCTATGAGTGTCCTAGGCCCCAGAACTCTGGCTGGGGGTCTCCACGCGATGTTCCTTTATCCTGACCTTCTCTTGAGGCTTATATTGTTGGTCGAGCTAGATCAGTCGGTGGAGGTTTGAGTCCTCACCATACATGCGAAATGTAGGCTGGCTAGTGAAACTCCCAACAACTTCTGAACAATAGGATTGTTATGGATCCAGAGTCGCATAAGCATGAAAATAAGATTTTGCCAAACCAAGAGTTATCATTTGCATTAATCATGCATCATGTAATTAGATTGTAAAAGTTACAATTCTATTAATGTGATGTATGCTCGTACTTACTCTGTTTTATTTCTTTTCTGAAAAATATTTACTTGAAAATATATCTCACTCCTTCTTTTCTTTGTTGAAATATGTTGTGGTGTTGGACATTTTCTTTTAGTTGTCACAGATCTTGAGGATGACCTTTCTCCATCTTATTCTCCACGTTGAGCTTAATTTGAAGAGGATCCTTCAAATACCAAGGAGATAGAAAAGGACCTTTCCAAGGAGTCCTGACCGATGTTTTGTTATTTCTTTTGTTGTCCGCTGCTAAGGGACTCCTCTTGTTGTACGGTGGAGAATTCGATACTTTATGTTTAGTAGCTTGGGTGTAATGTACTTTGTTTTGGTACTCTGATGTTCGTGGGTTGTGTTTTAAGATTCTTGGATAAATTGCGGTTACTTTTGATAATTATGGGATTATTTATATGACCAGGTTTATTTTATCAGTTATCTTCTAATTTTTATTTGGATGGAATTAAATAGGCAGAAAAATTGGTTCTTCAATGCATTCAGGTAATGAACGTGAACTCTGTGGGTTCGTCCCATAAGAGAGTAGTTGAAGTGATAAAGCACATGTTGTATCTCATATTACTAGTAATTGGCTCATGAGCAGGTGAAAAAGATTGGAGTCCACTTGTATAGTTATGTCAATACATGGTATGGCTATATTATTCAAGTGGTACTTACTAATGTTATGATTTTCTAAACTATGAGTAAATGAAGAAAACAAAATCTCATGAGTAATTATTAGTAATAAGAGTATGACATGAATCTTTATAAACTGTTGCTTATCAAGTGCATGAAGAATCAAGATCCATGTCGTGACCACGTGTCACTTTAAATTATATCAGAAGCAAGTTTCTCAATACTCAAGAATGATAATGGTATCCATAAACCAGGTTGAATAATCCTATGCACTCATGTTTCATAAAAATAAAAAAAAAAAAAAATCCCATTTGGTCCAAGACTCTTAAAAGCAATTTGTATACATTACACGTCAAGTTATTTAAAAGTAGTAGGATTGTCAGTTACAGTCGTCGTTGTCGCCGTTACACCTATGCTGATTCTACATGCACGCCCGTACTTACTGATGAGCACGCCCCTGCTGAAATTGAAGCACGACCATGCTTATACAAGCACGCCCATGACAGTGATCAAAGCACGGTCGTGCATCACTATAAGCAAGATCGTGCTTCAAGCGAGGAGCCTGAAAAAGAAAAAAAGGAAGAGCCTCTTGTTCAACCAAGGCCCTATGAGCCTAAGATATGTTTCCCACAGCGGTTGCAAGGTCACCCTCCTTATGATGAAAAGTTCCACAAGTTCTTAGACTTATTGGGCAAAGTGCACATCAATATGCCTTTCATTGATGTTATCTCCAAAATGTCCAAATATGCTAAATTTTTAAAGGAGATTTTGACCAATAAAAGAAAGTTGAGAGCACATGAAACTGTGAAGCTCACCTAAGAGTGCTCAGCTATAGTCCTTAAAAACCTTCCACCTAAGCTTAAGGACCTAGGGAGTTTTACTATTCCTTGCACAATTGGAAAAACTCATATTGATAAGGCTTTATGTGATTTAGGAGCAAGTATTAATCTCATACCTTATTCTATTTTCAGGAAGCTTGGAATACATAAATCTAAGCCGACCTCCATGTCACTTCAGCTGGCAGATAGGTTGATCAGATACCCCAAAGGAATAATAGAGAACGTACTTGTAAAAGTTGGGGAGTTTATATTTCTTGCTGACTTGTGGTACTTGACATGGAGGAAGATGATGATGTCCCCATCATACTAGGGAGACCGTTCTTGGCCACTGCTAGGGCCATCAGAGACGTACAAGAAGGGAATCTCACACTGAGGCTAGATGATGAGGAAGTTGTATTTCAAGTTTTCAATTCTTTCAAGTACCCTTCTAGCCAAGAGTCTTGTCACTTTGTGAGCACTATAGACGTTGCTTCTCCTCCAATTTATGTGAAGCATGGAACCACAAGAAGAAGGCCGAGGAAGCAATATAAGAAGAAGAAAAGACAAAAGCTTAAACCATCCATTAATAAGCCTCCTAATTTGAAGCTTCAATTTTCTTCTCTTTATTCTAATCCCCATCTTATGAATAATTTTTCTAATGTAACAGGTGTTGGGGAGGCAAAGCTGCTGGAGAGACAATTGCATATCAAGAGAGTCACTTCTGAGACTCATACCTTCTTCCCACCATGATTTAACAGAAACGTCAGGCTCGTGACGTTAAACAAGCGCTCCCAAGAGGCAACTTGTGTCTTTTATTTATTTTATTTAAATTTTATTTATTTTTGTCTATTTTAATTTTGCTATTGTTATGTTTTTTTTAGAATAAAGAATAAGCATATTGAAAGATTGCAAGAACGGAGTTGATAGTTCCCGCACACACTTTTGAGCTCTGATCTAAAAGCATGCCCGTGCCATCCCATACACGGTCATGCATTCAGTCGCAGTTGTGAGAGAAGCTTTACATCATAAGTATGGGCATGCTTAAGATTTCAGCATGGCTGTGCTCTTTCACCCTAAACCATCACGCCAAGAATTATCAGGGAACTTCTTTCCTTTTATTCAATTGCCCTCTTTGCATGCTTTTAATTTGATTGCTTTCAAACATTGAGGACAATGTTTTGCTTTAAGTATGGGGGAGTAGTTCCTGATTATATAATTGTTAATTGCATGTTCTTGAGTAAAGTGTCTATGCTATTTTTTTATGATAATTTAAAACTTTTTCTCTCATAGAACCCAATTTTTCCAAATAAAAGAGCATGTTGAGTGATTATTATTGGCATTATACTTTCATTTAGAAACTAATAATTAGCTAAGTTCCTTACTTTTATGCTCTACATTAAACATTAACCCACAGATGTGAGTTTTGAGCCTTAAAAGGGATTTCTATCTTAATTTAATTAATTGTACCCCTGTTCTCATTGTTTTGTATGATTATCTCCTTAGGATTTGTGCTCTAGAACTTGACTTAGAACTGACTTAAGACTTCTCTTTTTAATTGCATGTTTTTAATATGATTGAGGTATAATAGTATTTTTATTCTTGGCCACATGTTTGAGATACAACTAGTTGTCCACTTTGAGCTTTATTGATTTTCTTGGTCCCTTACGTTAAATTTATAGAATGTTTGGATGACTTGAGTTTATGAATGGAGCAATTGAGCTGTTGAATTGTTTGATAAATTCTCCTCTATATCTCTCATATGCAAAAAAGAAAGAAAAAGTATGAAAAAAAAAGAAAATAAAAAATAGAAAAGAAAAAAGAAAAAAAAAAGAAAAATGGTTATATATGATTGAAAGGAGAGAGGAGTAAAGATATTGTTTATATACAAAAATATAAAAATTACTCCAAGAACTTCATTTGTAAACTTAGGGGATGTTTATAATTTTTATAATTTATTACTTCTTTGTATATTCCCTTTCTTTCATTTATCTCACCTCAATTATTATAACTCCTTAGCCACATTATAACCTAAAAAAAACCTCATAATTTTGACTTGCATTTAATTTATTTAGTAGAGAGTCGGTTTATAGTCAAGCTTATGGTAGTACACTTTTCTTTAAGAGAACTAAGTGATATCTCATTTTGTCCCTTAGTGAGAGACAAAAGTAGAGTACCTTAGTTTGACATTTGAGTGAAAAGTATGGAATTATAAGATTTTAATTGGAAATCCTTTTAATTGCTTATGCTCATTGATATTACTCTTGTTGCTTTCTTTATCTCTGTTGTTTCGGTTCTGTGTGTGGTATTATGTTTTAAGTTATTATGTTATTCACTTAAGCAGCACTTTGCTTGAGGACAAGCAAACAGTGCAGTTTCTCAAGCTCATGAAAGTGCTAGATGTGAGGGTTTAATTAGAGACAGTCATGGTCAAGTTATAGCTAGTTTCTAAATGGGAGCTCCCCTTATCCATTAAGTTATAGGGAATAATTTTTGGACTACAATTAGTGATCTAAAATAATATTCATGTAATTTGGATAGAAATAAACTCTAAGGAAGCCTTGTACTTAGTATTCAGTATTAAAAGTTGTAACCATCTATTCTTTCATCTAGTTGCTACAATTAGGAGTATTATGAAATGTATCTATAACAGCGACGATGACCGTGACCGACAATCCTACTACTTTTAAATAACTTGACGTGTAATGTATACAGATTGCTATTAAGAGTCTTGGACCAAATGGGATTTTTTATTTTTTTTTATGAAACATGAGTGCATAGGATTATTCAACCTGGTTTATGGATACCATTATCATTTTTGAGTATTGAGAAACTTGCTTCTGATATAATTTAAAGTGACACGTGGTCACAGCATGAATCTTGATTCTTCATGCACCTAATAAGCAACAGTTTATAAAGATTCATGTCATACTCTTATTACTAATAATTACTCATGAGATTTTGTTTTCTTCATTTACTCATAGTTTAGAAAATCATAACATTAGTAAGTACCACTTGAATAATATAGCCATACCATGTATTGACATAACTATACAAGTGGACTCCAATCTTTTTCACCTGCTCATGAGCCAATTACTAATAATATGAGATACAACATGTGGTTTATCACTTCAACTAGAACTCTCTTATGGGACGAACCCACAGAGTTCACGTTCATTACCTGAATGCATTGAAGAACCAATTTTTCTGCCTATTTAATTCCATCCAAATAAAAATCAGAAGATAACTGATAAAATAAACCTGGTCATATAAATAATCCCATAATTATCAAAAGTAACCGCAATTTATCCAAGAATCTTAAAACACAATCCACAAACATCAGAGTACCAAAACAAAGTACATTACACACAAGCTACTAAATAAAATATAAAGTATCGAATTCTCCACCATACAACAAGAGGAGTCCCTTAGCAGCAGACAACAAAAGAAATAACAAAACATCAGTCAGGACTCCTTAGAAAGGTCCTTTTCTATCTCCTTGGTATTTGAAGGATCCTCTTCAAATTAAGCTCAACGTGGAGAATAAGACAGAGAAAGGTCATCCTCAAGATCTGTGACAACTAAAAGAAAATGTCCAACACCACAACATATTTCAACAAAAAAAAAGAAGGAGTGGGATATATTTTCAAGTGAATATTTTTCAGAAAAGAAATAAAACAAAGTAAGTACAAGCATACATCACATTAATAGAATTGTAACTTTTACAATCTAACAAAATGCAAGTCTAATTACATGATGCATGATTAATGCAAATGATAACTCTTGGTTTGACAAAATTTTATTTTCATGCTTATGCGACTCTGGATCCATAACAATCCTATTGTTCGGAAGTTGTTAGGAGTTTCACTAGCCAGCCTACATTTCGCATGTATGGTGGGGACTCGAACCTCCACCGACCGATCTAGCTCGACCAACAAGATAAGCCTTAGGAGAAGGTCAGGATAAAGGAGCATCGCGTGGAGACTCCCAGCCAGAGTTCTGGGGTTTAGGACACATAGGGTTATTGGTAAGTCACCCAACTCCATTAAATCCCATAAACGTCGAGGTCCTCCCTGTCTTTCACCAACAACAGTTATAAAATAATCTCGTGACTTCCTTCACAGGGGAGTGGGATTTCGCACACATTTGCCTTCTGAATAGTCATGCACACTTTTGGAGTTTCACTTGGCAAGTACCTATATCCGTGCTTCAATGCACTTTCTCTAAGTGTTCCAAGCTCACTAACTTCGTCTCTTTCCTTGAGTTCCAACCATTACCCGACTAGAGTTACACTACTCATTTATTTTCAAAAAAAGAAAGAAAACAAAGTTTTCACAAAGGTTTACTTTTAGTCATTGGATTCAATTATTGAACTCAGGGTTAAAGCTGAAACCATGGTCAAACTCCTTAGAACGCATATACTTACATACCAATTTACTCTCAGCGTATCATCACGTATATTCCACCCTCAAAGGGCTCAAGTTCACAAATGGTGCCCACTCACCCTGCATATGCCTATATGCATATTCTTAATGCTTCACATAACACATGCGCCAAACCATATATTTTCAAAGAGCACAACACATAAGATATCCTTTCAAATATACCAGGGATATTACTCATATTGGACATTTCAATGAAACATTTCATTTAATTGATCTTTGGTTTTTGACAAGCTTTGACTAAATAGTTCACTTAAAATAATTTATAATTTTCACAAAGCAATACTTACTCAAACATCGAGTGTAAAATAATTTTCAACCAAAAATCAAAATTCATCAAAATCAAAATATACTCATAATTATATTTTAAAACATCAAAAGTCTCAAGTAAATATAAAAATGTCAACATGTAACTCCAACACCACATGTCTTCTAATACATGTGTTCCAGACCTCAGGGTTAAGGGACAACCCTCTTTGATTCATTTCCTTTCTTACTATTTACTTGAAATACCTCCTCCCCCTTACCTTGGTGAGTAAGGTAGTCCGCAGGTTCTTTTTCTTGGGCTTTCCGGTGTCAAAATTTGTAGTTTCTTGGTTCCTTGCATTCCTAGTTCAGAGAAGAGTTTATCAGAATCCTTTGAGCCAAAATGGCCAAGAGCTAGCATTTTTAAAAATTTAGAAACAGCCATGCACTTATTGCAAAAAACTGGAAAACTTCATATTTGTGCAATGTTTGTAAAATTAAGTGTAACGGATTCAAACGATGTCCAAATCATGATCCGCAAATTTTGTTACAAAGCTAAGATCCTAAGGGTCAAAATAAACTTTTAAAAATTAAGTTTTCATGCACAGGAAAGTACAGAAAAATCAAACTTCATTTCTGTTCACATTCAGATTTGCACCGTTTTTTGTAATTCATTTCGTAAGGTATTCAAACGAAGTTCAAAATTTACATAAAAATATGCGTTGGAAAGCTGTTTTCATTTAGTTTACAAAAATTAATTTTTCAGGTTGAAACAGATCAATACAGAGGGCGTAAAATTATTTCTTTACACTGTTTCTGCAGAAAAAGTAGAAATGAAGGTGCTAACGTATTCTATGCGATGGAGGGGCAAACGATGTCAGATTAGTGCTCAAGATACACTGTTGGAAAGATAATTCTGCAAAGAATACATAAGGATGTTGCATGTCAGGTTTTGTAGATCATAGAAATGAGAAAAACAGTCTCCTTTGCTGCTGAAACACTAAAAACGCAGAACAAGGAGTGATCTCACCATTTTCACTATAACTTATGATTTTGATGTCCATTTTGAGTGAAACCACTTGCGTTTGAAAGATCTTTCACTGCACAATCCAAATATGCAGAGGTTAACTCAAACAAAATACGTTTAGATGGTCAAAATTGACTCACTCAGTGGCTGGACGCAGAAAGATCCATGTTTTTTCATGGAAGAGGTGCAAAATCTTCATCTCCTTTCTTTGATTGGTGAAAACATTGAGAAAGAAAGATGAAAGAGTGTTTTTACCTTGCTTGGATGTTCAGAAAACAATCAACACACTCCTTTCAACATGCAAGGGAAAAAAAAATGAGTTTCCTTGGTACAATGGAGGTTGCTATTTCAAGTTTTGTAGAAGGAAAAGTAGGAAAATCTTGCTCAAAGAATGGAGGGGAGAGTGTTCAAGGTTTTTGGCTATGGAAGGAGGTTGGTTTCCAGCACAATGCTTGCTGCAAAATGAGAGAAAATGGTAGGGAGAGAGAAGACAATCCGAGAGAGAGTGAGAGAGCTTTACGGAAGGAGAAAGAATGCATAACTTGGTTTGGCCACATGTACCATGCATAACTTGATTTTGCCACTTACATTAGCATGTCCGTAAGAAGACCAAGGAATTGCCACTTGATAGAACTTGAACCCAAGTCCTCCAAGTCAAAAGTAAAGGACCAGCCCTTACACCACCTTTGTTGGTGTGCAAGAAATTTGGAAATCAATTATACTTAAGGGATTCTAAATAATTCAAAGTATTAAAAAATCTCATTTTTCAAAAATAAATCAAACATGTATTTAAAGATGAATTATTTTAACAAAATAAAAATAAGTACTTTTACCAATATCGTAAAATTTTGCAAAAATGCATTTAATTACCTTTGAAACAGATTAAATCGTGCTAACACACATGAACATGGAGGGAGTAAAAATTAGGATGTTACAATATCCCTCTTACTAGGTTCAAGCATATTTTAAGAGAGAAAAATAGGTATGCGGATATACTTGCCAAAATAGGCTTAGATTCCCTAAGGCTTTGTTTGGGAGTTTGAAGAGAGAGAAAAGGGAAGAATTTGAAGGGAAAAGGTGGGGAGGGGAAAAGGCTATATTTTTAATTCTTATAAAATTATCTAAATTTATTTCTTTATCCCTATAATTTTGTCATTTTAATTCCTAATTAATGAAAAAAATTTAAAATTAGTTCTTTCTGCTAAATATTCTCTATCAATCATCGATTTGTCTAACAAAGTTTCATGTCATTTTATTGTTAAAAAATATTAAACATGTCTTTAATTCTTATAAAATTATCAAGTTTCTTTTTATTTCATATAATTTTTTCCTGTTTAATATTTACATAATGTAAATTGTTTATAATTTTAAAAAATAAGTGATTAATTTAGATTTATTAATGACATAAACTTTAAATATTTTATATTAATTAGAGATTAAAATAGAATAAAAATTATATGGATTTAAAAGTAATTTTAGTGATTATAGAAATTTAAAAAATATTTAACCATAATTTTTGAAAATATTAATATTATAACATACAATTTAAAAAAAACATTGATAACTTATTTGCACGTGATCATACAAGAAATCGGTTCAACTTGGATTTATTTTATTACTTAACATGGTTTAACCGTATATAATTAAAAATTATGTATAATAAAATTTTACTTAAATTTATAAAATGTTTAATTACTATATTTATAATTTAAATATTACATGGTAAAAATAAAACTTAACATTTATTACATGAACTTTGCTCTATTAATTAACCTTATTTTACCGGCAAGTTAGACAAATGGCATGACAAAATATACAAGGAACGGTTCCATAAACAAAAATTGTGGATTTTAATACCTCAGTCAAAGTTACGTGGCGACGTGCAAGGAATCCAAAGGCGGGAAAACCACAAGCGGTATTGTAGAGGAAAACAACGTGCAGACAGGAATGGCAATCTCAGGATGGCCATCCGATTTCGATGTTGGCGCATGTGGGAATAACTTGCAATACCACGTACCAAGTGGTTTTATCTCGCTTTTCTCTGCTTTTTCCTTCGTGTCGTTCGCACAATAAGGAGCATCCACAAACTCGAACTTTGATCCCAAAACCAACTCATTCATCATCTTTCACAAGTTCATTCATTGATTTCATATTCGTTCAAAGTAACTAAGTAGCCATGTCTAGCACCGGTGGGCAGGTCATCAAGTGTAAAGGTGACCCATCTATTCTTCATTCTCATTAACATCATTCTCTTTACTCTCCTTCCATTTCTTTTATGTGATAATAATGTGTTATTACTAATTGTCTTTGTTGGTGTGGATAAAATGTAGCTGCGGTTTCATGGGAAGCAGGGAAACCACTAGTGATTGAAGAAGTAGAGGTGGCGCCACCCCAAGCCGGTGAAGTCCGTTTGAAGATCCTCTTCACCTCTCTTTGCCACACTGATGTTTACTTCTGGGACGCCAAGGTGTGCATATAGTAACATTATCTTTATTTAATTGATGTATGCACATATTACATTTTCTTAATTAAATTAATGCATGCGTGCATTAAACTGTCTGAATTGAATTAAAATTATATAGCTCATGTGATTCCTTTCTCTCTGTAATGTAAATTTTCTGAAATTATTGGAAACGTGGCGATTGTTTTTCTTTCTACTCTGCTGATTCCATGTGCTATATTTATTATGCATCACCAATTCCTCAGTGTGTAATTTGATTTTCTTCTTTTCACTCATTTCAGGGCCAGACTCCGTTGTTTCCTCGCATTTTTGGCCATGAAGCTTCTGGGTATATATTTTTTTGTCATATTTACTCCCTTAATTTATTTCGAACTATACTTTCCTGTTCTTTGTACAATGAATCCTTGTTATTTAAGACTCTAAAGAGGATGTTTAGGACTCGTGTTTTGAAAAAAAAAGACACAAGAGTGCACAAATATTTAATTTTAAGTTAAGAAAGTCATATGATACATACAAAATATATATATATATATGATTAGCATATTGGATGTTTAGTTTTTAGCTTATTTTGAGTAAATAATAGCTTTTTTAGCACCTTTGTCATAGAACTTTTAAAAAATAAGGAATTATTTCCCTTAATAATGGCTCATCCAAGCATGCACTAAAATTATATTAATCTATTATTTAAGTTTTAAAATTATTAAATTAAAGACTAGTTATTAGAAATGAAAAATTTCTCTCTCTCTCTCCTCCTTTACAAAATTCATATCTCAAACATATCCTAAGAGTAATAACTACACAAGGAAAGGATTATGAATAATGAGCAATTACTTATTGGATTGTCATGGCCTTGATTCAGGATTGTGGAAAGCATAGGAGAGGGTGTAAGTCACCTGCAGCCTGGAGACCATGCCCTTCCAGTGTTCACAGGAGAGTGTGGGGAATGCCTACATTGTAAGTCAGAAGAGAGCAACATGTGTGAGTTACTCAGAATCAACACTGATAGGGGTGTCATGATCAATGATGGCCAATCAAGGTTCTCCAAAGATGGAAAACCCATATACCATTTCTTGGGAACCTCTACATTTAGTGAATACACTGTTGTCCATGCTGGATGTGTTGCCAAGATCAACCCTGCAGCCTCACTTGACAAAGTTTGTGTTCTCAGCTGTGGAATTTGCACAGGTTTTAAAGATTTTCCACCTTCAGTTTTGAGAATATAATGTTTGTAAGTAGCAGACTAGCTTGGCTATTATAATTTTTATATAACTCTATTATGTTATATCTTGTAGGTCTTGGTGCTACTGTGAATGTAGCTAAACCAAAACCCGGTTCCTCTGTTGCAATTTTTGGACTGGGAGCTGTTGGCCTTGCCGTATGTTGCTGTTATTCCGTAATAACTCAGTTTTAGTGCATTTTTTAGAAACTGATGAAGGAAATGTTAATTTTAAGTTTTGTTCAAATTTTAGGCCGCTGAAGGGGCCAGAATTTCTGGAGCTTCAAGAATCATTGGAATCGATTTAGTTTCCAGCCGATTTGAAGAAGGTATTGTGCATTATTCTTTCATCAGATGTTTAAAGATTGAGTACAGCCTAATTAAATTGGTTGTTGTTTATTGGTTGAGGTTTATGATTTTTATTCTTGTTGGCAGCTAAGAAGTTTGGGGTTAATGAGTTTGTCAACCCAAAAGACCATGATAAACCTGTACAACAGGTTAGTTCTTGAACAATTTGCTGAAATTCAATGTCTTTCCATATTTCACAATAGTTATGGTTTCATCATGTTCATTAATTCTGTTCTTTTAAAAACAATTGTTGTTCAACTTCTCAATTGAGTTCAATTTTTATGCTGTTAGTAAATGCCACCATAGGGTCTTTGTTTTGAACAAGGGAGATTGAAGTGTGTTAATGTTGGTGAACAGGTAATTGCTGAAATGACCAATGGAGGTGTGGATCGTGCTGTTGAATGTACTGGCAGCATCCAGGCCATGATCTCAGCATTTGAATGTGTCCACGATGTACTTGAATCCTGACTCTATCTCTTGTTGCTAAAATATTAAATTAGGCTAATTTGGTAAGGCTGAACTTTGTTTTTTTGTTCTCAGGGTTGGGGTGTTGCTGTACTTGTTGGTGTGCCTAATAAAGATGATGCATTCAAAACTGCTCCTATTAATTTCTTAAATGAGAGGACTCTTAAGGGTACCTTTTATGGTAACTACAAACCACGCACTGATCTTCCATCTGTTGTGGAGAGATACATGCAAGGGGTAAGCTTATATAGTGAATTTGTGTGGTCTTTGGGAGAAAAGATGTTGGAGGATGATCACTTATTTATTAATAATGTTTCTTATATGATTTTTATGGATATTGCAGGAGCTAGAAGTGGATAAATTCATCACTCACACAGTTCCATTCTCAGAGATTAACAAAGCATTTGATTACATGCTGAAAGGAGAGTCCATTAGGTGCATAATCCGCATGGAAGAGTGAACATTCATGAAATATTCCATCATGACTCTGTTGGGAGACAGAAGTCTCTATTAGTTTTGTGTGTAAAAGAGAATAAAAGTTTTATAGGTATATCGCATATTAGGATGATTGCATTTTTGCTGTTTGAGTGCTGGCATTAACAGGGCGCTTAGCCCTTTGTTACTTGATTGCGGCTTTGTCTTATACGATGATATAATTTAATATATATCTCACTCCCGTCAATTTGTTGTTCTTGAGGGTTGTTTCCGTGATTTACTTTTACAAGAAAAGAAAAACAAAATAGGACAGTGAATCAGCACGTCAAATATCGTTTATGTATGGTCTGAACTGATTAAAATTTGACTTGTTTTAGAATAAATTCACAGTAAAGGAATATATTGTACTTGAATAAAAACTTATTTATAAAATGATTTATGAGTGTTAAAATCACTTAGAATCATAGAGATTGTAACCGCCATCATAGAAGGTTGAAAAAAAAGATCATCTCATTTTTATGGATGTAGTTTTAATTTTACATGCATTTGTTTGTTCAGCAATTCTCTCTAAGATTTTTTGTTACAAATTATAATATTCCTTTTATTTTAGATTTCACAGTACTCAAGGTCTTGATATATTTATAGTCTTGATAGGCCTTAATCTTTATCTCTCTTTAAGGTATCTCTTGTAATTTTTATTAACTTTTCTTTTTTCTTTTAATTTATCTGATGATGGAGTTTTTGACGATAAAGAGAAGTTAGTGAGTGTATTCTCTTTTCTGATTACAGTAAATTATTTTTATTCTAATAATCGTTCTTTTATCTATTAAAGGGAGAGAGCTAAGTATTCTTTGTTTGATTTTACAATTATATACTGATTCACTTTATCTTTTATAATTAAAGATAATCACATTAAATTTTATAATTAGAGTTTAATTTACATACATTAAAATTATCAAGCCATCAACTTTAATTGATTTGAAATAATTGAATAATGATGACAAATCATTCAATGACATGATTCTTTTTAAGTATTACATAATTAACTTAAATTAAATAACTTTAATCAATTTTACTACAAATTATAACTTTAATGTATTTTCAACACTCAACCTATTATCTCATTTAAACAATATATATGATTAAATAAAAATAAGTAGAAATATTATTTTTATTGAATTCACAAATGTCACAGTAATATGAGCAGTTCAATCCATACATGTATGTAAATCATGCAAACATGTTAATAAAGATTTGTCTATTATGCCCATTCATTTAAAATGGTCATAAAATATTTTGGGCTGTAACCTTTTAGTTAACAGATATGTTATCATCAGTTAGGTACTAATATGCTCAATAGACACTTTTCATTTCTACGTTTCTTTGACTGACAAGTACTTCAAGTCTATATGTTTTATTTCTTGTGAGTACTTATCATTCTTAAAGAAGAAAATAACTCCATAACTATCATATTATATTCTTAACGACTTATTTGTATTGTCAACAATACCTCGAAGAAGCTCACAAAGTTACATTGTCTTTAGGGACAATAAAAGTTATTTTAAACATTTAAACTCCTTTACATCACCTAATTTAAATTGCATCTAAAAAATATTCTACATTAAAATGGCTCTTCCAAAGTTAATTTCATTTCTATAGAGCCACAAAAATCAAATTAAGCAAAAGAGATAGAATACCGTGATTTTTTGTTAGTTCTACAAGTTGCTATTATTCCATTATGTTTTAAAAAATGAACCCTGCATTATGAAGGAAGAACTATATACATGTCCAATTAGTTATAACACATGCACCATAGTTCATAAATCATATGAGAACCTACATGAGAAGAATAATGTTCTAGTCTTTCAATATTCATGTTGGAGAAGGGGCAACATTTGTCTTTTTCTATTAGAATAATGCCTTTACTCTTGAGATTTGTTTACATTATTATATCCCACAATCAAAGGCTAATTCCCCTTCCCTTGATGTCCTTTCACTAGTATGACCCTATATAAACAACAATATTTGCTCCTACATCCTTGAATCTGTTCATATTTAAAGAAAAGGACTTTACACAACAATTTATCCTTCTCATCTAATAATCTCCATCCCCACTTGCCAAGTAGAACTAAGTTAAATTTTTGTATATTTTTAACCCCTAACCTCCTTTTTCTTTCAGTAAACACACTCTCTTCCAACTTGGCCAAGCTATTCTCTGGCTCTTTTCCCCACCTCCTAATGAAAAACTTCTTTGAATGCTCACAATATAATTGGCCACAAGTTTTGGAATTTCAAAAAAGAAAGAAAAATAATTGATAATACCAATTTGATTAGATAAATATAGGTACTAAATGAAAGGTAACGATTCTTCCCACAAGACAATTTATTCTTCATTTTTTCCTCCAACGGTCTCTATATGGACGAGACCCTTGGACCTTACTGGATTTCCCAAGTGCTAAAAAAGCACTTGACTTGTATATTTTGCCACAACTTGATTAAGGATAAAAAATACCAACTATCTTACTTTTGTAGAAGTTTATTTCAAGACCGAAAGCCATCTCAAAGCTCCTCAAAACGCTTTCGTAGTGAAGATATTTTCACATGACGCTTCCTCTATAAATATTGCTTTGCTTCATCTACAAAGTGAAATAAACAAGAATGGTGCCACCTTGCCTTAAACCCTTATCATTATGAATTCTTTTGTCAGGATACCATTGATTAAAATGAAAATTGCAATTGATTTTAGACATTTTTATTTAGGAAATTCATTTACTATAGAAGCCAAACCTTCTCATAATGTAGTGCAGGAATTTCTAATTCATTTTTAAATCGAAATTATCATTGTTCTAATGTCTTAAAAATTAAAAGACATTCATATCTTTTTAAATCGGATTAATAACCCCACTATTTATTATATATATTTAATATAATATTAATAGTGCTGATTAATCTATGTAAGAAAGGTATAAAATATGCTCTTAATCTTATCAGCACTATAGAAATTACCATGAAAAATTACAAAAATATAAAAACTAAAAACTTATATCTTTAAGCAAACTTATGGAGTGTCAAAAGAAAAAATTTAAAATTTTATTAAAAAAAAAAAGATAAAGATGTATTTTTAATTTTAAATTAATAAAATATATATCATTTAAAATGATAAATACATGATTAATATATTAAGTTTATGTTATATTATTTTATAAAAATTAATTTTAAATATATTTATTTTAAATATAAAATTTGTCTTCCCTCTCTTCTCTCTAAAACCCTCTTCCCAAATAATTTTGAAAGACTAAAAATTTAATTTTTAAAAGAAACTTATATTTAGTATAATTTTATATTTCAAATATAGTAAATCTTTTCTTTTAGTAAATTTTTTTCAATAATATTATAATAATTAATGTACAATATAAAATTATAATACAAAAATATTAATATTGATACGTTATTCATCTATTTGAAAGTATGATAAACAATAAAAAAAATAAAAAATTTTAATTTTAATCTTTAAAACTTATTTAAATATACGATTTTATAAAATTGTATTAAAAATAATATTTATTTTACTAATGAATGATTTTTTTAATAAAATATTCTTAATTTTATATACTTAAACTCAACTTAAAAATTAAAATCAACAAAATTATATGAAATAAAGTATTTTTTATTTGTTTTAAATTTATTATTGATTAAAAACACACATTTAATTTTTAAATTATTTATTTATAAATTAGTTTCTATTATAAATTAAATAATAAGAACTAACATAAAAATTTATATTTATACAAAAACTAAATTATAATTTTTTATTTATAAAAACTAAATTAAAAATACATCTTAAATATAAAGATTAAATTTCTAATTTAACATGAAAACTAACTAAAAAAAAATCAAATTCCACCTTAAAAATACATATTTTTTCTTTTTAAACTCTAATCTTATATCTTATATCTTTAAAAAATTTAAATTTTATTAAATTTTTTAAAATAAAAGAATTTGATTAACTAAAAAATTAAATTACACATAATTTATAATAAAAAGAACAAAACTACAATTGAACACAAGATATTTTAATTTTAACCATGGGCCTATCGTTATCATTATAGATTTAAACGTTACACACAAAGTCTCGAGACCAAAACATGCTCTTAGCAATATCATTATAGATTTACAAAATATTATATTAACCATTAACTTTTTTTTAAATAAACAAAATGCCAAAGTGCCAAACGTTACACACCAAATCGCACCTATTCTTCATCCACTAGAACGACTATGCATCCAACAATGTCCATGACACGCAATCCATATTAATTGTCCATTCCTACTTTACACCCAACAACAAAACAAAGTCACAACTCAATGCCAAAACTTGTAGCATCACATTCACCATTTCCACTGCCCAAAGTTCCGTATGCATTGAGATTTGTGACCTTTAATCGTCGCTCACATCACAAAAGCAACTCCTTATTGAAGATCCAGCTGAACTTCACGCCATGCGGCTTCATCTTACGCGCTCGCTCTTCGGCTCGCTCCTGCAACCTCCTAATCCTCGGCGGTAACCCGCAAACAAAATCCTGCGCCCTCTTTCCCTCAGCCGTCAAACCTTCAAGCATCTCCAATTTCCACCGTCCGATCAGAAACTCCAAAATGTCCGCATAGTCATTGGCCGTGTAAACGCCCATACGTTGTGCCACTGCAGAATAGTGCTCAAATAGCCTGGGGTCCTCCCCATCGTACATAAGGTGTGCCGGCATCGTGATCTTCTTCTCCATCATGTCTCCTATGGCCACCATTGCCCCTGTGGGATCCACTTCTAGAAGCTTCTTCACGATCCTGGAGTAGGCATTCTCGTGTCGTTTCTCGTCCGCAGCAATGGTCCCGCATATGCGTGCAAGCACCGGATCACCCCCCTCCTTTGCCAGCCGAGCCGTGTTACCGTGTGCCACGAACGTTGCTCGCTCTTGGAATGACGTGTACACAAACCCCAAATATGGGTTGTTCTCCGTTCCAGGGTCCTACCAAATCCAAACAAAATAATTAAAATATCACATTTCATTAAAAAAAATAAACATTTTCAATTTAGATCTCCAGAATTTGTTCAAGAAAATCCCATTATCATGTGACCAGAAACCAAACTTTTTATAGGCACTGAAATATTTTGCTTTCAGCTTGGTGTGTACAATTTAATATAGGCAATATTAATATCATCAGTGGATCTTTCATGTACATTAATCAATTTTAATTTTAAACTAGTAAAGGGGAAACTACAGAATAAGGAAAAACCAAAAAAATTGAGTACATTAGGTGAATAAAAGGAAAATGCATGCATAATCCCGAATAATAGATAGAATTTGGAGAATCAAAATCAAATTAAAAATATAAATTTTAGTATAAAAACAATTTACTCACCATGCCAGCTGCAATGAGGTAATGAACGGTCTTCTCGATCTTGGCCATGTCAACTCGACCAGACAGATACAAATACGTTCTGAGCAAATCCCCGTGTCTATTTTCTTCAGCGGTCCAGGCCCGGGTCCACACAGCCCACGGGCTTGGGCTTGTTCCATAGTCATCTCTCACCCCATCCAGGTTGTTGATCATGGTCTGGTAAGTGGGAAGCGCGTCTTCCGTGACCATATCACCCACAAGAACTACGAAGTACTCGTCGGGTAGCTCCTTGGTGCGGTCTCGAAGAGCCTTCACCTGATCGGTGAATTCTTCAAACGGCAACGAGGAGTCAGGGACTAAGCTTTGTGGCTGCCAGCATTGCTCCACGGGCTTCAGTAGTGGTAGCACCCACTGTGAGGCCCAGCCCTCCATTGACTTGAAAACCTCTAGCTTTTCCGGCGGCATAGAGTGAGTCCTCCGTGCCTTCAGCACCGGTGGTGTGGCACTGGCCATGGCAGATTTCAGTGGCCGCATGAGGTGGCGGTGCTTTCGGTGGCTGGCAAGTGGAAGAGTTCTGGTGGTGAAGGAGTGGCAGGTTTGAATCTGCATGGTTTTGGTAATGTCTTTTGCTTGACTTGGGACTGTTTTATGACGATGTAATTGTGAATGTTGCATAAGAGTTTTGAGATATTTGTAGGGGCTGACTAGTGATTAGCCCTTGTTTTGGTCAATAATTTTCAACAATGCCACGGCGGGTCTTCAATTTTTGCACCTAATTTGTTGTCCCTCGGGTTGAAGTTAATATGTGTGCATTGAACCCGATACATTCGATGAGTTATGCCTAGGGTGATGATATTTTCACCATTTAGTTTTATAATAATTTTTAGTATATTTTTAATTTTTTAATTTTTCATGTCTTTAGTTTTTATAATTTGTAAAAAAAAAAATAATACAAATTTACTCTGCCATTAGCATTTCTTTCAAAGTTTAGACGGGGATGGATGTTTTCGATTAAGAAAATATACTCCTTGAATAAGGAGGGATATTGTGGTAATTCGGGGTACATGCTATGTGACATAGCAAGACAAAAGTTCCACGTTACAGGTTAAACAAGTGGGGGGTTTGTAAAACAGGGGGTGCTGTGGTTTTGGGACAATGGTAGAGAGACGAGTGAGGGATGAGTAATTCCTGTGGATCTTTTCCTGCCTTGTGGATGCGTTTCAATTTGCCAGCGCATTTTTCTCCCTCTTTCGGAATTTTTTAAGGCAAATGCTAATCCGTTGTTGGTCTTAAAAATAAACAAGAATAGAAAATATTTATTATATTAAAAATGTCTAGTAGATTATATAAAATGATTTTCATTTATATTTAGTGCATTTATTAGTTATTTTTTTATATAAAATAATTATTTTTATGTGTCTGATCAAATAATATTTAAAAATAGAATATAATTTTAATATAATACTAATAAATACGTCTGTGCATTGCATACTTTTTTAATTAAACTAAAAAAATAATTAATTTTAAAATAAAAAATAATTTTAATTGTTTATTAATTTAATAATAATAAATTAAAATAATATTTTAAAATTTTAGAAATAATAAATTAAGATAAGAATAGAATTAATAATATATTGCATCTTAAAAAATATTAATAAATAAATAAATTTTTAATTTTTTATACTTATTATTAGTTATTTTAAAATAAATTATAATAAATCAATATCATACAATAATAATTATAATAAATTTTTTAAAAAATAAATACCAGCATACCTAGAATATTAATATTATTACATAAATTTTTCTAAATTAATTAAAAAAATTAATAATGACATTAACAAATATTTTATTTACTATTTAAAAAGTATATTATACTTTTATAATAATGGTAAATAAATTAATTTATTAAATTATAATATATAATAAATCTATAATAATATAATAAATATTTTAAATATTTTTTAGTTTTAGTTATTTATTAATTGATAAAAATAAATAAATTTAAAATGCCAGACGAAAAAAACATGTTGATTAAGTAAATTATAAATAATTTTTTTTATTATTGTCCTAATTTTATTAAAATGATAGTAATAATAATTTTAGTATAAATACATTAAAAAAATTATATGGTAATGTCTGTAAATTAAAAGATATTATTTTTTTATTGTTATAAAAATAAATTAATTTAAAAATATCACACATATTGAAGCAGTATGAAAATAAAATCTGTATAGTTTAGTATTTTCTAGAATTAATTAAATTAATTTATAATGTTTGATAGACTAAAAAATATTTATTATAAAAATTAAGAAATTAATTTTAAATAGCATAAAATTTCTTATTTTTAAAATTTACAAATAAAATTTATATTATTTCATATCTCATAAAAATATTTGTCATCATAAAATTTAAAAATAAATAATTATTACAATAATTTATTTAATATAACAAAATTTTTTTATCTGAATTATAAAATTTAAATAAAATACTCTGTAGTTTTTTACTTATGCATTTGTATATATTTGTTGAACTAAATTTATATGATATATTATTTATTTATAATTATAATTTAAAATTGTTAATAAAATTTTTACTATATAATTATTAAAAGATGATATAATATTTTTTAAAAAACAACTCATAAGACTAATAATAATAATAATAATAATTTAAATAAAAGTAAAAAAAATACAGCAAATAAGTTGAAAACAAAAATAACAAGTATTTATTTAACTAATGTATAAAATTTTAAAAATATAATTTCAATATAAATATATATAAAACTATATGTTAATACCTAAAATTAAAAATATATTAATTTTTGTGTTATATAAATAAAATTATTATACAAAAATATTATAAATAAAAACTAATATTAATATATATATTCTTAATTTATAACTATAGTCGTTGATAAATATAAATATATATATATATATAAATGAATTTTTTAAATAATTAAATTATTCTATATTACTTGATAACTTAATAAAATTAATATTGGATTAACATTATAATTACATTTTTTATTAAATAAATAATTAAGTATAATAAAGTTATGTTGTGTGGGTCATAAAATTAAAATAATAAATTTATTAATTTTTTATGCATTTATTTTTAATTTTTGAAATAATTAATATGGTTTGTTAATTATTTATCATTTGAATTAAGAATTAATAAAAATAAATTTAACTATAAAATAATTTAATAATATAAAAATATTTTTAAAAATTAATAAAATAAAAATATTAATTTAAATAAATTTAAATAAATAAATTTAAAATAATAGGTCAAAGGGAATATATAGATTAAATTAAAAATAAGTAAAAAAGTTTACTTTATTTATTAAGTTTGTAATTATTTTAAATATATGTAAATATAACTTCAATATAAATACACTAAAATATTATATTGTCATGTCTTTTTTATAACTGTGAAGATTTATACTCCATAGTTATAAAATTTTAAAAGTACATAAAGAAAAATGTTTAAATGTGAAAAAAAGATTAAGGGTAAAAAATCTAATTAACTTTTGAAACAAATGATATATAGATTAAGACAAATATAATTGAATTAGTAAAATCTTTAATGTTAAGCTCGAGACAAAACTTGTAATGTATATAAATTAAGGTAATAATATATAATTCAGTTTGTTTTAATATTAAAATTTAAAAATTAGAATACATAGCGTTATAACTATATGGATAAATTAATTATCTTGTCATTTTGTAGTTGTGAAAAAAACTTCTTCCTTTAATGGGAGCAAGAAATATAATGTTAATTATTTTTAAACAATATATTATTCACAGTTATAATACAACAAATTATACTCTAAAAATTAATTAAAAAAATTAGTTTAAGAATAAAATAAGAAGAACAAAGTATAAGATAAATTAATGTAATGTATATAAATTAAGGTAATAATATATAATTCAGTTTGTTTTAATATTAAAATTTAAAAATTAGAATACATAGCTTTATAACTATATCGATAAATTAATTACCTTGTCATTTTGTAGCTGTGAAAAAAACTTTTTCTTGTAATGGGGGCAAGAAATATAATGCTAATTATTTTTAAACAATATATTATTCACAGTTATAATACAACAAATTATACTCTAAAAATTAATTAAAAAAATTAGTTTAAGAATAAAATAAGAAGAACAAAGTATAAGATAAATTAAATTTACCACATTACTCTTTGATTTTGCCATAGTCAAAATTTCAAATATATTCTTAAAATTTTTAACTTAGGAAGAATAATAGATCTTGTAATATCCACATTGTCAGCAATATACACATAATAGTTCTCTAACTTCATTCTTATTTCTCATTTTTCTCTTAATCTAAAGTTTTATGCTTTGTAATACTCAAGGAAATCTTGATCTTTAAGACAATATCCTCCTCTATCAGGAACGTTATACCTTTCTCTTGGATCTTTAGGAATACTCGATCTGAGAAACCTATTTCTAGGTAAGGGGAGTTGGTCCAAAAACCTAAGTCTCATTTATGTATTTTGATTCAGAAAAACTCATATTACCTTATTCTAAATAACAAAACTATAAGGCTTTCCCTTGAAATCATGATGTAGAAAACGAATTTTTGGTGTGAAAAACCCGTTTGAACCCTAACATCAATATTCTTATTTTGAATAATAAAGCCCTAATATTTCTTGAGATTTTAGTATTAAGGATGAAATTTTTGGGCATAAAAGACCGATAACTTATTTAAGAAATTATCTAGATAAAATTTTATAGTAAAAGATTTTTGAAACATTGTATTGATTTGTGTAATGTGAAATTTATGGATGATTAATTGTATTAGAATGACATGTTTTGATGACCTTAGATTTTGTTTGAAAGTTGATCTTTGTTTTAAAAAGCTAAATTGAAATAAATGAATGATGAAGAAATTTATTTATTACCTGTATGTGAATTAAACATGTTTATTTAATCAAATGATGAGGAAGAAATGTTGAGAAAAGAATTTTATGAGATATGTTAAGAAAGTGAATATTATGAGAAATGCTGAGAATATGTATAGATAGTCATAGAGATACACTTGGTGTGAAAGATGAAGACGATTTTGGAAATATAGGAAAAATGAGGGTGGTGGAAGGTGGATACTTTCTTTGATTGCGCATAATTAATGAGATGAAAAGCACCACAGGTCACACGCTCATTTCTTGACCTAAACTTCTTACCATACTTTTGCTAAAAGAAGCAAGGTTAGTACACGTATCTGTGTTGCAGCAACTTGATGACTCATATTTTATACTCACATTTATAGTCTTATTGCATCTTCTGAAATACCTTTTCCCTCTTTATTCCTTTCATTTAGCATGTTTTTTCATTTCTTACATTAAATTGGAATTTTTATAAATACTTATTATCTTTACTTTATATTTCATATTTTCTCTATTCTGACCTTTGTTCACTATTTTAGCTATAACTTTTTTGTAGATTTTCTTTTTGACTGATTCTTTTTGCAATGGATTCCTAACTTCCTGGGCTTTTATTTGGACATATGGATCTTGCTGTTTGGAGTTCTGAGCTATTTTTTATTAATTTTTGAAGTTCAGACTAAAAACATACTTTTTATATTTAGGGTTTTTATTTAGGGCTTTTATTATAATTACTTACGGCAGCCTTGGCCCATTTATTTCTGTTTCATTTAAGACCAGTATATATAGGGGTCAAAAGGTTAGCTTTGCACTTCTTTTTCATAATTTCATTTTCTGTAAGACTTTTTCCCACTTTTGAAAAGAAACCTTTTTCGTTTCTGTTCAATTGCCTTTTTCAGATTCTGCAACAAATTCAATATTTGATTATGCTATGATTGTCAATTTTTTCTTTTCTCACACAATTTAATCTTGAGTCATCTCGTCTCAAGCATGGATTAGAAGATCGATTGATCGCTTTGAGTTTGTCCTTTTATTTTCTTGCAATTCTTGATTAAGATTAGTGCATGCATAATTCAATTGAATTTGGTTTTTATTCTTGAGTGTAAGATTGATCGATTGATTTTTTTTTTGCATTTGAGATTTAGACAAATTCATAATAGTAATCCTAATTTGTGTCTGTGATTCGTGGTTTTAATTCATGTTTGTTTTAATCTGCATTTGTTTTTCTCTCAATTTCTTTTCATTTTTGTTTTCAATTCGCTTTTCATTTTCAATTCATTTCGTTTCAATTTGTTTTCATTTCATCTTTAATTCGTTTTTGTCTTTAATTTATTTCATTTTCAATTCATTTTCATCTTTAATTCTTTTCGTTTTCAATTCGTTTTTGTTTTTCTTTTTCTGGGTTTCAATTTGTGGTTGTTTTGATCCTAATATCTAATTAAACCTCCCTAATTACTAGATTATGATACTTTTTCCTAAGATCTCAATAACCTAGGCATATGATTCAGATCTGAGAAATAAACTCAATTTCCATTGATGAATATTCCTTTAAATTCAATTGAATGAAGGATTAGTTCACAACTGCATTAAGAACAAAATCACATACTCAATTCAATTAAAACCTCAAGGTCCAGATCCAAAATTACATCACAATATCAAATTTGGATCCATGGATCCCTAATAAAAAGAAATCAGAACATGTTCCTAAAAGAAAAAGAGAGAGAAAGAGTAGAAGAAGAGGAGCCGCAAAATTTCTTCATAAATTCAATCTCCAGCCTGATTCCTCAAGGTCCAGAGCTTGGAAGTCATTCCCAATCTCCCTCTCTAACTCCTAAGGTGTAAAAATGAAAAGAAAACAAAAAATGGCAAAAGACTTCCAATTCTGAACTCTTAACTTCTATTTATAATACTTTTCCTACCTTTTCCACTTTCACACTTTAATATCTGAGGATTATAGCATGAAAGGTCTTCTAGAAGCTTCTATAACTGAATTAGGAACTCAAATCGTTCAAAGTTGACACTTAAAAGTGATATTTAAAATTTTGTTACTTTTGCATAGATACTCTCAGCACTTAGAGTGTCTACGCGCAGCTTTGTGTAGCTACTCTCAGCACTTGAAGTGTCCACGCGGAGCTTTGTGTAGCTACTCTAAGCACCCGGAGTGGCTACGCGCTTACTGCGTAGCTACTTTGAGCACTTGAAGTGGCTACATGCTTAACTGCATAGCTCTTCTCTTGGTCTTCATGGATTTTTTTCTTCAAAGTGTTAACTCTATTTACTCAGAGTGGTTACGCCCTACACATAACACTTAATTCTTCATCTTTAAAGCTCAAATCCTCTACTTTCTTCACTTCAATCTTCAACTCAAATTCTCAACTCAAGCTTCTGCACAAGGATTAAGTCATTTTAAGTCAAATTGTTCAAATTGGACCAAAAATCTAAGATTCTAAATTATTTATACAATTATGAATATTAATGAAATTTTTATGATATTTTCAAGTTTATTTACTATTTAACTCTTTATTTACTAACAAAAACTAGGCTAAAAACATAGTAAAATGTGGATTTATCAAAGACCACAAGGGATCCCTAGGGTAATGATTGTGAAATTGTGATGAATATGATAAAGTGTAGTAATAGTGTGATTACAGTATATGTGTTGTAACATATTGATAAATCCACATTTTATTTAATTTTTACTTATCTTTTTAGTGTTCTTTAATAGAAAAAATAGACTTAGGAAGTGTAAAAACATAGAAACACTATTTTGGTCAAATATCATCGATTTCTTAATTTTTGGTTAATTTACATTGATTTACATATATATATATATATATATAATTTACAATTTTGATCATTTGAATAATTGTGCAGGAATTTCTAGACTTATTCCATGGATTTTTAGCATTTGAGAAAGTTTAAGTTAAAAGTGACCACTTTGGATTCCATAGTGGATACTACAGCAAGCTAGATCCAGAAGGATAGACCAAAGTGATCACTCTGATCCCATAGTAGATACTACAGAGACCCCAGTTTGAAGAGGTGCTGCACGTAGCTACTTTGGTCCTATAGTAGACACTCCAGGGCAGACCAAAGTGATCACTCTGATTCCAAAGTGAATACTCCAGATAAGGCCAAAGTCACCCAGACTTGTCCGTAACTACTATGACTCATAGTAGACACTCCAGAGAGGGTCAACAGCATGGTGACCTGCACGTAATCACTATGAAACTATAGTAGCTACTATGGGAGTGCTGCGCACTATGAACCATAGTAGCTACTATGAGCAAAAATATTTGCACTATAAATATAACTTTAGAAATTAGGGTACGAAGCTTTTTACACACTTTTAGATTCTTTTGCCACTTTGGGAACACTTGCAGAGCTTAGGTCATCCTTGGGTGACAGCCAAGGACCAATCTTAGGGTTTGATTCACATTTCTTCTTCACTTTCCTTTAATTTTTACATTGATGTCATTGATTTCCCTTTATTTTCATCTTAAATTTGTAAGACCCATCCTCATGGAGGGCTAAACTTTCTTGTAATTCTTAGTGAGTTCATGGATTCTTGAATTCTTGGGTATGAATGTCAACATAATTCCTTTTCCTTCATGAATTTATATTTCCTAACTCTTTGAATTGAATTAATGGTTGAATGAGGGAGACATTGCTTAATTAACCCTAATTCATTTTAATGAAATTCTTAACTTAGTTTGCTTAATCCTAAGTTAATTTCTAAGATTGCGTAATCTTGGAGAAAAGGGTTGGAGTCCATTAAATTTGCTTAAATTCATATGGGGTTAAGGTTAATTCTTGCTTATTGAGTTAATCTAATTCAGAGGAAGAGGAAAAATATTGAATCTTGAGAGGAATAGGGATAGAATCACATGAATGAACTAAGGATTGCTACATTTCATTGATTGAACTCATTAATTTCATCACTTGCCTTTACATTAAAATTGGAATTACACAAAACCCCTTTTTTTTAATTGCTTTCATAGTGAATGTTTACAACATGTTTAATGTATGTTACCAACCAAAGTCATTGGAGACAACCTAGGCTTGCATCCTACACTACATAAAAATTTTGCATATTTTGATGAGATTGGCGACAAATCTTTTTGCAAACGAAAATCGTATCATCAAATTGGTGCCGTTGCCAGGGACTTTGGTGTTAATTTTGCATTGAACTTTTAGTTACACTATTTTAGTGTTCTGTTTTTAATTTTTCTGCACTGTGCTCTGTTTTTGCTGGATAATTCTGCAGAATTTGTTAGCCTTGTGCTGCATTTTCTTGCATTTAATTGTAATTTCTTTCTATTTCTTGTTACTTAAGTTTTCTGCTTCATTTTATTGCACTTAGACATTAGTTTTTTGCATTTTCTTGCATTTAATTGTAATTTCTTTCTATTTCTTGTTACTTAAGTTTTCTGCTTCATTTTATTGCACTTAGACATTAGTTTTTTGCATAATTGTTATTTGAATTTTTTTGCATTTGTTGCTGTTTCATTTAGTTTAATTCTTTCCATTATTCATAGTTAGTTTCTAGTGCATAACTAGATCAAATCCTGGAGACTTGTATCCACTTGATCCAGAGATTGATAGGACATTTCATAATAGCATTATATTACACAGACATAATTCTGAACATTTTGAGAAACCTTCATCTCCTTCATCTATCTACTCATCACCACATTCTTTCAATTCTGAATTGGACCAAATGGCTAATAATGAAAGAACATTAAAGGAACTGGCTGCACTTGATGTAACATATCAAACTTTATGCATACAGTATCCTGACATTGATGCTCCTTTTGTTCTTAAGATTGGACTGATACACTTGTTGCCTAGATTCCATGGTCTTGCAGGTGAAGATCCACACAAGCACCTCAAGGAATTCCACATAGTTTGTTCGACCATAAGGCCACAAGGTGTGCTTGAGGAGCATGTCAAATTAAAAGCCTTCCCTTTTTCTCTCATGGATGCAGCCAAGGATTGGCTCTACAATCTCCCCCCTGGGATCTATTACTAGTTAGAACAACTTGAAAACGCTTTTCCTAGAGAAATTTTTCCTAGCATCTAGAGTTACATCTATAAGGAAGGAAATTTGTGGGATAAGAAGCTGGAAAGAGACCCCCTCTATGAATATTGCAAAAGATTCAAGAGGTTGTGTGCTAGCTGCCCCCATCATCAAATTAGTGACCAATTATTGATACAATACTTTTATGAGGGACTGCACCCTATGGACCGAAGCTTGATAGAAGCCGCAAGTAGAGAGAGGCATTGGTAGACAAGACTCCAGTTGCAGCCCGCAACTTGATTGAGAACATGGCTGCCAACTCCCAACAATTTGCAACAAGGCAAAATTCTTGTGTTACCAGAAATGTAAGTGAAGTGCAAGTTCTAGTAAGCTGGAACACAAGCTTGATGAATTAGCATCCATGGTGAAGCAATTGGCTTCTATGCAAAAGAGTGCTACTGCATCTTCACCTCCTCCACCATCCATTCTAGCCATGCTATGTGGCATTTGTTCTGCTATAGACCATTACACTGATAGCTGCCCCACACTACAAGAGTCTGACACTCTAGAAGGTAATCCTCATGCTTATGCTGCAAACATTTACACTAATAAATTTCCTTTTCCAAATTCGCAGCAACAGCCCAATTGGGATCTATTTAATGTTGACTGATAAGTCTGTAATTAGACCCTATTTTACAGCCCATATATTCATATTTGACCTTTATTTTATTTGGTACTCACACTAATTTATATATTAATTATGCAGTTTGGTATAAAGATGTCACAAGTATACTTTGGGTGTGTTTTGGGCTCTAATTGATAGAAGATTAGAGCTTCGCAGCAGTCAGCACGCCCAGACTCTTTCAACAAGCACGAGGGTGCTTCGAGCCCATGCACGGTCATGCTTAAGGCCTTGCACGGCCGTGCTCATTTGTGAGAAGCCCAATTATCAAGAGTCTTTAGGGTTTTCAAACCCTATTAAAAGAAGATCTCAAGCACCGTAAAAGAGAATGTTTTTACATCTAGTTTTAAGCTTTCGGATACACTTCTCATCTCGTCTCTCTTGCATGGGATCCTTGGCACATGCTTGGCGGGACTTAGAGCTTCAAGCGATCGTACTTGAAGACTGGGAACACATCTCATACTCTAGTTTGCTATTTCTTTTGATTATGGCTTTGTTTATGATTGTTTTAGTTCTTTTCTTTAGCATGAGTAACTAAGTCTATAGCTAGGGCTATGGGAACTATTGTTCATGAATTTATGGAATTTTGATGTTTGAATCTAAATTTGATTTCTGTTTTGTGATTAGATTTTATCCTATTGCGCTTCTTTCTTAATCCTAATTAATTATATCGTCAGGCAATCGTACCTCGGTTAATTAATAGATCTATAGGGTAAAACGAGACAAAGGATTAGTTGGACCAAACCAATCTTTCTCTTCTAATCGTTATTAAATTAACAAGTTCATAGGTTCCTTAAGCTTTCCTAAATTGATGTCTTGCATGATCACTAGGGATGTTAATTTAGAGAAAAAAATATTAATATTGCATGACCATTGGGTATTAATAGTATTCGTATGAATGATTGGTAATCACAAGGAAATTAGATTTAGAGGTAAACAGAAAAATAACATAAAGGATTGAATGAGAAAACCTATATGCCCTAGGTTTCTCTCTGATAAGTTTAACCAAGACGTGCACTATATTCCTTGCTCTTAGTTTATAATTAATTTTATAAATTCTTTTTTTAATTAATCTCATATCTTTGAAGATTAAACAATTGAATTCAGAAATTCTTAGTAATTGGAAAACAATCCTTGTTGGACGATATTTCAGAAACTTAATTTAAGAAGACCCTTTATTACTTCTCGATGGGTACACTTGCCCTTTGAACAAGTTTTTGGCACTGTTGCCGGGGATTGGTTTTTCAATATTAAGAAAATCTCAAATTTAATTGATTTGAGCAATTTGTGTTTTACTTTATTTTAATTCTATTTTGTTTATTGTTAAATTTTTTATTTTATAATTTTCGTTTTTATTTTATTCTAATATTTTTTTTCACAATTTCTTTCAATGTATGCTGACTCATTCTAAGTGCTCTACAACTTGTTTTTTTGATCCAGAGATTGAAAGAACAGTCTGTAGACAAAGAAAAGAAGTGAGAGAGCAAAGAATGGCAGAGGGAAGGAGATCAATTCAAGATTACATAACACCCATTGTTAAAGGCACTCCTGGAAGCATCGCGACACCTAATGTGAAGGCAAACAATTTCAAATTAAAACCAACACTCATAACCATGGTCCAGAACTCCATATAGTTTAGAGGCATCCCTAATGAAGACCTCAATTTACATCTTACAAAGTTTCTCCGATTGACAGATACCATCAAATATAATGGAGTCTCCAACAATGCTATTCGACTTTGTCTTTTCCCATTCTCGGTATCTGAAAAGGTGAATGCTTATTCGCCTCACTCCCATCCAATTCCATCACAACTTGGGAGGATCTCACTCAACAATTCTTGGGAAATTACTTTCCCCCATCAAGGTCCTCTAAGCTTATGACAGAGATATATTGCTTCCAACAATATGAAGCAGAATCCTTATTCGAGGCATGGGAGCGATTTGGAGAGCTTTTAAGATGTCCTCATCATGATTTTTCGACATGGAGACAGGTGCAAATCTTTTACAGTGGCCTATTAATCACCACCAGGGCTACAATTGATGCCGCAGCAGAAGGGTCCCTCATATGAAAAGATCCAGATGATGCATATAAGCTAATAGATGAGATGGCATCTTCTAGCTTTTAGTGGCACACTGCTGACTCTTACGATATCAAGAGGAAAGAGACCGCCCCAGTCTACCAAGCAGAGAGCAGCAGCCCACTAATGAACCAAATGGAAGCCCTTGCAAAGCAATTAGAATCTTTAATGAAGCCTCAAGACCAACCTATAAGAGTTCTTGCAAGCCCATAATCTAAGCAAGAGGAGGCAAATTTCGTGGGCAATCATAGTTCAAGGTGGAGGAGTAATCCTCCTAACTCTTGGGGGAATGGCTTTGGAAGTCAAAATTTAAGTGTTTATCGCCCTTCTCATATGCAAAGTCAGGGAGCAAGATGATGAATCCACTTTTTATTATATTTTTACTTGCCTTTTTTATGCTTCTTGATAGAAAAAATGGACTTAGATAGTGAAAATAATATAGAAATCACATTTTGAATAAATATCATAGGTTTATTAATTTTTGGTTAATTTGCATTTAATTACATAGATATAGATTGCAATTTTAATTATCTTGATGATTTTGCAAAATGCCCAAGTTAAATTTGAGAAATCTTGGTCCTTAGATGAAAGTTGCCCCCAAAGTAGCTACTTTGAGGAGTAAAAGTGGCAACTACAGCAAGCATGGGCATTAAAGGTTCCAAAGTAGCCACTTTCAAGTCCAAAAGTGTCAACTCCAGAAGCTCCAGGGACGCCAATTTTGAAGCATGATGCGCGTGGTTACTATGGGCTCTCATAGTAGCTACGCGCATCCAAAGTAGTTACTTTGAAGACCAAAAGTGGCAACTTCAGAAGCCCCTGGACGCTGATTTTGAAGCCTTCCTGCGCGTGGTTACTATGGGCTCTCATAGTAGCTACGCCCATCCAAAGTAGCTACTTTCAGCACAAATAGTAGCAACTCCAGAGAAGCGGCATTCCTTGCATTCTGCGCGTGGACACTTTCAAGGCCCAAAGTGGACACTTTCAAAGGCAAAAGTGGACACTTTGGTGACATGTCATCCACTATAAATAGATTTTAGGAATTAGGGTACGGGACTTTTGACACTTTACACAATTTTTCTTTGCCAAATTAGGATATTTTCTTACGACATTGGAGTCTTGGGTGACAGCCAAGGATCCTCTATAGGTTTTAATTTCCAATTTCTCCTTTGATTGTTGTTGGATTTACATTAATGATGTTTACGTTCTTGCATTTCTTTCTCTTATTCGTGAAGCCCATCCATATGGAGGGCTAAACTTCCTTGTAATTCCTAGTCAATGCACATGAATCTTGAATTCTTGGGATTAATTGCAATACAAATCTTTCTTTTCTTGAATTTATTAACCCCAATCTCTGAATGAAATGGAATTTGCATGAAGGGAACATTGCTTAATGAACCCTAATTTACCTAACGAAATTCTAATTCAAAATTGCTTAATTTTGGTTAATCCTTGAGGTTGCTTAATCTTAAGGATAGAGATTGGAGCCCATTAAGATGCTTAATTTTAATTGGGATGTTAAAGTTAGTCTTCGCTTGTTAGATTAACTTAATTTAAGGGAAAGAAAGGGGATTATTGAATCATTTGGAAGAATAATGATAGAACTCATTGCTTGACTAGGGATTACTCATTTTAATTGATTGAATTTCATTAATTTACATTTCGTTCTTGTTTAAAATCCGGAAATTGACAAACCTCCCCCCAATTTACTTGCTTTAAAATACATGTTCACACTTGTTCGATGTATGTTCTCAACCAAAAATTCCTTGGAGACGACCTAGGATAACACCCTAGTACTGCATTCATTTCTTTGCATATTTGATGAGGATTAACGATAATCTTTTGCATGACGAGTAGCTAAATTCGTTTCATCACAAGACTAGAAGGAAAAGGGAAAGAAATTACAAGAATCGTAGAACAGAAGCACATGCACGCCTATGCTGATTCTACATGCACACCCGTGCCTACTGATGAGCACGCCCCTGCTACAATAGAAGCATGACCGTGCTTATACAAGCACGTCTATGACAGTGATAAAAGCACGGTCATGCATCATTATGAGCAAGACCGTGCTTCAAGCGAGGAGCCTGAAAAAGAAAAGAAGGAAGAGCCTCTTGTTCAACCAAGGCCCTATGAGCCTAAGATACCTTTCCCACAGCGGCTGCAAGGTCACCCTCCTCATGATGAAGAGTTCCACAAGTTCTTAGACTTATTGGGCAGAGTGTACATCAATATGCCTTTCATTGGCGCCGTTGCCGTGGATTGGTTTTTCAATATTAAGAAAATCTTAAATTTAATTGATTTGAGCAATTTGTGTTTTAGATCCCATCAATCCCAACATCAACCACAACAAGTTCAGCACCATCACTAACCATCTTCTTCAGAACCAAATACATCTTAGAAAAAGGAACCATCATTGGAGGAGCTCATGAAGTAATTGACCATGAACAACATCACTTTCAAGCAGAGAACTGAGGGGGAGAATCAAATGGGACAATTAGCCTCCTCTCTAAACCAGTTGCAATCTCAAGGCTCAGGGAACCTCCCTGCACAAACTGTTGTAAATCCCAAAAATGTGAGTGCAATCACTCTGAGATCTGAAAAAGTGATGCAAGACCCCACAATGCCCAAGGAGAAGGAAGAATCAAGTTGTACTCCAGCTACAGTTGGTCAAAATAGAGAGGAAAAGACTCAAGAACAACCAGAACCTACACCTGCCCAACCAAAGGTGGCAGAAAATGTTGAAAGAGTAATTCCTCTACCATTCCCTCAGAGAGTTATCCAGCCAAGCAAAAAGATTGAAGAGGCTGAGAAAGAGATTTTAGAGACCTTCAGAAAGGTAGAGGTGAACATACCTCTACTAGATGCAATCAAGCAAATACCCAAGTACGCTAAATTCTTGAAAGATTTGTGTACTCACAGGAGGCGTCTTAAGGGTAATAAAAAGGCAAACATGGGTAAGAATGTTTCTGTACTTTCTGAAAAACAAAGGTCCACAATGCCTGAGAAATGTAAGGACCCAGGAACATTCACCATTCTATGCGTCATTGGTAATAATAGGATTGAGAATGCCATGTTAGATTTAGGAGCATCCATAAATGTCATGCCATTGTCCATTTTTACTTCACTGTCTCTTGGCCCTCTGCAGCCTACAAGTGTAGTTATTCAGTTAGCCAACAAGAGCATAACAAACCTAGCTGGGATTGTTGAAGATGTGCTAGTTAGAGTAAATGATCTTATCTTCCCAGCTGACTTCTATATCCTGGATATGCAAGAGGGAGAGTCAATGAAAAGTGCTGCACCAATCATCCTGGGAAGACTGTTCTTAAAGGCTGCAAGAACGAAAATTGATGTGCACGCTAGGACACTCACTATAGAGTTTGGGGACAGCATTGTGTGCTTCAACATACTTGATGCTATGAAGCACCCATCTGAATAACATTCTATCTTCCAAATTAATTTATTTGATGATTTGATAGATGAACAATTTTTTGAATTTTTAGAACTGGATTTTCTTTTAATTTTTTTGAATGTATAGATTTCCCCATTTGTGAATATTGTAATAATTCCTCTTTGTGTGACACTTGTATTTCTGACTTTTTGAATGTGGATTTTTCAAATTCTAATATTGAAGAGATTGAAAAATTAATAGAGGAAGAATGTGATGTTTTGAGTTTAGCAAGTACAATTGAATCTAACCCCTTTGATTTGAGTGTTACAGAGATTTCTTCTATTGAGAGTGCTAAATCACTTCTCTCTGTGGAGTAATCTCCCACATTGGAGCTTAAGCCCTTGCCAGAACATTTGAAATATGCCTATCTAGAAGAAGATGAGAAGCTCCCAATGATAATCTCCACCAAGTTGAATGTTGAACAAGAGGAGAAATTCCTTGAAGTGATAAAGAGGCACAAGAAAGCTATAGGCTGGACCCTCGCTGATATTCTTGGAATCAGCCCCTTTTTGTGCATACACAGAATACTTTTGGAGGAGGGTGTAAGCCAGTGAGGCAGCCTCAGAGGAGGATAAATCACGTTATTCTAGACGTGGTAAAGAAGGAGGTCACCAAGTTACTACAAGTTGGGATTATCTACCCTATCTCAGATAGCACTTGGGTCAGCCCGGCCCAAGTGGTCCCAAAGAAATTTGGACTCATTGTGGTGAAGAATGAGAAAAATGAACTAATATCCACCAGAGTTCAGAATAGTTGGATAGTCACTACAGCAGACTAAACCAATGATAAACGAAAGATTTGTCGCGAATCCTCATCAAAATATAAAAAGAAATTAATGTAATACTAGGGTGCTAACCTAGGTCGTCTCTTATGAATCATTGGACGAGTAATCAAATATCAAACATATGGTGTGCAATATATTCAGAAAGTAAATAAACAAGGGGGTTTTGTGATTTCAAGATCAATGTAAAAGCAAGTGATGAAATTAATGAGTTCAATCAATGAAATGTAGCAATCCTTAGTTCGTTCATGTGATTCTATCCCTATTCCTCTCAAGATTGAATACTTATACTCTTCCTCTGAATTAGATTAACTCAACAAGCGAGAAATGACCTTAAAGCTCCATACGAATTTAAGCAAATTCAATGGACTCCAACTCTTTTCCCCAAGATTACGCAACCTTAGAAATTAACTTAGGATTAAGCAAACCAAGTTAAGAATTTCATTAAAATGAATTAGGGTTAATTAAGCAATGTGCCCCTCATTCAACCATTAATTCAATTCAAAGGATTGGGAAATAGAAATTCATGAAGAAAAGGGAATTATATTGACATTTATACCCAAGAATTCAAGAATCCATGAACTCACTAAGGATTACAAGAAAGTTTAGCCCTCCATAAGAATGAGTCTTACAAATTTAGGATGAAAACAAAGGGAAATCAATAATATCAATGCAAAAATCAAAGAGAAGTAAGGAGAAAATGGAAATCAAACCCTAGGTTGGATCCTTGCCTGTCACCCAAGGCCGACCTAGGCTCTCCAAAAGTATCCTAAAAATCCTAAAATATCTTAAGGAAAAGGTTCTGCAAAAAGTTCCCCTACCCTAAATGGTAAAAATCTATTTATAGTGAAGTGGTCGTCGTCCATAGTAGCTACTATGGTTTCATAGTGATGATGTGCAATACTCCCATAGTAGCTACTATGGTTTCATAGTGGTTACGCGTACGTCACCATGCTGTTGACCCTCTCTAGAGTG
Organism: Abrus precatorius; assembly: GCF_003935025.1. Lineage (NCBI taxonomy): Eukaryota > Viridiplantae > Streptophyta > Magnoliopsida > Fabales > Fabaceae > Abrus > Abrus precatorius. Next base: position 12,863,129 of record NW_020874428.1, on the reverse strand, counting down.
TCTACTATGGGTTCATAGTAGCTACACGCAAAACTGGGTGACTTTGGCCTGCTCTGGAGTGTTCACTTTGGAATCAGAGTGATCACTTTGGTCTGCCCTAGAGTGTCTACTATGGAACCAAAGTAGCTACGCGCATCACCTCTTCAAACTGGGGACTTGATAAATCCACATTTTACTAAATTTTTAGCCTAGTTTTATTTAGTAAATAAGGAGTTAAATAGTAAATAAACTTGAAAATATCATAAAAATTGCATTAATATTCATAATTGTATAAATAGTTTAGAATTTTAGATTTTATTCCAATTCTGGAAAATTTTGCTTAAAAAGACTTAATTTTGTGCAGAAGCTTGAGCTGAAGATGTTTGAGGTGAAGATTGAAGTGAAGAAAGTAGAGGAATTGAACTTAAAAGATGAAGAATCAAGTGTTATGTGTTGGGCGTAGCCACTTTGAGTGCATAGAGTTAACACTTTGAAAAAGAAAATTCATGAAGATCAAGAGGGTAGCTACTTCAAGTGTTCAGAGTAGCTACGCAGAGAGCGTGTAGCCACTTCAAGTGTTCAGAGTAGCTACGCCCAAGGCCAGTTCAGAATTGCACAGTGCGCGTAGGTACTTCAAGTGTTTAGAGTAGCTACGCAATTGAGCGCATAGCCATTTCAAGTACTTAAAGTAGCTATGCAGTAAGCGCGTAGCCACTCCAGGCGCTGAGAGTAGCTACGCAAAGCTGTGCGTAGACACTCTAAGTGCTGAGAGTGTCTACGCAAAATAATAGAATTTTGAAAAACACTTCTAATTGTCAACTTTGGATGATTGGAATTCCTATTTTAGTTGTAGAAGCTTCTGGAAGACCTTTCATGCTATAATCCTCAGAGATTAAAGTCTGGAAGTGGAAAAGGCGGAAAAACATTATAAATAGAAGTTAAGAGTTTAGAATTAGAAGTCTTTTTGGCATTTTTTGTTTTCTTTTCATTTCTACATCTTAGGAGAGTTAGAGAAGGAGATTGGGGGCGACTTCCAAGCTCTGGACCTTGAGGAATCAGGCTGGGGATTGGATTTATGAAGAAATTCTGCAGCTCCTCTTCTTCTACTCTTTCTCCTTAAGAGAGTTAGAGAAGGAGATTGGATTTTTACTTGTCATTTTGATGTTTCTAAATAGAAAGAGTAAACTTAGGAAGTGTAAATAACATAAAAACATCATTTTGGTTAAATATCACAGGTTTCTTAATTTTTGGTTAAATTACATTGATTTACATAGATATAGTTTGTAATTTTGATCATTTGAATAATTGTGCAGGAATTTCCAGATTTTTTCTATGGATTTTTAGCATTTGAAAAAGTTTGAGACGAAAGTGATCACTTTGGATCCTATAGTGAACACTACAGCAAGCTAAATGCAGAAAGGCAGACTAAAGTGATCACTATGAACCCATAGTAACAACTAAGAAGTGTTGCACGTGCTTACTTTGGATCAATAGTAGACACTTTGGAGTAACCAAAGTTATCACTTAGATACCAAAGTGATAACTCTATAGAGGCCTGATCGCAAGTGTCGCGCTCGGACAAATTAATAAAAACTGAATTGCATAATTAGCAAAAGGAGAAAGAAGGAAGAGATGAAACTGAATTTGTTGATGAATAAATTGCAAAACCGATCCTCAAGAGTATCTCAGCCCTTTTTCAATCCTTGGACTAGATGAAAGTCTAAGCCTCCATTAATGGAGGAAAACGAAAGGTAAAAATGGAAGAGAAAAAGAAGAAGAAAACAAAAACCCTAATACATAAACCTCATCTAACCTAACGTCTCAACCAACCCTTTTACAGCTTGCTGCCCTAATTTAAATATAGGCTCTTAAGGGTCAAAATGTAAATAATAATAATAATTATTCAATTACATTAATCCTCTACTCAATAGCTGTCTCTGGAATCCTTATTTTGTTCAAGTTTAAATTTTGGAGGGAAAGTTATGCTTGTAATTGCTGCCCAGTGTCCATGCTGAATCTGAGAATATATCGTGTGGTATTTTTTCCATGAAGATCTATCCAATTCAATTTTGTATATGAAGAGAAATTGTAACCCTGGATGATAGCTTCGAAACGCAACTAGAATGGGCTTAAACGGACATCTGTGGACTGAGATATGGCCCAAATACTGCACGAAGGTCAGAAACTGTGACTGCAGCGTTCCAACTTTTTCCAGGCCCAGTTTCAGCTTCTTATCATCAGAATTGGTTTCTGACCTCTGCATAGGAATTGTGAACCTTTCTCTTAGATTTCCTAAAAATCAAGAATCATAATGAAATGAGCTCTACAACTCAAGATATGGCCCAGAAACCAAAACAGTATCAGAATTTGCCAAATACTGAAAAAATTAAATAAAGCCCGAATAAAATTTAATCATCATAAAATGATCCAATTCAAACCAATTAGGCACAAAAGAGGATTAATGAGTTAGGAATGAGAAGAAATAAGGTTATAAATATCCAATTGATCAAGGCCCAACAACACCAGATTTGCGCGTGGCTACTATAGGGTGAGAGTAACTACTATGGAGCACTGCGCTTTAGAACTATGATACCAAAGTGATAACTCCAGAGAGGCCCAAATCATAGGAATTGCGCGTGGCTACTATGGAGTGATAGTAACTACTATGGAGCGTTGCGCGTTATCACTATGAAACTATAGTAGTTACTATAGGCAAAAATTTCTGCACTATAAATAGAATTTGAGAAATTAGGGTACAGAGCTTTTTCATAATTTTAGATTCTTTTATCACTTTGGGAGCATTTTGCAGAGCTTAGGATCCTTGGGTGACAGCCAAGGCCAATCTTAGGATTTGATTTACAATTTCTCTTCATTTTCCTTTAATTCTTGCATTAATGATATTGATTTCCCTTTGTTTTCATCTTGAATTTGTAAGACTCATCCTTATGGAGGGCTAAACTTTATTGTAATCCTTAGTGAGTTCATGGATTCTTGAATTCCTAGGTATGAATGTTAATATAATTCTCTTTCCTTCATGAATTTATATTTCCCAACTCTTTGAGTTGAATTAATGGTTAAATGAGAGGGACATTGCTTAATTAACCCTAATTCGTTTTAATGAAATTCTTAACTTGGTTTGCTTAATCCTAAGTTAAATTCTAAGGTTGTTTAATCTTAGGGAAAAGAGTTAGAGCCCATGTAAATTGCTTAATTTGTATGGGACTTTAAGGTTAATTCTTGCTTTTGAGTTACCCTAATTCAGAGGAAGAGGAAAAGTATTGAATCTTGAGAGGGATAGGGATAGAATTACATGAACAAACTAAGGATTGCACATTTCATTGACTGGACTCATTAATTTCATCACTTGCCTTTACATTAAAATTGGAATCACACAAAACCCCCTTGTTTTAATTGCTTTCATAGTAAATGTTTACAACATGTTCAATGTATGTTACAAACCAAAGTCATTAGAGACAACCTAGGCTTGCATCATAGACTACATAAATTTTTTTGCATATTTTGATGAAGGGTAACGATAAATCTTTTTGCAAATGAGAAATTTTCGTTCATCAAATTGGCGTCGTTGCCGGGGACATTGGTGTTAATTTTACATTGAACTTGTTAGTTACTCTGTTTTAGTGTTCTATTTTTAATTTTTCTACATTTTGCCCTGTTTTTGCTGCATAATTCTGCAAAATTCTGCAGAATTTGAGCTTGTGTGTTGCATATTTTCGTGCCATAGTTTGTGACCTCTTTCTATTTTTGCTGTTTAGTGTTAATGATTTGTTTTACTGCACTTAGATATTGGTTTTTCTACATAATTTTCATCTGAATTTGTCTGCATTTTTGCTGTTCCATTTAGCTTACTTCTTTTCATTCCTTATAGCTAGTTTCTAGTGCATGACCAGATCGAATCCTGGAGACTTGTATCCACTTGATCTAGAGATTGACAGGACATTTCATAGTAGCATTAGAACATATAGGAATAGTTTTGAACATTTTGAAGAACCTTCATCTCCTTCATCTATCTATTCATCACCTTATTCATTAGAATTTGAAATTAAAAAAATGGCTGACAATGAAAGAACATTAAAGGAACTGGCTGCACCAGATGTAACATATCAAACTTTATGCATACAGTATCCTAACATTGATGCTCCTTTTGTACTAAAGACTAGACTGATACACTTGTTGCCTAGATTTCATGGTCTTGCAAGTGAAGATTCGCACAAACACCTCAAGGAGTTCCACATTATTTGTTCAACCATGAGGCTACAAGGTGTGCCTGAGGAGCATGTCAAATTAAAGGCCTTCCCGTTCTCTCTAATGGATGCAGCCAAGGATTGGCTCTACTATCTTCCTCCAGGATCTATTACTAGTTGGGATAACTTGAAAACTTTTCCTAGAGAAATTTTTCCCAGCATCATGAGCTACGTCCATAAGGAAGGAAATCTGTGGGATAAGGCAGCTTGAAAGAGAAACCCTTTATGAATATTAGGAAAGGTTCAATAGACTATGTGCTAGCTGCCCTCACCACCAAATTAGTGATCAATTGTTGATACAATACTTTTATGAGGGACTACACCCTATGGACTGAAGCATGATAGACGCCGCAAGTAGAGGGGCATTGGTTGACAAAACTCTGGTTGCAGCCTGCAACTTGATTGAGAACATGGCTGCCAACTCCTAACAATTTGCAACAAGGCAAAACTCTTGTGTTACCAGAAATGTGAGTGAAGTACAAGTTGCTTAATCTAGTAAGCTGGAACATAAGCTTGATGAATTAGCATCAATGGTGAAACAATTGGCTTCCATGCAAAAGAGTGCTGCTACATCTTCACCTCCTCCACCATCCATTCCAGCCATGTTGTGTGGCATTTGTTCAGCTACATACCATTACACTGATAGCTACCCCACTCTACAAGAGTCTGACACTCTAGAAGGTAATCCTTAGGCTTATGCTGCAAACATTTACACTAACAAATTTCCTTTTCCAAATTCACAACAACAACTCAATTGAGATCTATCTTCCAATAGATACAACCCAGGCTGGAGGAACTATCCAAATTTGAGATGGGGGAGCAATTCTCAAGAGCACAACCAGCAGTAAGGCACTCAATATCAAGCACATCATGCTAGCCCAAATAGATCCCATCAATCTCAACATCAACCACAACAAGCCCAACACCATCACCAACCATCTTCTTCACAACCAAGTGTATCCCAGAAAAATGAACCATCATTGGAGGAGCTCATGAAGCAATTGACCATGAACAACATCACTTTCCAGCAGAGAATCGAGGCTAGTATCAAAACTTTGGAGAATCAAATGGGATAGTTAGCTTCTTCTCTGAACCAGATGCAATCTCAAGGCTTAGGGAACCTCCCTGCATAAATTGTTGTAAATCCCAAAAATGTGAGTGCAATCACCCTGAGATCTGAAAAAGTGATGCAAGAGCCCACAATGCCTAAGGAGAAGGAAGACTCAAGCTGTACTCTAGCTACAGTTGGTCAAAATGGAGAGGAAGCCAATTCCTCTACCATTTCCTCAAAGAGTTATCCAGCCACGAAAAAAGATTGAGGAGATCGAGAAAGAGATTTTAGAGACCTTCAGAAAGGTAGAGGTGAACATACCTCTACTAGATGCAATCAAGCAAATACCCAAGTACGCCAAGTTTTTGAAAGACTTATGCACCCACAGGAGGCGACTTAAGGGTAATGAAAAGGTAATATGGGTAGGAATGTTTCTGCACTCTTTGAAAAATAAAAGTCCACAATGCCTAATAAATGTAAGGACCCAGGAACATTCACTATCCCATGCATTATTGGTAATAATAGGATTAAGAATGCCATGCTAGATTTAAGAGCATCTATAAATGTCATGCCATTGTCCATTTTTACTTCACTATCTCATGGCCCTTTGCAGCCTACAGGTGTGGTTATTCAGTTAGTCAACAGAAGCATAACAAACCCTGCTGGGATTGTTGAGGATGTACTAGTCAGGGTGAATGATCTTATCTTCCCAGCTGACTTTTACATCTTGGATATGCAAGAGGGAGAGTCAACGAAGAGTGCTGCACCAATCATCCCGAGAAGACCGTTCTTGAAGACCACAAGTGTAACACCTTAAATTTAATTTCCATAATAAGAAATTTCACAAATTTTTGAGATAATAAAATTTCCATTTTTAATTCAAGTTTCATTAACCATTTCAAATAAAGGAAGGGGTTACAAATTATATCAAACAATTGCTATAAGACTTATTCAAATACAATAGTTTTCCAAAATGATATCCTAAGTTCTATAACAGTTCCATCCACCCCTTCATTGAGTTCGGCGCTGATCGTCTTGATTACCTGAAAAATGAATGTAAGGGTGAATACTCTACAGTACCTAAAAACACACAATCAACGTAGAGTCTCACCTCTAGCACATTTCCAATACATTAAACAAACACAATCACAGGCAACATTCCATATCCATAGGTACAGTACACAAAACTCGTGCATACACACACACCAACCACACTCACTGTGGCACTATGATCACAGATTTACACCATGAATGGTCGCCGGTTACCCCCACCTCACGAATACCACGTGAGCAGTCACGGGTCACTTAGCAAATATAGCAATCAGAGGTCTAGTCAGGAAGAGAGTGGCCCGTGGTGCACCTGTTCTGCAGTCGGTGTCACCACCACTCCCTCTTCCCCAAGGTATTTCTACCGTCCTCATCTCCCACATCCCTAGTGTATCGCTGAACCATTCATAGCACATTACAACGGTGCTAACAGACCCATTCACACATATTTCATTCACGCATGCAGTAATCATGCTTACACACGGCACACAGCTCACAATGATTGTTCACATTACATGGCCCTTGGACCCACATTTTCACAATATTCATTCAAATATACGGCATAAGTGCCCATACTCATCTATCACACAACATTTACATACAATCCACATCCATCAATTTCGGATCAACACACATCATGTTCACATATCATGGCACATGGCCCACATTACATTTCTCAGTAATTTCCTACCCTTAACTCAGCCATAACATAATATTCAGCAAAATAACAACAATTCATGTACAGAAGAGTAGGATAGAGTTCCCCCCTTACCTCGGATTGAGGACCCACACTCAAATTTGACCATGGACATACTCCCTACACAGATTTTGGCCTAAAACACATGGAAAAACTACATGAGAACTCCAAGAACCGAGAAACAGAGAAATGGGGATGAGAAACGAAACCCTAACCATTAAAACTCACCTCTAAGTGTTCCCCACACGAATTTAACCTTCAATCAAGCTCCCGAACGGCTTTGGAGGCAATTAATCGGTGGAATAGGGCTTTGGGAACGAGAGGATCAAAGGATTTTTGAAGGGAGAGGGAGAAATAACTCTCCTCGAACCAGAACCCCCTTTAAATCCTTTTCTGGTTGTGACACTCTCGCTACAGCGATATATTCTCGCTGCAGCGACACGCCCTCTCGCTACAACAAAAAAACCAGAGAAAACTGCACTTTGGTTCTGCAGAATCTTGCTATAGCGAGACTCCACCCAGAAATGCACCCCAAACTGTTGTTCTATCGCTACAGCGAGAAGGCGACATTTCTGGTCCTTCCTCCCAAGGCCCTCTCGCTTCAGCGAGAATCCTCTCGCTGCAGCGAGAATAGCCCAGTGTTCTCGCTACAGCGAGAATAGCCCAGTGTTACGCCCCGTACTTAGGCACTTAGCCCATTTTCAGCCTATCCAGTCATACACACACATATATACACACATCCATGTACTTAATACACATAAAACATCATTTTCAAATAAATCAACACATACATGAATATATATATATATATATATTTATGGAAATTAAATTTAAGGTGTTACAATTTTGGTATTAGAGCAGTTCATCCAAACCTGACTGGGGTATCAAGCTGAAGCATCCAAGATAAGTGTTGATTGTTTTATTTTCCTGAATTATAAATGTATTTTTGATTTGATGTGCTGGACTGTGACTGTTAAATTGTGTAGCTTAGATATGTCTGGTAGAGGTAGAGGTAGAGGAGCTAAAGGCACCAATGACCTCATGGAACGCATGTCAGATTCTGGAAGCCATGGTGCACAATCAAGGTGGAGCGCCGACTGAGTATAGAGGGTTATCTGCCTTCACTAGGCATGATCCTCCAAAGTTTGAGGGTGGATTCAATCCCGAAGGAGCCCAAAGGTGGGTGGTTGATGTGTAGAAGATCTTCAATTCAATGGGGTACCGTGAGGAGAACAAGGTTGCCTATGCCACCTACTTGCTGTGTGGGGAGGCTGAGGACTGATGGAGGTTTGTCGGTCAGACCCTACCACAAGAGGATGGCTACATCCAGTGGGAGACATTCAAGACCATCTTCCTAGGGAACTACTTTCCCCGGGACCTAAGGAAGCAGAAGGCTAGGGAATTCCTTGAGCTGAAGCAAGAAAGTATGCAGCTAAGTTCCAATAGTTGATGAAATACTGGCCTCACTATCAGCATGGTGATGGAGAGGAGGATCTGTGTGCTCAGTTTGAGCATGAATTGAGGCCAGACATCCAGGCTGCAGTCAGTGTGTTTCAACTGACAGACTTGCCCACTCTGGTGAGCAAGAGCAGAATCTTTGAAGCCAACTCAAGGGGGAAGACAGTGGACACTAGAGGAGCCAGCCCATTGAGACAAGATAGAAGACCCCATAGGTTCTCAAGGGGACCATACTCGGGCTCAAATAGTTCTCAATCCCGAGGGAGTTCTTCCCAAGAGAAGAGTAGTGGAAGTGGTTCAGGATCGAGTTCTTTTAGAGGGTCGCTTAAGTGCTCCAGGTGTGGAGGGCCACACATGGTGAAGGACTGTCCACAGCCGAGGATAACTTGTAGCAACTGTGGGAAGTCAGGGCACGTTACCAATGAGTGCTGGGCCGCCAAGAGGGGAGGCAATACAAGTACAGCTTAGAGGCTGAAATCGAGAGGAAGTACGGGGCTGAGTACAGGGCAGAAGCCAAGCATTCCAGGTAGAGTCTTTGCTATGAGTGGGGCAGAGGTTTCACAATTTGGGGAGCTGATCTGAGGTAAATGTATATATAAAGGCAGGCTACTTGATGTGTTATTTGACTCGGGTGCTACGCACTCCTTTATATCTGTGGACTGTGTGAAGAACCTGAAATTGTATGTGACAGAATTGCCTTGTAATGTTGTGGTGACTACCCCTACGAGTAAGCCGGTTGTGATGTCATGGGTGTGTCTAGGGTGTACAATAATGGTATCAGAGCAGGCCTCTCTCCCAGTACGGTGTGGTTTGAGGACGAACCAAGCAAAAGCTGGTGGGCATGTGACACCTAAGCGCTAGGTGAGGGCGGGGAGTGATCACCGGTGCAATGTGTTACGGACAAGGAGCGGCTACCTAGCAGGCTTCCGGCAGTAAAGGGCACATGAATGAATCAAACTTACACCAGAATGAGAGGGATCCAGAGTCTGTGTAGGTATGGAACTATACAATTGAGGATAGCTTAAAGGAATTGATTAGGACTACCTATACCAACAAAATGCATTTACTTTTCAGTGGCCTATCACTTAAGAACTTCAAAGTTAAGCGTGCTTAACTTGGAGCAATTATGGGATGGGTGACCTTCTGGAAAGTTCTCAGGAAGTGTGCAAGTGAGGATAAAGCACACTGAAAAGTCTCGTGTTGGTTTGTGGGGACAGTCGTCAGTCCCAAATAAGTTGCCGGGCTGTTACAGCAAGAACGAAAATTGATGTGCATGCCGGGACACTACCATGGAGTTTGGGGACAACATTGTGCGCTTCAACATACTTGATGCCATGAAGCACCCTTCTGAAGAATATTTTGTCTTCCAAATTGATTTATTTGATGATTTGATAGATGAACAATTTTCTGAATTTTTAGAAACATATTTTTCTTTTGATTTTACTGAATGTATAGATACTCCCATTTGTGAATATTGTAATAATTCTTCTATGTGTGACTCTTGTATTTCTGACTTTTTGAATGTGAATCCTGCCACTTCTAATATTGAAGAGATTGAAAAGTTGATAGGGGAAGAATGTGATATTTTTAGTTCAGCAAGTACAATTGAATCTAACCCCTTTGATTTGAATGTTGTAGAGATTTCTTCTACTGAGAGTGTTAAACCACTTCCTTCTGTGGAGCAACCTCCTACATTGGAGCTTAAACCATTGCTAGAACATCTAAAATATGCCTATCTAAAGGCAAATGAGAAGCTTCTAGTGATAATCTCCACCAAGCTGAATGTTGAACAAGAGGAGAAACTCCTAGAAGTGATTAAGAAGCACAAGAAAGCTATAGGCTGGACCCTTGTTGATATTCCTGGAATCAGCCCTCTCTTTGTATGCACAGAATATTATTGGAGGAGGGTGCTAAGCTAGTAAGGCAGCCTCAGAGAAGGGTAAATCCCATTATTCTAGACGTGTTGAAGAAGGAGGTCACCAAGTTGCTGCAAGCTGGGATTATCTACCCTATATCAGATAGCATTTGGGTCAGCCCGGTCTAAGTGGTCCCAAATAAATCTGGACTCACTGTGGTGAAGAATGAAAAAGATGAGTTGATACCCACCAGAGTCCAGAATAGTTGGAGAATCTGCATAGACTACAGCAGGTTTAACCAAGCGACTCGGAAGGATCACTTTCCATTGCCTTTCATTGATCAGATGTTAGAAAGGTTGGCTGGTAAGTCTCATTATTGTTTTCTTGATGATTTTTTTGGTTATTTTCAAATTTGGATAGCACCTGAAGACCAGGAAAAAATCACTTTTACATGTCCTTTTGGCACTTTTGCCTATAGGAGAATGCCCTTTAGCTTATGCAATGCTCCATGAACATTTCAAAGATGTATGTTAAGCATTTTTTCTGATTTAGTGGAAGATTTCATAGAAGTCTTTATGGACGATTTCACTGTGTATGGCCCATATTTTTCTTCATGTTTGAGTAATTTGGAAAAAGTTTTGAAAAGATGCATTGATACTAACCTTGCACTAAATTTTGAAAAATGTCATTTCATGGTAGAGCAAGGTGTAGTGTTAGGCCATATCATATCTGAAAATGGAATTAAAGTAGATCCTGCAAAACTTGATGTTATTGCACAATTGCCTTACCCCTCTTGCATTCGAGAGGTTTATGCTTTTCTTGGCCATGCAGGGTTCTACAGGAGATTCATTAAAAACTTCTCCAAAAATTGCCATTCCCCTGTCCAAGCTTTTGCAAAAAGAGGCTGAGTTTAATTTTGGTGAAAAGTGCAAGGGAGCATTTAATATGCTTAAGGAGGCCCTGACCACCACACCCATCATCCAACCTCCAGATTGGACTAAGCCATTTAAATTAATGTGTGATGCATCCAATTTTGCAGGAGGAGTTGCTTTGACACAACGGGTTGGTAAGTTTCCTCACATCATTTATTATGCTTCTAGAACTTTGGACCCGGCACAATGTAATTACACCACAACTAAAAAAGAATTGTTGGCCATAGTTTTTGCACTGGACAACTTTAGATCATATCTGTTAGGGTCAAAAGTTGTGGTTTTTACTGATCATTCTGCCTTGAAGTATTTGCTGAAAAAGATAGATTCTAAGCCCAGGTTCATAAGATGGATGCTCTTACTTCAAGAATTTGATTTGGATATCAAGGATAGAAGTGGAACTCAGAATTTGGTAGCCGACCACTTGAGCAGGATAGAGGGAGTTCTTGACCCTATTTCAATTTTAGATGATTTTCCTGATGAATAACTCTTGGAGTTGTATGCCTCACAAGCACCCTGGTATGCTGATATTGTTAACTTTCTTGTTGCAGGAGCTTTTCCAGCAGGTGCAGCAAAAGCTAGAAAGGATAGGATAAGGAGTGATGCCAAACATTACGTTTGGGATGACCCTTATTTATGGAAATTCTGCAGTGACTAAGTTATCAGAAGGTGCGTGCTTGATGAAGAAATCCCATCCATACTGCAGTTCTGTCACGCCTCAGTTGTAGGAGGTCATCAAGGACCTTAGAGGATAGCAAGAAAGGTGCTGGATGCGGGACTGTACTGGCCATCAATTTTTAAGGACTCATGGCAAGCATATTTCACCTGTGAGTGATGCCAAAGAGCGGGAGGAGTAATTACATAGAGACAAGAGATGTTCTAACAACCCATCCTATATTGTGACATCTTTGATGTCTGGGGTATTGATTTTATGAGGCCATTCCCCTCCTCTTTTGGTTTTCTTTATATACTTCTTACTGTTGATTATGTTTCCAAATGGGTGGAAGCTAAAGCCACCAGAACTAATGATGCTAGAGTTGTTGCAGAGTTTGTTCATAGCAACTTATTCTATAGGTTTGGAATTCCTAGAGCCATCATTAGTGATCAAGGAAGTCACTTCTGCAATAGGACTATGGAAGTCTTGTTGAAGAAATATGGAGTTGTACACAAAATTTCCATTGCCTACCACCCACAGACACATGGGCAGGTTGAGCTCTCTAATAGGGAAATCAAGAAAATACTTGAGAGAGTAGTGCAGCCCCATAGAAAAGACTAGAGTCGCAGGCTTGATGATGCCTTGTGGGCACATAAAACAACATTTAAGACACCCTTGGGAATGTCACCATACAGAGTGGTATATGGAAAAGCTTGCCATCTGCCAGTTGAGGTGGAACACAAAGCCTATTGGGCAGTAAAGACTTGCAATATCCATTATGACTTAGCTGGAGAGCAGAGGAAATTACAGCTGCAAGAGTTGGAGGAGCTACGTCTTGAGGCCTATGAGAACTCCAGAATTTACAAGGAAAAGACCAAACAATACCATGACAAGAAGATTTCAAGCAAAGAGTTCTACGTTGGTCAAAAGGTTCTCTTGTTCACTTCTTGTCTTAAACTCATGCCTGGGAAGCTCAAATCAAAGTGGCTTGGACCCTTCACTATTACAAAGGTATTTTCCCATGATGCAGTAGAGATCATAAGTGATTCCACTAGCAAAAGCTTTACGGTGAATGGACACCACTTGAAGCCATTCTTGCAAAACTCAGCTACCTTGGAGGAAGTTGAGGAGATTGACCTGCAATCACCATGCACCAACCTCCATTCCAACCCTTGGCCTGCATAATTCATTTCATACGTCAAGCTAGTGACGTTATAGAAGCGCTATGTGAGAGGCAACTCACAAGTTGATTAAGAATTTTTGTTGTTCTTTACATTCAATAAGCATTTTTATGATTGAGTTGTGAATTGTGATGAATTAGACATGATTTTGTTACATATTCTTCATTCTTTCTACAGTGGACAATTTTAAATCTTGAATTTGATTAATGCAGAAACTATAGGAATTTCATATGTATAGAGACCTATCAAAGGTGCCCACTTCCATTTCATAGTAGTTATTTTCAAGCCAAGATAAGTGATCCCACTCTCTGTAGTTTGCACTTTCAGTCTATAGTGATCACTTTCAAAAGGCTTCTGGGCTAGTGAGTCTGCGCGTAATTACTTCTATTTCATAGTAACTACGCGCACCTCACTTTGGCAGTTCGTAAAAAGTGCCTCCTCTATAGTTGTCACTTTTGCCCCATAGTAGTTACGCGCAACATTCAACTTAAACAATACAAACGCGCGTGTCTACTATGGTTTGAAAGTGATGACGCCCGTAGCCTGTATAAATTGAAAGTGACTACTCCAGCTCTCACTTTCACTTATCCCCTGAACGTTCTCATTCTCATCTCCAACCTTCCTGTGATTTCTCCCTTTCACCTTCGCTATTTTGTGCTAAAACCCATTCCATTCTGTATTTCTGCAATAATCTCGAACTACCATCTAGGTAAATTTTTCAACTTTTCTCTTTCTGTGTTAGGGTTTGTAATTGCAGAATTTGGGGATTTTGATCTGGGGCTACATGCTTTGAAATTTCTGTGTACATTCTGTTAGTCGAAGTCTGATTGCCTAATTCAAAGGGATTGGGGGTATTTAATTGTGATAAATTGTGCACTTTACCATTGCTCCAACCCTAGCATGCTCGCTGTCAACTGGGGACTTTGATTTTAACCCTCATTTATGGAATTGTTACACAAATTCTATTAATTTGAGAATGACTGTGTCTGAAAGGGGTTGGGGTACTTAAAATTGGGTAATCTACTGTGTGCTGCCATTGTTAAACCTTAGGGTAGTTACTCCCATTCAAAATTATGAATGACTGTATGTTCTGATGCAGTGGCGACCATCCTGGGCTTGTATTTACAGATTTTGGGTATGCTAACATGATTGCCATAGGGTTTGGAGTGTTATCTTAGTTTCACTCAATGCATTTTGGATGATTACTGTCAATTGGGAATTTTGTTTCAAAGCCTTTGCACTGAAATTGTTGTGTACATTCTGTTATTTGCGACTGGTTTATTGAAAGGAATTAAGATTATGTTTTTTTATTAACCGTTGCTTGATATTTCATCCCCCTGTGCATACCCTGCCTTGAATAACACTCTGTTGCAATTGTTATATACACACATATGTCAGAACTTAACAATTGCCACACCATGCATACTTGTACTCCAAAATTTTCAATTTCTATGTTATAATTCTCACTTTGATTGTGGATGTGTTGTTTTGTTGCATATTGATTAATTCATATTGCCATTTTCATTATACTGATCTGTTCCACTGCACACATATGCGCTCCCATTTTATTTCTGCATACTAGAATTGAGACTGCACTGCCTGTGCTTGAACCTTTCATACATAGCAATTGTGGTGTCACTTCTGTTATTTGCAGTGCACATGTCTAATCACAAGGGATTAAGAGTTGTGTCTTGGTTCAATGGCTATTCTTTTGCCTTTATTGCATTATAGAGTAACTACTTTCAATTCTGGTGGTGATTATTTTACATGTTTTGATATAATGGCCACTGAAATAGTCCCATCTCTGTATGAAACTCACTGCTTCATTGCCACTTAACCTGTCCTACTTGAAATATATGGTGCTTGCTGCATAACTGTCATTCTAGGCTAGTCACTGTATTTACTCTGAGATCCCCATTTGTGTTGTGCATATGAACAACAATAACCCAACACCATGCTGCACTTCCTTGTAACTACTCTGCATATGGACCATGAATTTTGCTTTACAATAGTCACTCTAAACTAAAATTCAAAAGAACTATTTAATTGTGGCTGATTGCAATTGTTTGTGCACCTGTACTTTTGTTATGACAATCATTTACCTCCTTAACTGCACACATGTATAATTTCCTGTTAATTACTCTCCGCAAGTTGCAAAATGAACATCCTTGTTAATTGCCTGCACATAATCTTTCTTGACACTTTGTTGCCATACATAGTGGCCTGTTCCCCTTGTTTGATCTCTATGCCTTTATTCTCATTTTGCTGCATCATTGTCCAGTTGAATATTATTTTAATTGATACACATAGTTGCTGCATAATATCAATGCATATCTCACATAGATTTTTCTTTCTTTTTGCAGCAATCATGGCCAACACCCCAAGGAAGAACACTCCAAGGTCCAAGAGAGCAAAAACAGCTTGGTCATTGGAGCATGAGGACTTCAAAGCAAACATTCTGAGAAGAAAATTAGTGCAGGACCGTAATTTTGAAATTCAAGAAGGCGCCTATTCCCAATTTCAAAAGGAGATTCAAAGGAGAGGATGAGACCCTTTCACAACATGTGCTGGTAATGGGTGGAAGGAAATCACCCAAGAGTTATTTGCTAATGCCATAAGGATTAAAGGCGACACTCTACCTCCCAGACACAGCATAGTGAGGGAAAAACTGGTCAACTTCACCCCCTTCAACATCCAGAGAGTTCTGAACATCCCAGCTGCGCATAAATTAGCTGGCCAACTGGACTTCACCACTTTCAGCATTCAAGAAGACAAGGACTACAAGCCTATCCTTGAAACCATCTCCAAGGAGGGTGAGAATTGGGAATTTGACTGCAAGATGCAGCCTAAGAACTTGACCACAAGGCACCTCATCCCTGCAGCAAAAGCATGGAGTGTCTTCATTCTCAGCTCTTTCATGCCAGTCCTCCACTCCTCTACATTAGCAGTGAAGAGAGCAGAGCTAATTTATGCAATTCTAACAGTTATGCCCATCCATGTTAGTGAGGTAATCAGCAGCGCCATCATAGACATCCAGAGCAGGAGCAGAGATTCCATGGATTTTCCATCCATCATCACTATGCTATGCCAAGATGTTGGACTAGATTTTGGGGACTATCTACAGAAAATCAAAGGAGCCCCTCCTAATTCTGCAGCCATGGTGAAGGACTTATTTAAACCCAAAAAGACTGCTGACCCAAGACTATCCCTACCAGCTGACTATAGGAGAGACACTCCAATCAGGATGAGGGAGCAGATGAAACAGCTTGCTCTGAGGCAGGATACCATTCATGCTGGATAGAAGGCATTCATGACGCTGATGGACACGATGCTTCTAAACATAGGGAAGAAGCTGGGGATGACTACCACATAGCTTTATGATGCCCCCACCTTTAGTGCCCCCGACCAACGAGTAACAGTCCAGAGTAACCTTCCATCCTTTCCTCCCACTGCCCCTGCTAGAGCTGAAGCAGATGAAAGCAGTTCCAGTTCCTCAGATGAAGACCTCCCAGCAATAACGGAAGATGATGATGATAATGATGACTCTTCCCTTTCCGGCTCTGATGAAGATGCTATTTAGCCTTAGTTTCTTTTTCACCGCACCCACTTTTCACTTACTTTCTTCTATTTCCTTGTATTTATCGTTAACCACCATTTCCTTGTAATTATTGCACATTACTGCTTCCATCTTTACTGCTTTACTTTCGTATTATCACTCTTACTCTGAACAATTTAAGACATCTTCACTTATATATATCTATTCCATTTTCTGGTTTCATATTTGCTCCCTATACTGAATTTTATGTATATTTATGCAGAAAATACCTTCAGTCCCATCAAGAGGAGCATGAATTTGACCCTTGAGTTGTGATTCTACTTTCTATGAAAGGGGGGTGATCTCTTTGCCTGTGTTTCCATTGTTCTTAATCTAATTTTCTTGCACAGTGTTAAATGAAAATACGAAAATATTTTCCTCATCTCTCTTTTACTTTATTCAAGTTTTGTAATTCCATAGTTATATTCTGATTGCACTTCCCATTCAACTCATGATCATTCTCTGTTTTTGAATATTATTGTTCCTACCGTGCTGCGCATATTTTACTAGTATTTTACCTTAGTTTTTAATACATTTGATATGAAAAACATGATGGAAAGAGCTGGAAAACTCATAAAAATAGTAGAATGTTCAATTTATTTCTAAATAGTGTGCATTACCACTCTTGCTGGCGAAGAGGACTTCAATCTCAGCAATGCTCTGCGTGGTTACTTTTGCTAGCGAAAGTGGATGTTCCAAAGAGTTTCTCAGAAGAACATGTTATGCGTTAACACTCTCACTGGCGATAGTGAGTGTTCTAGAGAAGTCCCAGACATAGCGAGCTTTGCGTTACCACTCTTACCAGTGAAAGTGAGTGTTCCAGAGAGACTAAATTTCAGCAAGCTCTGCGTAACCACTTTTACCAGTGAAAGTGGATGTTCTAGAGAAACCTTAACTTAGGAAGTTGCATGTGGCCACTTTTACTCATGAAAGTGGACACGCGCAACCACTCGACCTTCTGCGTTGCAACTCTTATCATTAAAAGTGATAGTTCCAGTCTTCCAAAATCACACGAGCTTCTGCGTGGCCACTCTTATGAAGTAAAGTGATAATGCACAAAATCAGGAATTTCTATAAATACCAGAAACGCTCAGATTTTTGGGGTCTTTTGTTCATTTTTCTGTTTTTCTATTAGATTCTCGTTGAGAGGGAGTGAGAGAGAGGATTGGGGTTGAATTTTGAAGCCCCAAGAAGAGGCATTAGATTGGAGCTCGTGGAGATGGCTTCTCTGAGATTCTTCTCTTCTTCTCCTTCTTTCTTTTTTCTATTGCAATGTGTGCTTAATTCTTCGTAGTTAGGGGTTTATGGATCTTGAATTGATGTATTGATTCAAATTTTGCTTCTAAAATTTGAGTTCTTCGATTAATTGAGTTGTTAATTCTCCTGTTATTGCAATCTTTGAATGGAAATTCGTATGATTAATCAAAGAGGAACATTTGTCAATGGAAGTTGGGTTTGCTTATCTGATCTGAATTAGCAACCAGAATTAGGGATTTCTTAGGGATAAGGAGACCTAATTCTGCAATCCTAAGGTTCTAAGTCTTAATGCAACTTGAAATTAAACTTCACCTAAGGGATTAGAATGGTTTAGTTGCTTGTTAGGGTCAATGATTTAAGGGATTAAACTTTGACTATTAATAAGAGAAACTGATTGTCAATTAACCAATTGCTTGAATGTTCAGAGGCATAATTGAATTAATATTGACATTCTTATGAAATAAATTCCTAACTATCTTTCATTCTTGTCTCATTTCAACATAACTGTCATACTCTGTTTTTACTGCAAGTTTCTTGCTTTTTAATTGTTCTTATTCCTTAATTTCTGATACAGCTCTTCCAAAATTGTTTGGCTCAACTTGTCATTGTTTTGTAAAGTGATAATTGATTTTCTAATTCCCTGTGGAGATGATACTCTGATCTTAAAAATTACTCATTACTTGCTGCAATTCCTAGTGCACTTGCTGGTGTTTAGAATTGTAACAAGTTTTTGGCGCTGTTGCCGGGGAATTTGTGTTTCAATATTATTAGTAGCAGAGAGGTAGCTAGATTAAGCATTTATTTTTGTTGTTTGGCTTCCAAATTTTTTTGCATGATTTTTTTTCCTGCATTTTGTGTAGTTTTCTGCACTATTTTCTGCATAAGTTCGTTTTGCATTTTTCTACATGGGTTTCTAAGTTTTCTGCATAATTTCTGCACTATGTTTGCTGCATAAAGTTTTTGTATTCTTTTGCATTTTTCTGCATAATTTCATTTTTCATTTCTCTGCATAATTGTAATTTCCATTATGCATAATTTTCTATGTTTTCTGCATGTTCTATTTGCAGTTTTTTGCATAATTTCTACATCATTTTCTATTGAAGTCTACATGATTCTATTTTGTATTTTTTGTATAGCTGTCTAATTTATTTATTTTTTGCATAATTGCATTGTTGTTTCTGAATTTAGTTATAGTTTTCTGCAATGTTTTGCAATAATTTTTTACCTAATTCATTTTTACTTCTTCATAATTTGCTAGTTTCGTTTATATTTTGTTTACTTTCTTTTTGTATACAAGGAAAAACCAAAAATAAAGTTGCTCTATTGTTTGATCTAGATATAGACAAGGCTCTTAAACAATTGAAGGGTGAAGTAAAGGCAAGGAAGTTGCAAAAGAAAGTGCAGAAGATAACATCCACTTTTGAAGAACCAAGTGTGACCCAAACATTGCCAAAGGAGAACTATATGGATGAAAACAACAGGATAAGGACTTTGGGAGATTATGCCATTCCAACTATGCAGGGTTATAATTCAAGTATTGTTAGACCAACAATTGAAGCCAAAAATTTTGAAATGATGGCAAATAGCATGTATCAGAGTTTCAGTGAAAGGCATGTTGCAAGTAAGGGAGAATTTGAAGCAAAGACACTTGAGACTTTGATCAACCAAAATCAAATGAAAAATCAATTACTTTTTGAACAACTTGCAGCCTGGACTCAACAAATCAATACTTTTCAATTTGGCCATAGAATGTATCTATTATGGAATACAATGTGTTTTTACTATGTACCATGATCAACATTGAATGCTCTTTGAGTCATATGTGGCACTATACACTCTTTATGCGTACAAGTCATTTAGGATTGCATCAAAATAATTTGCACCCCCTTTTCACTGGTCTGATTGCTTGCTGTTGTTCGTTACCATGGAGGGTTGACCTAATTTTCCTGCACTACCCATTCACATACTCTTTCTTTTCTGCAGGATAATGTCTAGCACTCCCAGAAGGAACACCTCCAGTTCCTCAGAGGAAGCAGAAGAAGCAGAGGAAGATGAAGACGCCACCTCATCCACCTCTGATGAAGATGCCACTTAGTCTACCTTTCGTGTTTTCTTTTCTTTCTCTGCTTAAATGCCCTCAGTTCCATTAGGAGAAGCATCGTTGTGCCCCTGAACTTTGAGTACATCATCTATAAAAGGGGGGTGAACTCTTTGTCTCTATTTTGCATTTATTTGTAGCTTACTTTTCCTGCACTGTACTAGATAAAAGACAAAATATTTTCCTTATTTCATTTCTTCTCTTTTCCTTTTAATCTAGTTCCCTTTTGTAATTTTGCTTTTATGCTCTGATTGCATTTCCCATCCAACTCTTACTCATTCTCATTTTTGTACATATTTACTGTCCCTACCATTTTGAGCATATTTTCTTGTCGGGTGAATTGTACTCTCATTTTGCAAGTTATTATCACCTTTGCCATGGTAGTGAATTGGGCCTTTTTACTTCTTTTCTGTGTTCATATTACATGTATTTTTGCATTCATCTTCTAGAACTTGTGTAGCGACCTAATTCACTACATTGTTGATAACTACTTTATAACATGATAATTCAGAAAACACCAAAATCTGGTCATTATTTTTTTTCTTTTCTTCACACATACACAAATTGCAATAATAGTTCTCTTTCAAGAAAAGAGTTAACATGCATATATCTTCTCATCTCATCAATCTATAACTTACTATCAATAATATACTCATATCAAATTATCACAACTCATCATCAGAAGATACCTCAAATATATTAAATATAATGTGCGGAAACGATAGGTTTATAGTTCAACAGTACGGTCAACATGGTTCGGATACAGCATAAGTAAGATAGAAATAGACTCAACTCCCTAAGAGCAGTTCCACTACAACATAACTAAAAATAACATCAATCGAGAGGCGAATAATCCTCAATAAGATCAGACTCCTTAGATGATGTCGGGGAAGTAGAACTAGGAGTTGCAGCCACAGAATCTCCACTATCCTCCTCTATCCATCCAGCAGGGTGAGGAGATGAACGGGTAGCAGTAGGTGGAACCAAAGTAGACAGGTGTGAAGGATGCATGTAAGAGGGCATGGTGGTATACCTAATGGAGGATTCCACCACATGGATATCCCTCTCCATTGGCATAGGTGGAGAAGTGGGGGACATAAAAGAGAATGGTGCAGGTGTAGTAGTAGGTCTCGCAGTAGGTGTACAGGGGTCTACAGACATGGGTGTGGGAGAAGCAAACAAGGCGGGGTAAGGTAACTGAGTGTCACCAGGAGGTATAGAAAAGACAATTTCGATGGGTGTGTCGGCAGTATACTGGGTAATCCATGAGCCTCCACTATCGACTCCATTAATCACTCGGGCAAATCCGCAGAAAACGCTCTGCTTGGCCGCGGAGTCAAACACCCATATGTCATCCTCAGAAGGAAGGATGAACACCTTCACCTTGTTCCTGATCATCTATATAAATAAAAGAAAAACGATACGAACAACACAATACAGGGGTGAGTTCTCCAAACACAAACAACAATCATAGCCGAACCCCAAGGAAGGCGGCATCACAGTCACAAATTCATTCAACCATTCTCACTCAGCATCATACAAAGTTCAAGCATATAATAGGGAGATAAATGTAATCACAATCATAGTCAATTTCACAAGCATTCAACCATCCCTAATAATAATGCATATGATGCATGAATGCAAGTTTCCACCTCTCTCATATAGTCACTCATGTGTTATTAGCATGCAATGATGCATGGGGATCCCAAATCTCTATGACTGGCGACTTGCCCAACATTTACAATAGAGATAGATAAATAAATTCAAGTCGTGTGGCGATCGGAGGACTCCATTCCCTACTCTGCACAGATATAATAGATAGAAAAAATATTAATAGCACATCATTGATGTGAAAGGCCATACGGCACATTCAGGAATTGACCTCTACGACCCTAGTATTATGGAGTTCACATAAGGTTTGGCTAAGGTCTTGCAAGTGGGTCACGACCCGGCTACAGGGAGCTCAGCTGCCATGTGCCACTTAGGTCGGATGTTCCCCCTTTGGCCATCCCCAAAAGATCTACGTTGGACCGAACTTCCAATACCTACAGTTGTGCCTCTGTAATGCCATCAAGTCGTTTCACAAGATTATATATATGATGCATGAATAGCATTTTCAGTTTTCTTGTGATTGCTTTCTCAACTCATATCATCCAGCCATTCGGGCAGTTGCACAGATATAATAGAAGTCACATCGGACTTAAAATCATAGCATATAGCATCAAGCTAAAAGTCATCATAGACTTAGCAACATGGATAGATAATCTCCATGAGTCACATGCCTCAGCATGGATAAATAGATACCATGAGTCTCATAATAATTCTCACTGAGTTCATAATAATAATCTCAAGATAATATAATTCAGGAACTCAGGACATAACATATAATTTCTCATCAAAATTCATAACCTCATGGTTTTATAATTTCATACTCATGGATAATTTAAGTGCAGCATATTACATCTTTGGACCTTAACTTAGGCAGATCATTCAAGCCTTCACAATTCATTTCTTTTTCTCACTTCATTCTCTTTTAAAATTCAGCACCATCCCATTTCTCAATCCTTGTAATTTCACCATTCAAATTCATCCTATTCATTTCATTATGCTTATTAACCTCTATCCCCTGATTATCCATAATTCTCTTAATTCAAATTCTTATTTTCTCCATCTCTTCCTCACGATTTTTCTCTCTTTAAATGGATAATTATTAAACTTATCTCCTGCCTAAACCATCAACCAAACAATTTAACTTACACTAGATTTAAAGGCATTACCTCTCGGTTTTCTTACTTTTATTTAGGGAAAACAATTCAAGCTTATGTCCTTGTCATGCTACTAACTTAGATCAATTCATTCACCATTCTTTCTAAGTTTTATCCTCTCAGGTTTTCACACTTTTTCTTATAAGATAAATGTTGTTCCTACCTCTCTTCATTCAACCACTCAATATATTTCAGATTCATGATATTTCCAATAATTCCATTTAGGTCCAATGTCCTTTTTGATAATTCAGCCCTCAAGGGCACTAGATCAATATCAATATATCATTGTATAATTATTTTCGCTGCACAATCTCTTAATTCATCAAGTCTTTTGTGATAAGATACAAATGATGCATGTAGCACTATCAATATAGACATTCCTTGGCATAACCATAACAAATAGTAAGTCATTCAAATTTTCCAGCCAAGTGTCTATTCAACCTCTTCACGGTTTTTCAAGGAATAATAATATTCATGAATAGTACCTTATTTCACATCACTTACATTTTTCCAGCAACTCATTCAAGCAAACATCACTAATTTAAAGTACCAATACCAAGCAACATCAAGGTCAACCACAACCAATTTTACAATCAATCATTCAATCACACACTCAACCAAGTCCCACACGGTTCAAGGCATTCAAATCAAGACAACACACTTTCAAATTCAGTTTTAGTTTCCTTAAAATGCAAGGTACATACAAGATATTTTTCTGAAATTTTGCAACACTTTTGGATGTCAAAACCGAGACCATCCAAGTCCATTTCCACTTTTTCCTTCATAACTCTTTTTCTCATTACTCTTAATAAACTTTTCAAAATTATTTCAAGTTCCAAATCAATTTATTTCAACCTTTTTCCTCAAAATTTTTAGAACTGTCCAGCCTCCAAAATCTCATCATTTGATAAGTCACTAACAAGTAAATTAGAGAAAATCAACATGCAAACACAAGATTCCATTATCTAAGTGCAGTATTTTAATTTTCAGCAAAGGAATATGTTTTAAAAGGATACACCGAGACAACACAAGGGCAATTTAGTGTTCAAACTCTCAAAATTACTAAAGGAGTTCTTTTTATGAAATTAGGTTTGGTAACAAAGTGTCTAAGACATGCAAATTCACGGTTCCAAGGTCTCAAGGGTAGATTTTTATTTATTCAAGAGATTTGGCAAGAAGACCTCTAAACCGAAACTTGTACAAAAGGTTTCCAACATATTTTCAAGTTCAAAATTTCGTACAAAGGTTGGATGTCACATGCAAGGGTTAAAAATTCAAACTTTCTAAAGAATCTCTTCACACAAAACCAAAACCAAAACTTTGAAAGTGAATCAAGTAATTTTCAAGCGAAAATTCAACGAGTAAGTTAAGGAATACAACATGCAAACTCATGGATCATGGCTTTGAAGGTGGATCATCATAGAAATCAAGGATTTCAAACATGCTTTGAGAGAATGAAAAGTGTGAGAGAAAGGTAGAGAGAAAAGAGAGAGAGATTCTCAGTTTTTGGCTTCCAAAAGGCTTAATCACAATTAGCAAATCTGTTTATATGGAGGGTTCAAACTTTAAGTGACCAATTGCCACTTAACATGTACATTTTGGCTTGCTTGGCAAGACTTCCAAACTGAAAAACTGCACACAGTTTTAATTGAGTAAAAGCTGAAGTGAATTTGGTAAATTGGTGCAAGGAAAGAGGTGTCACGGTTTTTAGTGCATGAATAGTGAATTTTGGGAAAGCTTGTAGGCAAAGTTAGTAAAATTCAGCAAGCAAAATGTATGGAACACTCTAGGCTAGATGCACACAGTTTGGATATCACAAATCCCAAAATTGGTATAAAATACCAAAGCTATGATTTTGGACAGCAATTGCATGAAATTTGGTTGGCCGAGAAAAATACGACATGACGAGATTGTCACTTGAACGAGACTTTTGATGTGGTGCTAAGTTCAACAGAATGTGATTGGTTAGAATAATTATGATGTTGGTAATTTGGAAAACATGAAAAGAAAGTTCCAAAATGACCTTTGTCGGTAAATCGGGAGACAAAATCCCGTGCATGGAATTCTAGTGGTCAATACTAGATTTCGGAATATTCGGGCAATCAAGATGTTTGTAAAATGGGGGACAAGGTTTGTTTGCATGAAAATCTAGTGGCCGATACTAAATTTGGAAATCTTCGGGTAATGATTACTAGATCTCATGGAATTTTAGGCAATGATTTTGACGGCTAAGAAATCATTACTAAATCTTTGTAATGATTAGGAAATCTCACATTTTTTGAGACGGATACTTATGATTTGACAATTATTCAAATAAGATAGAATTTAACTTTTCGGATAAATCTCTCGGGGATATTTTAGACAATACTGCTGAACAATATCAGGGGATTCTTGGACGATATTGGAACCAAGTATTTTGCATGCAGTCACCCTAAAATGCCGAACTCATAAATAAATCAATATTCTAAAAATTAAAATTCAGCATTTATCTAATTATTCTGACGCTAGCAAGCCGGAACCAGTTAATAATTAAGATCTAATAACTACTAGCTAATTTACGGAAATTGGGGCGTTACAACTTGCCTTGTTTCTTAATTAAATATGCATTGTGCAATTTTCCATCTAGATGATTGAGGCCTTCTTTGTACATACCCTTCCCCCCACCCTTGCACTTCATTCCCTTGTTCTCAACTTCTTGCTTTTGCCAAACTTAGTCCACAAAAATAATTCCCTTTCCTTAATAGAGGTATTTCTTTTGAGTTGCCTCAAGATTGAGTGCAAGAAACTAAGTTTGGGGTGTTGATTATGCTTGTCATTGCTTGAGGACAAGCAATGACTTAAGTTTGGGGTGGTGGACAGCATACATGTTCATAATACATGTAAAAAAAAAATGATTGTCAAAGTCCATGACATCACAAAAATATGAATGAATGAATGAAAAAAGAAAAAAGAAAGAAAGAAAAATATAGCAAGGCATTTGAGTTGAAAAAGGATTTCCACATAAGGCAAATTAAAAAAAAAAAACAAAACAAAATGTGGTGAAAGAATGCTTGAACCTCTTAAGCTACATCATTTAAGCCATTTCACTCTAGTTGTTGTACTAAATCCCTCAAAAGAACTCCCTCCTCTTGAATACCCACTTGATCTTATGACCCTCCTTGATTAAATATGAGCCTATCCTAACCCCATTTGTGACCAACAAAGCCCTTATGATAGGTGATTCATTGTGTCTAGGCAAAGAAGATTGAGAATATAGGCAAGCCTATGGTAGGGTGAGGGAAAATGCATGGATTGAGGGAAAACACTTAGACTGAATTGTCCTTGAGTGATGAGTGAAACACCACCTTGTGAGATGGATAGTTTCTTTGCATTATGTGAGTCACATGAAACCTTGTTTGATTCTTTTGTTTCAATTTAGTGGGACTTTGCATGGAATATTTGACATGAATATGATTCCTCTGTTGAATGAGTCTATGGTTGCGAAGATGTTGGATGTAACGACCCAAAATACTGACATAGTCAAATATGTCTCTGATACTTTATTTTCAGAAAACACCAAAATCTGAGACTTTTTTTTTTTTTGTAAAGAGAGTTAACGTGCACAAATTATTGCATTCGACATTCCCTTTTTCTCATGGAGGTTCATTACCTCAAATCATAACAATTATATCATAATAATATAACATCAACATCTCGACATCACTGAATAATTCCATACGATAAAGTAGTGAAATAGTTAGCAACATAATCCAAAGTACTCAAATAAAACCACATAGTTGGGGGCATATAAAATAAAGTAATCTCACTCCCTAAGACCAGTTCCCCTAATACAAAATCATCTCATCACCCAATCTCACAAAATATGGAGCATAATCTCCTATCGAGTCAGATTCCTCAGAAGAGGTAGGGGAAGAAGATGTGGCAGCAATAGAAGGCTCTCCATCACTATCATCAATCCAACCAGCAGCGCGAGGAGGCGAACGGGAGGTGGCAAGAGGTGAATGAGGAGGTGGATAGGTAGGAGGTGGAGAGGAAGGTCTAGCCTCACACCTAACTGAGGATTCCACCACATGGACATCCTTCTCAACAGGTGCAGGTGCGGTCACAGGGGTAGGTGTATGGGGATTAACAAAGGTGGGTGATAGAGAAATGGGTGGAGTAGGGTAAGGTAACTACGGGTCTCCAGAGGGTGCAGAAAAGATGATCTCAACAGGGGTATCAGCTACATACTCAGTGATCCATGAGCCTCCACTATACTTCCCATTAACGACGAGTGCGAAGCCACGGAAGATACTTTGATGGGTCGCGGCATCGAACTCCCACATGTCTTCCTCAGACGAAAGGGCCATCACCCTCATGCTGTGCCTGGCCATCTATAACATATAGAAAAGGGATACAAACAACACAAATCCAAGGGGTGAGTTCTCCAAACACAAACATCATATAATTGCCATACCCCAAGGAAGGCGGCATTTCAAGCGCAGGCAGATCAATCACCATAATTCATAGCAGTCTCAGAATAATCAAGGCATTCCATCATCATAGGACATATAGATATATATGGAAGAAATCGAATGAATACTCAATACTAGCACTCACAAGCAATTCCATAATCACAACCAATTCACTACCTAACAGTAATGCATATGATGCATGGATGCAAGTTTCAGCCTCACAGGGATATTCTCTCATGTTTCAATAATGTGCATATGAATGCATGGGGATCCCATCCTCTATGACTGGCGACTCTCCCAGTCGGTACCATAGAGTTCAACAATTGAGTCAGAAAGGCGATCGGAGGACTCCATTCCCTGCATCGTTCTGCACAACAGTATAAAATTTATACATATATCGGATGCGCTCAGCATCAAAGAACACCAATGGTGTTTGGCCCCTCAGTGGGTCTCTTCGGGAATGGACCTCGACGACCATAGAATGCGCGGTCCTTGTCGGGTTTTGCTAAGGTCTGCAGGTGGATCATGACTCGGCCACAGGCGCGCCTCTTACCTGTTACCACTTGAGTCTCCAGATCCCCTTTCACCACCCCCTGTAGGTCAATCTCGGGACCGAACCAACGACACCTTCAAGCTGTGCGGTTGTAAGTGCCTTCGAGTCGTTTCAAGCAATGAAATGATGCATGAGGTGGCATCTTTAGTCTTATTCAATAGTTTTGTCATTTTATCAAAATTAGCACAGTAGCATAGCATCGAATAAAATAAAACGATGCACAACATAAGCCAATGACTTAGCAAACATGGATAGGTTCCATGAGCCTCATTAATCACATGGATAGATTCCATGGTATTTCAAACATTCTCGTGGATAGATTCCACAATCACAGTCATTCAAGTGCAGCAAAATACATTCCAATATGGCAATCCATTCAATTCATTACTTATCATTCGAATCGAGTCTCACTTTTTACTTTGACATTCTCGCTATTCAAGGTTCACCCTAAATGATTCCCCAATTGAATTAACATTTAGCTCTATCTAAGTTTCCAATAATTTTCACTAAGTTCCACACTCACTTGGTTTCTTCTCTCGGTTGTTCACTCTCCAATTAAGAAATTCCAACCAAACTTAAGGTCCCTCTAATCCTTTAATTAATTAGACTAATCCACATAAATTCTAAGTATTTTACCTCTCGGTTTTTCACACTCAATCAAGGAGAATTGGTCAATCTTAGCTCCTTCTAATCCTTTAAACAATTCAAGCAAACTCACAACACTCTTAATCATCTCTTTGGTTCTTCTTTCTTTCCTCACAATTCATACACTCCACCAACCATTCCACATTCTCGGTTTCATTACATAATTCACCTCATCCATTCATCAAGCCACAATTCAATCCCATTTCCAAGCCCCAAGGGCACAAGTTCATTATCATCATAGCACTTTTAATGTCAAGGTTGCACTTTTTCCACATTCATCAAATTTATCAAGATTTCATTCCATTGAGATGCAATGATGCATGATTGAACTATTAGGTGAGTTCATGGCACATTCATGACTCTTAGCACGCAATTCATATAATTTTAAGCCATGTATTAAACCATAAAACCACTATTTCACTAACACATTTCCGCACACATGTCACTATTTTTCACGTAAGAAATACCAAGCATAGCTAGTAATATTTTCATATCATGCACACTTTTTCCAGCACCTCACACATAGGTAGAAATCAAAGTTTTCACATATCCTTGCCATGATAACACTTCACATCATACAGCAAAATGCACACCAACAAAACACAATTTCTTACCATGATTTTTCCAAACGTCTCTTTACACACATCAAGTAAACTTTCCTAAATTTCAGCCAAGTAAAAGTCTCTTTCTCCTTTGATCAAAACCTTATTTTAACGAAGGCATATAAGGAAATTTTTATAAAAAGTTTTGGAATAATCTAGCCATTCCAAGGATAAAAACTGAGGCAAGCAAGGCCAAGTTTTGGTAACACATTTTCGTAAGACACTTGCCTTATGTTCACATATCATTTCCAAAGGTAATCACACCAAATTACAAGAGATAATCCACCTTTTGCTTAAAAAATAGCGTTCTGTCCAGCCCCTAAATACCATTAAATTCCTCTAAATTTCTACACTTACACACTTTAGAATGAACATGCATTCACTTCCTAACATCATCCAAGTACCAATTTCATTAGATATGGAATTCAAGGAGAAAAACACAAGAAACAAGGTTCAAATAGCCATGCAAGGTCACGACTTTACTATTCCAAAGAAAGGGTACATTTTAAACAAGAATGCAAGCACAAAGAGTTCAAAACCGAGGCATCCACTATATGAAATCAACGTGCAAGGCCAACAAATGGAAACTTTTTGAAGATCTAACACATGCAAGAGGAAAAATCAAGACTTTCCAAATGGAAAACAACATGCAAGGGTTGCCATGGATGCACACACTTTCGAATCACCATTTCAAGTATTGGAAGCATTCTAAATAAAATTTCAGCAAGGTACAAGTCAAAAATCGAGACAAGGTTCAAAGAGAAATGGGCATGCAATCATAAAAATCATAACTTTTAAGGGTAAATTTACATGCAAGGGTAAAGACTAGGACTTTGAGGCAAGAAAATTCCAAAACCATCATGCAAGGATTCATTCACATCACCAAAGATTTCCAAGAGGCAAAGTATAGAGTTTTCATGGTACAATCACGAAAAACACAAAGAAAATGGCAAATAAATTAAAGCAAGGTGAGAACTCCCCCTTGCCTTGTTTTGGACGTGAAAAATGGATGAAGAAAAGGCTTGAACTCCAAGATCTTCAAGTGCAAAGCTGAATCTGAGAAAAGGTTGCACCAAAGACTCCAAAATTCTCCACCAAAAATGTCCTTGAGAGATTTGCACGAAAATGGAGGAACTTGGAAGGGTTGGTCCTCTCGATTTTTGCCTTGAGAAAAGGAAGGGAAAAGAGTGCTTGAGAGGATGGTGGTTCTCGGCTTAGTCTTTGAGAGAATGGGTGAGATTGAGAGAAAGTTGCATGTGTTTGGTGGTGTGATGGATGCAAAGTGAGGAAGAAGTGCTCACGGTTTTGGATGGCCAATTGGGTTATCTTTGCTTGCTGAAATTGGTTTAGTGTGCTTTTAAATTTGCAGGTTTCCCATGGTGCAAAAGTGGACGTGAAGGGTGAGGGGTCCAAGGGAATATTGGGTGCAAACTTTCAAGGAGAATAGTAATTTAGGGACTTGTGAATATTTGAAACCATCCTCACCGATTCTAGCTCCCAAAAGCAAGGAGAAATGTGTTAATTTTGTGTGCAAAGTGACAAGAATCAAGCATGGAATTTTCGGTCAGCCAATGAAAACTAGGGATAGGATTCCATGAAGCTATGCACATGATTTTGACAAAATAAGGTTGAATGAACAAATTTGGCAAGAAACAAGTGTGGAATTTTTGGCTACCAAAGATGGAAATTGGCCTAGGTTAGTACAAGATCACGCACGCGGTTCAAGGGTTCAAACTTTTAGGTTGCATGGATTTTCTAAAACTAAGATTGCATGCAATGTGATTGGTCGTCATAAATGCGACGAGACTTGGTACAAATTCTGAAAAAGGTAAAATTTATAATGGCAGCTCCTCGAAAAACACAAAAGGAAGTTTCAAATTTCAAGGCGTCCTTGAATCAGAAAACGAGACACTTGCATGAAATTCTATTGGCCAGAAATAGATTTTGGAAGATTCGGCGCAATGATTGCAGCGGCTCAGCACTGACTATGATGAAAAAGTGCAATCATTGCGACGGCTAAGTAATGATTACGGCGAAAAGTGCAATCATTACAGGATCCAAGTAATTATGGCAAAATCTAAGTAATTATTACTAACTTTGCACGTCTTTTGAGGCAAAAGTAACTTTTTTGAAAAGTAAAGGTAAAAACACTTTTTGGCACAATTTTCAAAGCATTTTCTCGAAATTCATAACGGAACAAGATTAGGGATTATTGGACGATGTCGGGACCGAGTATAATGCATGCAGTCATGCTAAAATGCAGGGCTCTCTACGAATTGAGACGATCGATTCGAGTCTAATATCTAACTATCTATTCCGACAGTGGCAGGTCAGAACTGCGAGAAATTCACGACTCTATCAGATAACAATTAGGCTACAAAAATTGGGGCGTTACATTGGAAGTGCTAATTAAAGCATGAAGTTGAAATGAAAATCTCTAAAAAAAATTTTGGATAAATCCAACCCTCTTCATTTGATTTGCTTGAAGACAAGCAAAAGTTTAAGTTTGGGGTTGTGATGAATCCACTTTTTATAATATTTTTACTTGCATTTTTGGTGCTGCTTGATAGAAAAAAATGGACTTAGATAGTGCAAATAATATAGAAATCACATTTTGAGTAAATATCATAGGTTTATTAATTTTTGGTTAATTTGCATTTAATTACATAGATATAGATTGCAATTTTAATTGTCTTGATAATTTTGCAGAGTCCCCAAGTTAATTTTGAGATATCTTGGCCCTTGGATGAAAGTTGCCCCCAAAGTAGCCACTTTTAGGAGCAAAAGTGGCAACTACAGCAAGTCTGGGCATTAAAGGTTCCAAAGTAGCTACTTTCAACCTTTAAAGTAGCAACTCCAGAGAGCTCCAGGGACGCCATTTGAGAAACATTTTGCGCATGGTCACTATTGTCTTTCACAGTGGCTACGCGCATCCAAAGTAGCCACTTTCAGCATGCAAAGTAGCAACTCCAGAAAGCTCCAGGACGCCACTTTTGGAAGCAATTTGCGCGTGGTCACTATTGCCTTTGAAAGTGGCTACGCACATCCAAGTAGCCACTTTCAACATGAAAAGTGGCAACTCCAGAGAATTGGCAAGCTTACGTAAATATGCGCGTGGATACTTTCAAGGCCCAAAGTGGACACTTTCAAAGGTAACAGTGGACACTTTGCTGACATGTCTTCCACTATAAATAGATTTTAGGAATTAGGGTACGGGGACTTGAACATTTTTATTTTCTTTCATTCTCTTTGCCAAATTAGGACAGTTTCTTTTCAGAGCTTTGGAGCCTTGGGTGACAGCCATGAGTCCATTATAGGTTTTAATTTCCAATTTCCCTTTGATTCTTATTGATTTTACATTAATGTTGTTTACGTTTCTGCATTCCTTTCTTTCATTTGTGAAGCCCATCCATATGGAGGGCTAAATTCTCTTGTAATTCCTAGTCAACTCATATGGTTCTTGAATTCTTGGGTTTAATGGCAATATTACTCTTTCTTTCCTTGGATTTATTAACCCCAATCTCTGAATGAAATGAAATTTACATGAGGGGAACATTGCTTAATGAACCCTAAATCACCTAAACAAAATTCTAATCCAAAATTGCTTAATTTTGATTAATCTTTGAGATTGCTTAATCTTAGGGATAGAGATTGGAGCCCATTAAGATGCTTAATTTTAATTGGGATGCTAAAGTTAATTTTTGATTGTTAGATTAACTTAATTCAAGGGAAAAATAGGGGATTATTGAATCATTTGAAAGAATAGGGATAGAACTCATTGATTGACTAGGGATTACTCTCCTTAATTGATTGAATTTCACTAGTCTATATTTTGCTCTTGATTAAAATCTGGAAATTGACAAACCTCCCCCCAATTTACTTACTTTAAATTTTATGTTTACACTTGTTCAATGTATGTTCCCAACCAAAAATCCCTTGGAGATGACCTAGGACAACACCCTAGTACTGCATTCATTTCTTTGCATATTTGACGAGGATTAACGACAATCTTTGTGCATAACGAGTAGCGAAATTCGTTCCATCAGCCCCCAAGTCACACAATGCTTTTCCCACAGTATAATTTCCTATTTCACAAGGTATGCTAAAGGATCCTGGGTCTTTTAATTTTTGAGGAAGTTTTCTTCTAAGAATAGCATTGCACTCCTTTG
The DNA here is from genome assembly GCF_003935025.1 of Abrus precatorius. Lineage (NCBI taxonomy): Eukaryota > Viridiplantae > Streptophyta > Magnoliopsida > Fabales > Fabaceae > Abrus > Abrus precatorius. The sequence continues at coordinate 12,829,876 of NW_020874428.1, read as the reverse complement.
TCAAGGGTACAGTCTTATTGATGAATCCATATTTTTACTGATATTTTAGCATAATTCTAACACATTTGATAAGAAAAATATATGAAGAAAGCAGAAAAACTCAGAAAAAGAGAATGAATTGAAGTTTTCTTTAAAATTGTAGTTATCTTAGCAATTGTGGAATTTTTGCTTAGGAATTAAGTTTTAAATCTTGTTTTTGAAGGAATAATTCGAGCAAGGTTCATGAAAACAGAGGCTTGATGACAAGGAAGAGGAAAGAAGCAAGTCTGGACTCCAAAAACACAAGAATAAGAAAATGCAGACTGGACATGATCACTATTGTCAGTGAAAGTGATCACTCCAGAGTTCAAAGAAGAAGAAAGTCTGGGCGTCATCACTTTTATCAGTAAAAGTGAGCATTCCAAAGAGGCAAAATATCAGGAAAGCTCTACGTAACCACTATTGTCGTCGAAAGTGATCGTTCCAGACAGCCTTTAACTTGGCAAGTTGCGCGTAGTCACTTTTATTCGTAAGAGTGATCACGCCAACTACTTGGGCTCTGCGTTGACACTTTTATCAGCAAGGGTGATAGTTCCAGAGAGCTCTCAATATCAGGAAAGTTGCGCGTGGCCACTTTTTCTCATAAAAGTGTTAACGTGCAACTATAAACCCTTTGCATAGCTACTATTTTTCATAAAAGTGATAACGCGCAAATCTGGGAATTTCTATAAATACCAGATGCGCCCAGATTTTTAGGAGTTCTGTTTTTATTTTTCTATTTTTCTGTTAGATCTTGTTGAGAGAGATTGAGAGAGAAGATTGGGGTCAAGTCTTGAAGCTTTCACAAAGAGGAATTGGATTGGAGCTTCTGGCCATGACTTCTTGGAGTTTTTCTTCTTCTTCTTTTTCTTGCTCTTTCTCTTCTCCCATGTCTGAGTAGTTTTCTTGTAGTTAGGGGTTTATGATACTCAAATTGATGTATTAATTTGATTCTTGCTTCTGAATTTTGAGTTCTTGGATTAATTGAATTGTGAATTCTGCTTTTCTTGCAATCTATGAATGGAAATTCGTATGGTTCATCAAAGAGGAACACTTACCAATGGAAGTTGGATTTGCATCTCTGATCTGAGTTTGCAATCAGAATTTAGGGATTTCTTAGGGATAAAGAGACCTGATTCTGCAATCTTAAGGTTCTAAGTCTTAATGAAACTTGAAATTGAACTTCACCTAAGAGATTAGGGTGGTTTAGTTGCTTGTTAGGGTCAATGAGTTAAGGGATTAACCTTTGGCTATTGATATGCGAAATTGATTGTCAATTAATCAAGTTCTTGAATTTTTAGAAGCATAATTGAATTAATATTGACATTCCTGTGAAGTAAATTCCTAACTACCTTTCAATCCATTTCTAATCACACATTGCATTCATTGATGTGTTTTCTGCAAGTTTCCTTTACTTTTAATTGCTTTGGTTTACTACTGTTACATGTTACAAATCTCATTCAAATTCGTATGGCTCAAATGGTTATAATTCTGTGAAGTGGTACTTGAAATCTAAATTCCCTGTGGAGACGATATTTGGATCTTAATTTTACTCATTACTTGCTGCAATCCTAGTGCACTTGCTAGTGTTAGATTGCCAACAACACTTATCATGTTCTAACTTCCTTTTCTTGGAGAGTAGTTCCTTCATGAATTTGGCATAAGATGGCATTTGCTCCAAAGCTTCAGCAAATGGGATATTAATTTGCAACTTTTTGAACACGTTTAGAAACCTCTCAAACTGTTCCTCTTGCTTAGGATTTTGCACTCTTTGAGGATAAGGCAGTCTCTTATATTTTTTTGGATCAATTGGCTTGTAAGTGTCCTAAAAAAATTGCTTCTTTGTCTTTCTTTCAGGACTTTTATGAACTTCTTCTTTCTTTTCTGAATGTTCTCTCTTTAGTAGCTTGAAGTTCCCTTGCTGCAATTCTTCTTTTAAATCTCTTTCCTCTGTTGCATTTTCTACTTGTTTTTCTGCTGCAACATTATTCAGTTTCTTTTCAGCTGGTTTTGGACTGGCTACAACAGCTCCACTTCTTGTAACTATAGCTTGACATTGTTCCTTTGGATTCACCACTGTGTTGCTTGGAAATCTTCCTTCATCTCTGCTTGTTAATTGTTTAGCCAGTTGTCCAATTTGAGTTTCTAACTTCTTCATAGAAGCTTCTTGATTCTTAATGCTAGATTGAGTAACTTTCATGAATTGTAACATTGTTTCCTCAATCTCGTTCATTCTTTCCCTCATTGGTCTAGCTGAATGTTGACTCCTTTGAGGTTGAGTAGAAGAATTTCCTTGAAAGTACTACTGTTGTTGGTGATTTCCTGCATTTGAAAATGGAAGAGATGTATTAGTGCTTTTCATTGCAGAATTTTGAGGATTCCATTTATAAAATTGTTTATTCCTATTATTAGAATACTGAAATCCAGGAGCAAATGATTGTTGAGGATAAGATTGTTGCTGTCTTTGATAATTCCCCATATAATTGACTTGCTCTTGTGGTTTAGGTGTAGGTACATCACATGCACCATTAGCATGATTTCCTCCACAAAAATCGCATGTCAACTGACTTGTTACCACATTTCCAGTCTGCAAATTATTAATCTGCTGAGTCAAAGCTGCTATTTGATCAGAAAATAATTGGTTCTGCAGCTGATTTTGTGCAAGAAAAGTTTCCATCATCTTTGCTTCATATTCATTGCCTCTTTTCTTCTTGTATTGCTCAAGTTGGAATTCTGATACATGGATGAAGCCATCATCTTAATGATTCTTTGGGCTTCTTCCAAGGATTTCATGCTCAAAGATCCTCTTACAGCTGCATCAATCATAGTTCTAGTTACTACATTCATTCCATTATAAAAAGTTTCCAGCTGCATCCATTCTGGAATACAATGATGTGGACATCTTCTCAGCAACTCTTTATATCTTTCCCATGCTTCATAAAGTGATTCTCCTTTCTGCTGCACAAAAGATGTTATTTCTCCTCTCAGTTTAGCAGCTTTTGAGGGAGGAAAATATTTTGTTAGAAATTTATTCACAAGTTCAGTCCATGTGGTGATACTTCCCTGAGGCTGTACTTGTAACCAACATTTGGCTTTGTCTCTTAAAGAAAGTAGAAATAGCCTCAGTCTTATAGCATCTTCACTTACTCCATTCATCCTTATAGTATCACACAACTGTAGAAAATTAGAAATATGCAGATTAGGATCATCAGAAATTCCACCAGAAAATTGGTCCTGTTGCACTAGGTGAAGTAAGGCTGGTTTTATCCCAAAATGATTGGCTTGAATGTTTAGTCTAACAATTGAAGAATTATAGCCTTGCATATCTGGAATTGCATAATCTCCTAGTGTTCTCATTCTATGTTGTTCTGCCATTTCAACTTTTGGAGTTGGTTGGCTAAAAGGTGAATGTTTCCTATTTGCAAAATGAGTGACTTGAAATTCTGGAGAATGTATAACCTCTAGATCACTGTCACTTCCTAAAGATCTCTCTACTCTAGTCTCTTTTCTTAATCTCCTAAGAGTTCTATCAATGTCAGGATCAAAGACAAGAGTAGATTTATTTTTGTTTTTGCCACGCATATACAACTAAACACAGATATAGTATAATGAAAACAGAAAACTGCACATGTAATGTAATATTTGCAAAAAATTTAAAGAAAATTGCTTAATATAGTTATTTTCCTATTACTAATGATATTGAAACAAATTATTCCCCGGCAACGGCGCCAAAAACTTGTTACTTGAACAACTATTGTTGCACTGAAAGTAAACTGACTAGCAAGTGTACTAGTATTGTTGTAGCAAGTTATAAAAAAATCTTAGAATCAAATTGAGTTCCAAGTATCGTCCTCAGGGAATAAAGTTCTCAATTACCACTTCACAAGATCACAATTAGTTGAGCTTTACAAATTTCAGATGGATTTGGTATGAATGTATCAAAAATGAAATTAGAAAGTAAAACAGAACAGTTAGCACAATAGTATATAGTAAACAGATGTAGAAAAAGTAGCTAGGAAATTGTTTCACCAAAACTTCAACATTGAATCAATAAAGTTCTGAACTTTCAAGCATTTAGATGGAATGACAATCAGTTTCACGTTATATTAATCAAAGGACAATCCCTTGCCTCAATGAATCTAGCATCTAATCAAATCACTCTAATCCCTTAGATCTAATCCAATCAAATGCTGCATTAAGTTTGAGAAACCAAAAGATTGCAAGATTAAGATATCTTATCCCGAAGAAACCAATAACCTTGGCAATTAATTCAGATCTGAGAAACAAATTCAATTCCCATTGATAAGAGTTCCTCTATGATTAGTTGATCAAATTTCCATTCAATCACTACTTTAATAGCAGAATCAATCACTCAATCCAATCCAAAACTCAAAGTTCAGATCCAAAATCAATTCAATATTTCTATTTCAGATTCACAGTTCCTAACCACAAAGAGTTTAAGTAAACGTTACAAAAAGAGAAGAGAAGAGAAGAGGAGAAGAGAATGAATAAAGAAGAAACATCTTCAAGCCAATCTCCAATCTGATCCCTCAAGAAATGAAGCTTGGTGTTCGTCCTCAATCTCCCTCTCTGACTCTCTCAACAACAAAAACAAATGGAAAATTATAAAAATGAACCAAAAAATCCCCTAATTCCTGAGCTAACTGTCTTTTATAGAATTCTTGCTCTGCTGGCGTGCTCACTTTTGCCAGCAATAGTAATCACGCAGAGGCTAATTCTTCATTTCCACTTGCACGTGTTCACTTTTGCTGGTGATAGTAGTCACATGCACTTCAAAGTGTTCACTTTTGTTGAAAATAGTAGCCACTCAGAAGCTTCCCTTACTAATGTCATGCGCGTGTTGAAAATAGTGAACACGCGCATCAACTCTTCTTGGAGGACTCTCTGAAACGCTTACTTTTTCCAGGAAAAGTGATTACGGAGAAGCTCTTCTCAATGCAACCTCTCTGGAACGCTCACTTTTGCCAGCAAAAGTGATCACGTAGAAGCTCTTCTCCATTTTATGGTTCTGGAGTGATCACTTTCACCAGCGAAAGTGATCACTCAGAGGCTGTTCTTCAATTATCAACTTCTTTCCTCCAATTTTTGCTACTTTTCTTCTATTTTTCCTTTGATCATCCAATCCTCATGAACTTAGCTCAGAATTCTCTACAAAAGCATACTTGAATTGTCACTTTTTACATAGAAAATCAATGAATTTTAAAATAACTATGTTTAAAAGTGACATGCCACATTTTATTATTTTTTAAGGGTTTTCTACTATTTCTAGCATGTTTTCTTTATTAATTTCACTAAAAACTATTGTAAAATACTAGTAAAATATGGATTCATCATTATTTTGCTTTATTTTACAACTGTAAAAGTTTTAGTGTTCAGAACAATTTATATTTTGTATAATTCAGTGAGCACTTTTGAATGCTGAGAACATTTTAAATCCTTTTCAGTTGTAATGCAATTTGTTGTTAATTACTTTAAATTTATGTAGTACTCATTTCATGCAATTCCTTTAAATTTTTGTACCTCTGCTTCATGATTTTAAGCTAAAAACACTTCTTAAAAACACAAAAATAACTGAAAATGAATCATTGAATTGCATTTTTTTGAAATAATTGAAAATAGTGAGATTCTGTAAATTCTGAATTTCAAATTCTTTTAAGTTATTTTTCCCATTCTCACATGATTGTCATACTTATCAATTTCAAAATGAGGTAGTCTTGCCATTATGTGCATTCAATTCTGAAAAAGTAGATTGTGAGCTTAATTGTTTAATATATTCACTTTAATTCCTTGGTGAGACTTGAGCCTCATGCATAATATTTCTTGATGTGTGAAATAGATCTCATACTTTGCTGCACCTCTAGAACTTGCATTGTTCTTGATTGAATTTATAATATGTTACAATCGCATATATGATGGAGGCCTTCCTTGTATATGCTTAGAGCCTAAATAAACCTCCCTTGTGTTGAAAATCCTAGTTCACCCTTTTGAGCCTTTAACCTGTCTTTTGGTAAACTTCAATCCAAGCCTTACTGAAAAACCATGACACCTTTCGAAATAAGAAAGAAGCAATTTAAGTTTAACCAAAGATGATTTTCAGAATTAAGTTTGGGGTGACATGTTGTAATATTGTGACATTGCTTGAGGACAAGCAAAGTTTTAAGTTTGGGGTGGGTAACAACAAAGTATGAGTCATTTGAAAAGAATGATTGAATGAAAAAGCAAAGTATTGAAAAGAAGAAATAGGAAAAGTGAAAATTAGAAAAGAAATTCGTACAGAAAATTCAGAAAATAAAAAGCACTTGAAATATTTCAAAAACTCAGAAAATACTGTGCAGAAATTGAATGGAAGAAAAGAGAATGCAATCTCATGCTAAAATTCTGAATATCATCTACTTGGATTGCATCTTTTCTGTTTGGCATAACCTGCATTGTTTCCAAATTCTTTGAACACCTACCTATCCTTTAACCTCAATTTCACCTGAAAAGTCCTCTTGATATGTGATTTGTTACATTTTTTTGAGCAGATTGAGAATTTATGCAAGCCTATGGTAGAGTGTAGTAAAAATGATGATTTTGAGAGCAAATACTGAGCCTAAACACTAATTGAGTGATGAGGGAAACACTACTTTTGAGCTATGAATATATTTTTTTAATTTTGCTCATATGAAACTTTGCTGAATTACATGAATTCAAATGGCATGTTTTTGTTGATTAAATGGTTAAAACAATGTAATGATCATGCTGATCAATGGATGAATAACTTGACTTGGATGAGAAATCAGAAAGATAAAGAATTGGGTATTAGAAATGTTGAAAAATCAGTTTGATGATTGAATTCTTGTCAATTAGATTTTTCTCTTTCCCTTTTGTTTGATTTGATTTGATTTGCTTAAGGACAAGCAAAATTCTAAGTTTGGGGTGGTGATAAATCCATATTTTACGATGTTTTTAGCATAGCTTTTGGTTAATAATTAGGAAAATAGTTCTAAAATAAACTTAAAAAGATCACAAAAATTAAATAATTAGTATAAATTGTTGTTTTGTTGAAATATTAAAAATTGTTTAGATTTTTTGTAGCAGTTCATGCAAAAGATAGAAAGTTGTTGAAAGTGCTTAAAGGAAGGATTAAAAGCAGAAATTAAAGAAGAAAAGTCAAAGAATCAAGCTTAAAGAAATCCTAAGAGCTTTGGCGCGTAACTAAGAGTTGCAACTCACATCACTTGCAGCCAAGGCGCGCAACTGCGCGGCTTCACTCTAGTCACTGCGCGTTTGGCGCAAAACTCTGCAATTTTTATAACTTCTTCTTCTCGCCAATTCTAGACGTTTGGAGCTTTTGTATCACTTTTAGAAGATTCCAGAACACTTGGGGATAACTAACTTTCAAAATTCCAAGTGTTAAGTCGAAGAATTAGAGGAACTCTATAAATAGGAATTAGAAACTTAGAAAAAGGGCTTTTTGTCATTTTTAGTTTTTGGTATTTGATGAATCCACTTTTTATTATATTTTTACTTGCCTTTTTGGTGCTCTTTGATAGAAAAAATGGACTTAGATAGTGAAAATAATATAGAAATCACATTTTGAGTAAATATCATAGGTTTATTAATTTTTGGTTAATTTGCATTTAATTACATAGATATAGATTGCAATTTTAATTATCTTGATGATTTTGCAGAGTGCCCAAGTTAAATTTGAGAAATCTTGGTCCTTGGATGAAAGTTGCCCCCAAAGTAGCCACTTTTAGGAGCAAAAGTGGCAACTACAGCAAGTCTGGGCATTAAAGGTTCCAAAGTAGCTACTATCAAGCCCAAAAGTGGCAACTCCAGAAGCTCCAGGGACGCCAATTTTGAAGCATTTCTACGCGTGGACACTATTGGCTCTCATAGTAGCCACGCACACCAAAGTAGCCACTTTCAGCACAAATAGTGGCAACTCCAGAAGCTTCAGGACGCTAATTTTGAAGCATTCCTGCGCGTGGCCACTATTGGCTCTCATAGTAGCCACGCGCACCAAAGTAGCCACTTTCAGCACAAATAGTGGCAACTCCAGAGAAGTGGCAACCCTTCCATCCTGCGCGTGGACAATTTCAAGGCCCAAAGTGGACACTTTCAAAGGCAAAAGGGGACACTTTGGTGACATGTCATACACTATAAATAGATTTTAGGAATTAGGGTACGGGACTTTTGACACTGTACACAATTTTTCTTTGCGAAATTGGGATAATTTCTTACGACATTGGAGTCTTGGGTGACAGCCAAGGGTCCTCTATAGGTTTTAATTTCCAATTTCTCTTTTGATTTTTGTTGAATTTACATTAATGATGTTTACATTCTTGCATTTCTTTCTCTCTTTTGTGAAGCCCATCCACATGGAGGGCTAAACTTCCTTGTAATTCCTAGTCAATGCACATGAATCTTGAATTCTTGGGATTAATTGTAATACAAATCTTTCTTTCCTTGAATTTATTGACCCCAATCTTTGAATGAAATGGAATTTGCATGAAGGGAACATTGCTTAATGAACCCTAAATTACCCAACGAAATTCTAATTCAAAATTGCTTAATTTTGATTAATCCTTGAGGTTGCTTAATCTTAGGGATAGAGATTGGAGCCCATTAAGATGCTTAATTTTAATTGGGATGTTAAAGTTAATTTTCGCTTGTTAGATTAACTTAATTCAAGGGAAAGAAAGGGGATTATTGAATCATTTGAAAGAATAATGATGGAACTCATTGATTGACTAGGAATTACTCATTTTAATTGATTGAATTTCACTAGTTTACACTTTACTCTTGATTAAAATCTGAAAATTGACAAACCTCCCCCCAATTTACTTGCTTTAAAATACATGTTTACACTTGTTCGATGTATGTTCCCAACCAAAAATTCCTTGGAGACGACCTAGGATAAGATCCTAGTACTGCATTCATTTCTTTGCATATTTGATGAGGATTAACGACAATCTTTTGCATGACGAATAGCTAAAATTCGTTTCATCAGTATTCAGTTGTAACCGTTTTAACTTCCAAGGGAAGTCAGAGGGAGAAAAGAGGAGCGACTTTTGTTCTTCTTTGCTAGAGGAATCTGGGAGAAGACAAAGTTATGGAGATGGCTCTCTGCTTTTCATCTTCTTTTCTTCTTGCTTCTCTTCATTTCATTGTAATGTGTTTCTAACTCTTTTTGTTAGGGATTTATGGATCTAGAATTGATATATTGATTTCATTTTGACTCTGAACTTTCAGTATTTGATTTGATTGAGGAATTAATTCTGTGTTTACTTGATCTTTGAATGGAAATTCAATTGATTAATCAAAAAGTAACCTTCACTAATGGAAATTGGGTTTGTTGCTTGGATCTGAATTAATTCCCAAAACTATTGATTTTCTTAGGAATAAGTGATCTTAGTTTTGCAATCTTTTGGTTCTAATTCGTAATGCAATATTGAACTAAATTTGGCCTAAGAAATTAGGGAGATTTGGTTAAATATTAGGACCAATGAATTGAGGAATCAATCTTTGGTTATTGTAAAGAGAAACCGATTGTGAATCAATCAATTGCTTGAATGTTCAGAGGCAGAACTGAATTGATCTTGGTATTCTAGTGAAATAAATTCCTAACGTTTCTTCCATTCGTAATTCATTCAAATATTACAAATTAACATTCTGTTTTAACAATATCTCATTTCTTTAATTCTGAAATTTAATTTCTTGCATATTGAAATCTGTTCAATGAATTGTTTGGTGCAAATGGTTATTATCTTGTGAATTGGTGATTAAAAATAAGATCCTAGAGGACGATACTTGGGACTCAATTTGAGTTCCACATTTTACAACTTGCTACAACTACCTAGTACACTTGCTAGTAGTGAATTACACCATTTAAGTACTATGATATAGAAAAAGTGTAACAAAAAGCCTATTGACTCAAAGAAAAAGCTCAAAGCATGGGCTCAAAATATTGCTCATCAACTTCCCTTGGGATTCCATGAGGTCTTCCTTAGTATAGATAGTTACTAATTAGCTACAGCAATACAGATACAACGTGTGACAACCTGACTCCTTTTAGCAAAAGTATAGTTAAGAGTTAAGATCAAGAAATGAGTGTGAAGCTTGTGGTATTTTTATGCTAATCAGTTATGCGCAATCAAGAAAAACATCCATCACCCTCATTTTCCCAAGATTTTCAAAATAACTTCCATCTTCCACACTTCCAGTATATCTCTGAACTATCTATACTTATCATTATCAGTTTTCATTTCTCATTATAATTTTTCTCTTTTTCATTTCTCATATCATAAATTTGTCACTTTCATAATAACATATTTTCCATCCTTTTCTATTTCCATTTTATTCAAGTCCACTTTTTATATCATATATCAATCAGCTGTACCGAAGGTTAGACTATAACTTCCTAAATTTTGTAATATTATTTTGATTAGTAATATAAGTATGTGGATTATTATTTCAATGTGTGTGTTGATTTGTGTGTTAATGTGAATGTGTGTGTGTGTGTATGAGTATGTATTGTGTGGTGAATTGAGATGGAAATGTTGGCTTGTTTTTGGGCTAAAATTGATTCGAGAAATAGGCTAAGGGTGAATTGTAGGGGCATTCCTGTTGTAGCGAGAAAGTCCTGGGTGAGTGGTGTGCATCTGTTATGTTCTCGTTGTAACGAGAGGCTCATCGCTATAGTGAGAGGGCAACAGAGGAGGTGCATTTACCCTTGACAAAGCTAACTCATAAGGGGAAGGAGTTTAAGTGGAGCAGAGAATATGAAGCTAGTTTTGTAGAGTTGAAAGGGAAGTTAACCTCACCACCTATGTTAGTTCTATCTGATCTGGAATGGAAGTTTGATGTATATTGCGATGCACTAGGCATGGACTTAGGTGTGTTTTGATGCAAGACAAGCGAGTGGTTGCCTATGCCTTGAGGCAGTTGCATCCATACAAAGCCAACTACCTGACACATGACTTGGAGTTAGCTACGGTGGTTTTTGCTCTTAAAGTATGGAGGCACTACCTTTATGGAGTAAGGTTCGAGGGGTTCGAGGAGTTCAAGGAGGTGGATGGAATTCCTCAAGGACTATGATTTCACATTATCTTACCATCCTGGCAAAGTAAATGTGGTGGCTGATGCATTGAGTAGGAAGTCATTGCACATGGCAACAATGATTTCTTAGTACACGTTTGAAGGAGATGGAGCTAATTGAGGAGTTTTGAGACATGAACTTGGCTGTAGAGGTAAGGCCAAAGAGTTTGTACCTCAGGACGATGACAATCCACAATGATTTCTTAGTACACGTTCGAAATGCTCAATAGGGAGATGTTTTCCTACAAGACATGATGAGGCAAAAGAGTGAGGGGAAGGACTTGGAGTTCCACTGTGATTGCATTCCCTAAGTGGATGAGTTGAAACAGATGATACTTGAGGAGACGCATAAGAGTAGAGTGAGTTTTCATCTCAGTGCGACCAAGATGCATCAGAACCTCCACAAGAACTTTTGATATAACAGAATAAAGAAGGATGTGGCTAAGTATGTGTCGAGATGCTAGACTTGTCAGAAGGTGAAGGTGGAGTACTAGCATCCACCTGGGTTGTTGCAACCCTTGGAGATCCTTGAGTGGAAGTGGGATAGCATTTTCATGGACTTTGTTTTTGGCTTGCTGAGGACCAGAAACAACCATGATGCTATTTGGGTGATAGTGGACCATTTGACCAAGACTGCACACTTTCTTCCGATCAACATGAAGTATAAGTTGGAGCGACTAACAGACATGTATGTGAGGGAGATAGTCAGGTTGCATGGAGTACCAACTAGTGTGATATTTGACAGAGACCCGAGATTCACTTCGAAGTTTTTGGAGAGCCTGCAAAGGGCGTTGGGCATTAAGTTGAAGCTTAGTTTGGCATATCATTCACAAACTGATAGTCAAACTGAGAGGACTATTCAATCTCTGGAAGATTTGCTGAGAGCTTGTGAGATTGAGCAATAGGGAACTTTGGAAGAATGCCTACCATTGGTGGAGTTCATGTACAACAATAGGTATTCCTGCTGTAGCGAGAAGGTCCTGGGTGAGTTGCGTGCATCTGTTGCATTCTCGCTGTAGGCCAGAGGCTCCTCGCTGCAGCGAGAGGGCAATAGAGGAGGTGCATTTTTTGGGGTGCAATCTCGCTATAACAAAAGGATCTCGCTGTAATGAGATATGTAGAAACCAAATTGCAGTTTGGTCTGATATTTTTGCTGTAGCGAGAAGGAGTCTTGTTGTAGCGAGAGTGCATCGCTATATCGAGAGATGTCTCACTATAGTAAGAATATCACGACTCTTAGGGTATTTGAGGGGTTTAGGTTTTGGAAAACTCATTTCCCATTCCTTTCTTCGAGCCCTCTTTCGATTCTCTTGATGAGTTCATATTTTTACTGATATTTTTGCATAATTCTAACTCATTTGATAAGGAAAATATATGAAGAAAGTAGAAAAACTCAGAAAAAGAGAATGATTTGAAGTTTTCTTTTAGTTAGTAGTTATTTTAGCAATTGTAGAATTTTTGCTTAGAAATTAAGTTTTTAATCTTGTCTTTGAAGGAATAATTCGAACAAGGTTCATGGAAATGGAGGCTTGATGAAAAGGAAGAGGAAAGTAGCAAGTTTGGACTCCAAAACACAAGAACAAGGAAATGCAGGCTGGGCGTGATCACTATTGTCAGTGAAAGTGATCACTCCAGAGCTCAAAGAAGAAGTGAAGCCTGGGCATTACCACTTTTGCCAGGAAAAGTGAGAGTTCCAGAGAGGCAAAATATCAGGAAAGCTCTGCGTAACTACTATTGTCATCGAAAGTGATCGTTCCAGAGAGCCTTCAACTTGGCGAGTTGCGCGTAGTCACTTTTATTCGTAAGAGTGGTCATGCGCAACCACTTGAGCTCTGCGGTGACACTTTTATCAGCAAGAGTGATAGTTCCAAAGAGCTCTCAATTCAGCAAAGTTACGTGTGGCCACTTTTTCTCATAAAAGTGTTAACGCGCAACCAATCAACCTTCTGCATAGCTACTCTTTTTGAGGAAAGTGATAACGCTCAAATCTGAAAATTTCTATAAATACCAGAAACGCTCAGATTTTTGAGATTCGATTCATTTTCAGTTTTGTTAATTAGATTGTCGTTGAGAGAGAGTGAGAGAGAAGATTGGGGTCAAGTCTTGAAGCTGCCAAAAAAAGGAATCTGATTGGAGCTTGCGGCCATGGCTTCTTGGAGTTCTTCTTCTTCTTCTTTCTCTTTCTCTTCTCCTATGTCTGAGTAGTTTCTTTGTAGTTAGGAGTTTATGGAACTCGAATTGATGTATTGATTTGATTCTTGCTTCTGAAATTCGAGTATTTGGATTAATGGAGATGTTAATTCTGCACTTTACCTAATCTTTGAATGGGAATTCATTTGATTAACCTTAGCGGAACATATGCCAATGGGAATTTGATTTGATTCTCTGATCTGAATTAACAACCAGAATTAGGGGTTTCTTAGGGATAAGTACACTTAATTCTGCAATCCTAATGTTCTAAGTCTTAATGCAACATGAAATTGAGCTTCACCTATGGGATTAGGGTGGTTTAGTTGCTTGTTAAGGTCAACGAGTTAAGGGATTAACCTTTGGCTATTAATATACGAAACTGATTGTCAATTAACCAAGTTCTTGAATGTTCAGAGGCATAATTGAATTAATATTGACATTCTTGTGAAGTAAATTCCTAACTATTCTTCATTCCTATCTTAATCCATCACAACTTTATTACACTATTTTTACTGCAAGTTAATTCTTTGTATTGTTCTGGTTTATTGCTATTATATGTTACAAATCTCACTCAAAATTCGTATGGCTCAAATGGTTGTAATTCTATGAATTGATACTTGAAATCTAAATTCCCTGTGGAGACGACATCCTGTTCTTAAAAATCACTCATTACTTGCTGCAATCCTAGTGCACTTGCTAGTGTTAGATTGTAAATAACAAGTTTTTGGCGCCGTTGCCAGGAAATTTTGAATTTCAATATCATTAGTAGCAGAAAAGTAGCTAGATTGAGCATTTATTTTTTGTTGTTTTACTTTCAAGTTTTTTTGCATGATTTTTCTGCATCTTGTGTAGTTTTTTGCATAATTTCTACACTGTGTTTGCTGCATAAAGTTTTGTATTCTTTTGCATTTTCTGCATAATTTTGTTTTTCATTTTTGTGCATAATTGTAATTTCTATTCTACATAATTTCTACATGATTTTACAATTCTGCAGTTGTTAGACTTGAATTTTATATGCTTTTGCTGATAGCTTTTGCATAATTTCTATTGTGCATTTCTGAATACTGATTGTAGTCTAATTTGGTTTCATTTTGACTTGTATATGCGTGGTAAAAACAAGAATAAATCAATTCTGGTCTTTGATCCTAACATAGACATAACCCTAAGAAGATTGAGAAAAGAGTCTAGAGCAGAAAAATTCATAGAAAGTGATAGTGATTTAGAGGTTGTCTATTCTCCAGAAATTTAGAGCAATCCTAGAGTGAAAAGAACACCAACACCTTTGAGACAACCAAATCTAGAACCAGAAATGGCAGACCAAAACAGGAATAGAACCTTAGGGGATTATGCAATTCCTAATTTGCAAGGCTTTAATTCTTCTATAATCAGGCCAACTATCCAAGCCAATCATTTTGAGATTAAACCTGCCTTATTACACTTAGTTCAACATGATTAGTTCTCAGGAGGAAATTCTGATGACCCTAACCTACATATCTCAAATTTTTTACAGCTATGCGACACAACCAGGATAAATGGGGTCAGTGAAGAAGCAATCAAACTGAGATTATTCCCTTTTTCCTTGAGAGACAGAGCTAAGTGTTGGCTTCAAGCTCAGCCACAGGGCAAAATTTCTACATGGGCAGATTTGGTGAACAAATTTCTGGTTAAGTATTTTCCTCCTTCAAAAGCTGCAAAAATCAAAGGGGAGATTACATCCTTTGTTCAGCAAGATGGAGAGCCTTTGTATGAGGCATGGGAAAGATACAAGGAGTTATTAAGGAAGTGTCCTCATCACTACATACCTGAATGGATGCAGCTTGAAACTTTCTACAATGGAATGACTGCTGCAACCAAAACTATGATTGACGCAGCAACTGGAGGATCACTGAGTTCAAAAACATTGGAGGAAGCTCAGCAGATTATTGAAATGATGGCATCTTCCATGTACCAACATGTGAATGAAAGGCAAGCTGCAAGGAGAGGAGGATATGATGTAAAATCCATAGAAGCCATGTTTGCTCAAAATCAACAATTTTCTGAACAGCTTACTGCTTTGACTCTACAAATAAGTAACATGCAGACTGGTGTGGTCCAAAATTCACAATTGAGTTGTGATTTCTGTGGTGGCAACCATGTGAATGGAGCTTGTGATCCCACAGCTATAGAACATTCTGATCAAGTCAACTATATGGGCAATTATCAAAGGCCACAACAACCATACCCACTTGGTTTCTAGCCAAATAACAATAGAGGACAACAGTTCTCCAAGTGGAATCCACAAAATTCTAATGCAAGAGGAAATACAGCTACTGCACCTTTCCAAAGTGCAGCACCTCAATTGCAACAGCAATACTTCCAAGGGAATTCCTCTGCACATTTTCAGAAGAATCAAGGGTACTCAAATGAAAGACCCTTGAGTGAGAAGGTGAATGGGCTAGAAGAAACATTATTGCAATTCATGAAGATAACAGAAACAAATTTTAAAAATCAAGAAAGTTCTATAAAGAAGCTAGAAACACAAATTGGGCAGTTGGCTGAGCAACTGGCCAATAGAGATGAAGGAAGGTTTCTTAGCAGCACAATAGTGAACCCAAAGGAGCAATGCCAAGCCATAACCACTCGAAGTGGAGCAGTGGTTTCCAGCCCAAGAAAGAAAAATGAAGTCACCAGTTTGAAGGATGAAAGTAAGCTGAAACAAGAAGATTTTGAAAGTGGGAAATAAAATATGCTTAAGAGGGGAGAAGAAGAAGAAAATTGCAGTAACAATCAAGAAAAGAGGGGAAAGAAGCAGAGATTTGAGCAGGCCTGCAAGCCTATTAATGAAGAGCAGTACAAGAGATTACCTTTTCCAAAAAGAGTACAAGATCCTAGACAAGAAAAGCAGTTTGAAAGGTTCATTGAAGTGTTCAAAAAACTCCAAATTAATATACCATTTGTAGAGGCATTAGAACAAATGCCTTCATATGCAAAGTTTATGAAAGAGCTCTTGTCTAAAAAGAGGAAGCTGGACATGGAAAAATTGGTACCACTGATATAGCTTTGTCGAACACTTATCAAATGCACAAGGTTTTCGCAATTATTTGTAGAATAATGTCAACCAAGGTCAAATTCTCGAGGACACGTTTGTATCTAATTCTTCTTTGCCGAATTGTTAAAATGAAACAAAAGATTGGGGAATTTTGAGAGTTTAAGAATAATCTGATCAAACGCATAAAATTCTGGAATAAAAGAGAAATCTAATGAGAATTAATTGATCCACAAGTCATAGGTTCATGCAAACAACATCCCTTATTGTTTCCCTAATTTGAACATCTAATCCATTAACTAATTCAATCGAATTTGCTAACAAACTAGATTACGAATTTGACTAATAGATCTATCAATCTAATTCAATTTCATGAATCAAACTACAATCGCAATTCAATTCAATTCCTATCCCCAAACGTTATCAATATTTTGAAAAACGAAAGAGAAGAGGAGAAAAGAGAATTCAAACTTGGAGCCACTCTAAATCTTCCTTGCAATTCCCTATTCCTTGTGTATCAATCCAAGAAGCCTAGCCTTCCATTGAATCCAATGCTCAGCCAAGTCAAGAAGAGAGAAGAAGAGAGAAGAGAGAGAATTCGAGAGAGAATTTTAGGAGCCAAAACCGAATTTTAAAAGTGTGTCAAAACAAAAACCAAAAAAACCGTCTTCAAAGTGGAGCCTCTAACATATTAATAGGCACCACTTATGATCAGATCCAACACTAAAGGGAGGGCCCACAAGTGTGATTAAACAGCCCAAATTACAAACTAATGAAATGTTAATACAAATGAAATGAAATTACAAGAACAAAATTCGAATACAAAATTTCTGCACAAATTTCCTAACTTTAAAAATTCATAGAAAATAGAAAACAGCTCCAATTTGGACGATATGCATATAAATTTTATAGCCCAGAAAATGAAGAATCCAATGCAACTGGAATCAGACCGAACGGACATCTATGGAAAAAGTTACGATCAAAACAGTGAGTGCAGGTCTGAAAACAGAATTTAGACATTAATTGAAATTTAGTTCCTATCATCCAATTAACTAGGAAATGCCATAATTTGTGAAATAAGGGAACATGAAAGGTAATTTACACACTCTAAAGGATTGAAAATGTGCACAAATAATGCATGCTATCAAGGGTACAGGGTCTTCTCGCTGCAGTGAGAGAGGTCTCGCTATAGCGAGAAGGCCTTGGGACGAAGGCGTGAAACTGTCGCCTTCTCACTGCAGTGAGAGGTCCCTCGCTGCAGCGACAAAGCGAAAGTTTGGGGTGCAATTCTGGGTGCAGTCTCTCTATAGCGAGAGGGTCTTACTATAGCGAGATTTTGCAGAAACCAAGATGCAATTTTCTTTGAGATTTTTTCTGTAGCGAGAGAGGGTGTCACTATAGTGAAAGTGTCGCGACTAGAGGGGTATTTGAAAGGGTTAGGTTTTGGGAAATTCATTTTCCCATTCCTCTCTTCAAAATCTCTTTAATTCTCTCGACCCAAAACCCTATTTCACTGATTAAATTGCCTCCAAAGTCATTCATGAGCTAGATTGAAGGTTGAATTCTAGTTGGGAACACTTGGAGGTGAGTTTTAATGGTTAGGGTTTCAGGTTCTCATCCTTATTCTTTGTCCTCTTGGTTTCCCTTGGTTCTCTTGGGATTCTTTTGTGTGTTTAGGACAAAATTCGTGTGGGAAGCACTTTCTAGAGCTGAATTCGCGTAAGGGGGATTCTACTATATCTTATTATGTTTTGATTTCTGTTTATTTTGCTAAATATTGCAATATGGTTGAGATAGAGGGTAGGAAATGTGTGCTAATGGAAGTTATTGTGTTTGAATGCAATATGATGTGTGATGAGATAGTTGAAACCATTGTGGGTGAGTGGGTATTGTGAAATGCCATTGATTGGTGATTTAATAATGTGATTTCAATGTGGGCCTGCATGTTGTGTATTATGAATGAATGTGGGCCTGTGTGCCGTGTACAAACATGAATATTATGTGCAATTGAAATACGTGTGAATGAGGCATGTTAAATGCGGTTGTAATTATGCTATGAATGGTTCAGTGATACACTGTACGTGTGGAAGATGGGGACGATAAAAATATTTTGGGGAAGAGAGAGTGGTGGTGACACCAACAGTAAGCGTGGGTGCACCACAAGCCACACACTCTCCTCCTGACTAGACTTCTAACTAACACCTTTATTGAGCGACTCGTGACCGCCGACATGGTATCCGTGAGGTGGGGGTAACCAGCGACCATCCATGGTGTGAATCTGTTATCACAATGCCACAGTGAGCGTGGCTATGTGCAGTGAGCGCACGTGTGTGTGAAATATTTTGGTGCCGTGAGTGCATTGGCTATGAATTAAAATGAAATGCTTGAAAGTGTTGTCTGTGATTGCCTGTACTTAAGTAGATTATGTTAGAATACATGTGGGTGCGCAAGGTGAGTCTCTATGTTATGTGTGTTTTCGATAGTGTAGAGTACTCACCCTTACATTTATTTTTCAGGTGAACAAGACGATTAGCACCGGGCTCAGTGAAGGGATGGATGAACTGCTATAGGACTCATATTTTATTTTGAAATTATGATGTAACTGAATTAGTCCTGTAGCAGTCATTTATATAAACTTGTAATCCCTTATTGTTTTGAAATGTTTGATGAAATTCTGTGATGGGAAATTATACTTAAATGAAAATTTTATTATATCGGGCTAAAGCGACCAAGCTGACTGTTGATTTGTTTTGTTTGCCTGAATTATAAATGTGTTATTGGTCTAATGTACTGGAACATGGTTTGTTGATTTGTTGTTAGCTTAGATTAAACATGGTTGGTAGAGGTAGAGGAGGTAGAGGCACCAATGACCTCATGGAGCACATGGCTCAAATTCTAGAGACCTTGGTGCATAACCAAGGTAGAGAGCCGGCTAAGTACCGAGGATTGTCTGCCTTCACTAGGCACGATCCTCCCAAGTTTAAGGGCAGATTTAACCCTGAGGGAGCCCATAGGTGGTTGACAGATGTTGAGAAGGTCTTCAATGCAATGAGGTGCCGTGAAGAGCACAAGGTGGCCTATGCCACATACTTATATATAGAGAAGCAGAAGAGTGGTGGAGGTTTCCAGTCAAACCTTGCCAGTCAGGTGGAGAGTGTGTGGCCCGTGATGCACCCATGCTCATTATTGGTGTCACCACCACCTTCTCTTCCCCAAGGTATTTCTACTGTCCCTATCTTCTGCACCTCGAGTGTACCGTTGAACCATTCATAGTTTCTCAACATATTCAAAGACAACCATCATGCCATTCACATATATTTCAATCATTTCACATTATTCATTATCAACCAATGGCATGTCCAAACATTTTCAACTATATTACACTCAAACATACAAGTTTCATCACCATCCTATTGCAAATAAAGTCATTTCATCACACACAACATCCATTATCCATCACACACATTTCTCAATATCAATCACCTTACATTCCTCACCAAATTGCCATCAAAATCCAATCACAATCAAATGATACGAGGATAAATCCTTGTAATTAATTTGAATTGCTTGTCTTTTTCAGTCTACTGTAATGTTGAGGATGGATTAGTTTTGTCCAATCATGTCCTTTTGATACGAGGATAAATCCTTAATTCTAGGTGCTTATGTACCACTTGTTTATGGACTTTTGTCATGAATGACTCAAAGAAAATATAGGGAAGATCATAATGTTTGTGACTGTGTTTCATCTTGGAATAAAACCCTTCAAAATGGAAGTGCTCCAATAAGAGAAAAGTTGGAAATAGAGCTATCGCATAAAGATAAACTCGAACTCATTATAGATCTTATGATGGAATTTAGTTCGATGTGGATCAAATAATATCACACTTCAATCACGGGATCATTCAAAATAAGAGGACTCAATGTAAGGATCATTATAGAAATGGTTAATAGTGGTGATGTCCAACATTGGACTTGCCTCAGCCTTTCAGTCTGAACAGAGATGTGCCATATCTACATACTGAAGAAATGATCAAAATGTGTTCTAGCAAGATAATAATATAAGTTGGATCTCTTGTTAAAAGATAATTCTAGCAGAGAAGTCGTTAAGTATGTCCTTGGATGAACGAAACAACATGAGAAAATTCACTGATGTATGTCTTTGGAGTAAGATAACGAAGTTTGCACAAAGATCTATGGATGCTATATTGATAGAAGAAATCAACAATCACAAAAGTCTAAGTATGTGTTTAGATACAAAGGTTAAAGGATGGTGAAATGAATAAATAGAATTTCTGGACAATTATGATTTAGAGTAGTCGTACTAATCTAATAAGGCAAGGGCAAAAAAGGCAATGGGAAATAAGGAGTTATCGTACATCAAAGTAGTGATGGTAAAGGGAGTGCTAATTGGGGAAAGAATTCAAAAGTTTGAACCTGACACTAGAGTGTGATGTGCCTTTCCTTGAGGTTTTTGTGGATGAGTAACATCATTCCCGTGCAGTCTAGGTGTATGTATGAGGTGATGTGATGTAGATGAGAACATAAAGATATAGTGTCCTGCTACAGTGTTAGCTAACTAATCTAATTCAAAGGGTTTTGTAAGATGTTGGGGTAGCTAAAGTTCTGGAATGTAAGAGATTTCTAGGAGGATACGAGTGTTGGCAAGTGAATTTCAAGGAAGAAATTTCTAAACGGGTGGAAGAGTTGTAACACCCTAAATTTGGTAATAATAAATTGACTGTTAATATAAGTATGTGTGTTGTTAATTGGATGTGCATCTTGATTTATGTTGGTGATGTGGATGTGTGTATATATATAAATATATGTGAGTGTTGACTTGGATTGGCTGAAGTTGATTGGACATTTAGACTGAGGGTGAACTGTAGCGGCATTCTTGCTGTAGCGAGAGTATTCTCGCTATAGTGAGAAGATCCTGGGCAAGTGACGTGCATCTGTTTCGTTCTTGCTGTAGCGAGAGGACAACAGAGAGGGTGTTTTTTGGGTGTAGTCTTGATGTAATGAAAAGGTCTCGCTGTAGCAAGAATATGCAGAAACCAAGGTGCAGTTTGGTCTAATATATTCGCTGTAGTAAGAAGGGGTCTCGCTGTAGCGAGAGATGTCTTGTTGTAGCTAGAATGTCGTGACTCTTAGGGTATTTAAGGGATCTAGGGTTGGGGAAAACACATTTCCCACCTTTTCTTTTGTTTCTCTCTCGATTCTCTCAATTCCTAGCCCTTTTTCACCGATTGAATTACCTCTAGAGTCGTTTGTGCCTTAGGTTGAAGGTTGGGATTAGGTTTGGAACGTTTAGATGTAAGTACTGTGTGTTAGGGTTTTTAGTTTTTACTCTTTCTTCATTCTTCTTGATTTCTCATGGATTATTCCATGTATTTAGGGCAAGAATTTGTGTATGGAGCATTTCTACCATTGATTTTGTGGTGGGTCTTTATTCCAAGGTAAGGGAAGTTGATCTCAAACCCTAACTCCTCTTGGATAGTTTGAATTGAAAAACTCTTACTTTCATAACTATCTAAATATAACTTGTAGTAAAAGCCCCGAATACAACTATTTTAAGGAATATTGTGATTTGTCTAAGCAATCATTATTTAGGAGTAGTTAGGATTTGCTATTTGTTGTTTTTGGAATAGTGGACATGTTATTAATAATGGATTATGCCAAACATTAGGATAGACGACCTTATTATCTATGAGAAAATGTTCGATCTTCGGCACATTGTATTGATCTGTGTGATGTATGGACTTGTTTGAAGATTTTCTATGTTGAATGTATGTTTGTTGATGATTGAAGTATGTGGAAATTGATTGAATGAGGTTGTTAATGAAAACTGTTATATTATTCTTGAATAAGAATATAGTTTGATGTATGAAATGAAATGATGTGACATAATGGTGGAATTGTGAGAAAAGTGATTATAATACAGGAGTCAGAATGATTAATGGATGTGATTATAATACAGGTATTATGGTACATCTAAAGGGTGTATTCATAATACATGTATTGTAATACACCAAGTTATGTGGTCAAGACTCACGTATTATGACACGTTGACCTGTGAGAAGGATATGGAAAAGAATGAGAAATATTGGTGATGAGTTTATATAACTACATAGATACACTGGGGGTATAAAGTCCAGAGAAGATTTAGGAAATCTTGGGAAAATAAGGGTGATGAATGCTAAGTGTGAATAAGTGCACAATGATTTACTAAAAGTGAAGGCATTCACAGGCCACACACTCATTTTCTAACGAGACTCCTGACTATACCTTTGCTAAAAGGGGCCAGATCAGTACACGTGTATCCTTGTTGCTGTGGCTAACCAGCGTGATGTATATGAAGTAGTATAGAAGTTGTATGATTATAATAGATGCATTGTAACATATCGGTTGATGTTGTTATGATATGTGTGTTGTAATACATTGATAAGTGCGATTAGGACAAATATATTGTGACATATTGATCGACCTGGTATAATACATATATTATGACGTACAAATTAGTAGAAAGATGCATGTTACAAAAATTTGCAAAGATGATTGATTGTTTGTTTTGTGTGTACTTTGTTGTGATAGTGAATTGTATAGTTTGAGTGTCATTGTTAATTCAATGTATATTAGGTAATATTTTCAGTATTATATATATATATTTATCTTCCTTCTGTCAAATACCCTTAGTAACACTTTTCAGGTAACGAAAGTAAAGAGATCAAGATGGTTGGTTTGTTCTAGGACCATAATTCAGTGGTATTGGAAAGAAGACTGCTTTGTAGGGATTAGAATAATTTGAGAAATTGTAATCTTTTATTCTAATTACATCTTAAATTGCCTAAGATTTGTAAATGATTTTAAATGTCAAATTTTAGAATTCATAATGCTTTAGGAAATTTTGTTGTAATGAATAACTTGCTAGATGTAAATTTAAGTTTTATTTATTACTTTAAAGTCTTGAAATTATTCCTTAAAAATTTTAAATACTTGAAAATCTTTACAAAATTTACATAAGGGAAATGTAAGCTTTGTTTTTATTCAATTTTTAAATCTATGACAAAAAAATTGTTTACTTTGAATACGAAAATGAGGATGTTACAAGAAGTCACACGAAAAAGTAAGAGCTCCCTGGACCAAGTCTTACTCAAGTGAGAAAGGATCTCGCCCAGGCAAAAAGGGTGAGATTATCAGAAATGGAGAAGATATTTTTTGACTAGTGTTCTCGTCTAGGCGAGAAGGGTCTCGCCATGCGAGAATACTTCTCGCTCAAGTGAAAATATGAAAGCTTAAGCAAGAATGCGTGACTTTAGAGAGGTATTTAAGAAACTTCCGTTCTAAAATTTTGCATTAGAAGCCAAACAACCTTCCTTCATATTCCTCTCTGTTCTCTCACCTTCCCTTCCCAAAATAAAAGTCCTCTGAACTCTGAATCTCTTTCAATATGAACTAGAACACATATTCAGTTCCAAGTAAGTTTCTCAGAGCCTAATTCTCCACCTTCACTTTTATTCCTTTGTTTTCTTTTTCTCAAAAGTTTTATACTTATAATATTTAAGAAAATTTTGGTATTTCAGACAATATCCTCTATGGGAAACATGTACCTTTCTTTTTGATCTCATGGAGAACATGGCCTTAGAGACACCATCCCTCATTCCTTTATTGTGAAAGACTTATTTCCAGGTAAGGGGAGTTAACCCCAAACCCTGATCTTGAGACAATCAACAAGGAGTAATGGTTATGAGGCAAAACTTCTTGAGACCTTTTTGACTCAAAATTAGCTGCAAAACCAATTGTTTTTTGAGCAAATAGCTGCACTCACCCAACAAATCAGCAACTTACAAGCTGCACCAATACAGAACACTCCACTTGTGTGTGATTTTTATGGAGGGAATCATGTAAACGGAGCTTGTGATGGAAATAATTTCGAATCTCAAGAACAAGTCAATTATATGGGGAATTTTCAGAGACAACAATCTTCATTTCCCCATGGTTTTCAATTCTCTAACAATAGAAACCAACAGCAACATAGCTGGAATAACCAGAACTCTAATTGGAAAAATTCTAACTCTGCTGTTCCATTTTCAAATGCAGGACCAGCAACACAACAACCTTATTTCCAAGGGAATCCAGCCAACCAACTTCAAAAAAATTAGAGGTTTTCTAAACCACTGAATGAAAGGCTGAACGAAATGGAAGAAA
Source organism: Abrus precatorius (assembly GCF_003935025.1). Lineage (NCBI taxonomy): Eukaryota > Viridiplantae > Streptophyta > Magnoliopsida > Fabales > Fabaceae > Abrus > Abrus precatorius. Next base: position 12,805,332 of record NW_020874428.1, on the reverse strand, counting down.
CCATGCTACAATTTATGAAAGTAACACAAATAAGCTTCAAGAATCAAGAATCTTCCATGAAAAAATTGGAAACACAGATTGGACAGTTAGCTGAGCAACTGTCCAGCAGAGAAGATGGGAGATTCCCTAGCAACACAGTTATAAATCCAAAAGAACAATGCCAAGCTGTGATGACTAGGAGTGGAGCTGTTGTGGGTAGTCCAAAACCAGCCGAAAAAAGAGAGAAAACCAAGGAAGAGGAGAAGATTAAATCTGATCTAGAGGAAAGGAACTTCACCTTATTGAAAAGAGAAAATTCAAAAATGGATACCTTCCCTAAAACTGTGAGAAGAACAAAGAGGCAAATTTTAGAAGATTCAAACAAGCCTCTAGATGAAGAGAAATACAAGCGACTGTCTTATCCACAAAGAGTCATCAATCCTAAGCAAGAAAGGCAGTATGAGAGGTTTCTAGATGTCTTTAAGAAGCTCCAAATCAACATACCATTTGCTGAAGCATTAGAACAAATGCCTTCATATGCAAAATTCATGAAGGAGTTACTGTCCAAGAAGAGAAAGTTAGAAAATGACAAGACAGTCCCTTTGACTGAAGAATTGAGTGCTATTTTGCAGAGAAAGCTGCCTCAAAAATTAAAAGATCCAGGCTCATTCAGCATTCCATGCTTTATTGGAAATTGCACAATAGGAAAAGCTTTGTGTGATCTTGGGGCAAGCATCAACCTTATGCCTCTTGCCATCATGAAAAGACTTGGAATAGAGGAAGCTAAGCACACAAGCATCACTCTACAACTTGCGGACAGATCATATACTTATCCATATGGTATTGTAGAGGATTTATTGGTTAAAATTGAGAAGTTTATTTTCCCCGCATATTTTTTCATTTTAGACATAGAAGTGGATGCCGATATTTCTTTAATATTGGGCAGACCTTTCTTAGCTATAGGGAGAGCTTTGATTGATGTGCAAAAAGAGGAATTAATGCTTAGAGTGTAGGATGAAAAGGTTACCTTTAATGTTTTTGAAGCACTTAAACATCCTAGTGATGATAGCACTTGCATGAGAGTTGATATTTTAGAATCTATTTCATTTTCTCAATTAATTGATAATGCTGATGAATTTTCTATGTTAAGGGAAATTATAGTTGCAGGGAATTCACAAGTTGCTGTAAAAAGAGAAGAAAAATTCATGGAATATGTTCAACAACTTGAAACACTGCCTATTATCCCTTTATCTGAAAATTCAGCAAGAGAGGAACTGAAAAAAGAAGAGGAAGAAGAGAAAGTGGAGAAACTTGAGCTGAAGCAATTGCCGTCTCACTTGAGGTACTCTTTTCTAGATCAAAGACATCAATATCCAGTGATTATAAGCGATAATCTCAAGGGAGATGAAGAAGAAAAGCTGCTGAGAATTTTAAGGAATCACAAATCTGCAATTGGATGGCACATCTCAGATTTGAAAGGTATTAACCCATCCTTTTGTAGACATAGAATTCTGTTTGAGGACAACTACAAGCCAGTAGTACAGCCACAAAGAAGGTTGAATCCAGCCATGAAGGAAGTGGTTAGAAAAGAGGTAATGAAGCTATTAGATGCAAGGATAATTTACCCAATTTCGGATAGTCAATGGGTCAGCCCAGTTCAAGTTGTTCCTAAGAAAGGAGGAATAACTGTAGTGGCAAATGAAAAGAATGAATTAATACCCACTAGAACTGTCACAGGCTGGCGCATGTGCATTGATTATAGAAAGCTTAATGATGCAACAAGGAAGGATCATTTTCCCTTACCATTTACCGATCAAATGTTAGAAAGATTGGCTGGACATGCATTTTATTGCTTCCTTGATGGATATTCAGGCTATAATCAAATAGCGGTGGACCCTATAGATCAAGAGAAGATTGCCTTCACATGTCCATTTGGAGTATTTGCATATAGAAGGATGCCATTTGGATTGTGCAATGCTCCAGCCACATTCCAAAGAAATGTCAAGATACAAACCTTGTGCTGAATTGGGAAAAGTGTCATTTTATGGTCCAAGAGGGAATAGTCCTTGGCCATAGGATTTCTGAAAAAGGAATTGAGGTGGACCAAGCCAAAATTGAAGTCATTAGATGCCAAGCCAAGATTGCTGAGATGGATTCTACTGCTGCAAGAGTTTGAGCTAGAAATTAGAGATAAAAAGGGCAAGGAAAATGGAGTAGCTGATCATCTGTCTAGACTGCCATTGGACAGTTTGAACTCTAATTCTTTGGACATCAATGAAGAATTTCCAGATGAGAAATTATTTGTGGTGGAAGAATCACCTTGGTTTGCTGATTTAGCAAATTTTAAGGCCACTGAGCTGATTCTAGCAAAGTTTAATTGGCAACAAAGAAAGAAATTTCTGCATGACAGCAAATTTTATGTATGGGAAGACCCTTATTTGTTCAAAATAGGGGTAGATGGTCTGTTGAGAAGGTGTATATCACAAGAAGAACAAGCTGAAATTCTTTGGCATTGTCATAACTCAGAATATGGAGGCCACCATGGTAGCTCAACGACTGCTGCAAAAGTCTTGCAAGCAGGATTTTTCTGGTCAACATTATTTAAAGATGCCAAGAATTATGTTGAAAGTTGTGACAAGTGTCAAAGGATAGGCAATATCTCTAGAAAGCATGAACTGCCCATGAACAATATTTTAGAAGTGGAGATGTTTGACGTTTGGGGAATTGATTTTATGGGACCATTTCCCACGTCCTTTTCTCATGAATATATACTTGTGGCAGTAGACTATGTGTCTAAATGGGTGGAAGCCATCCCAACAAGGTCCAATGATGCTAAAGTGGTGATATCTTTTATCAAAAGAAACATATTCACTAGGTTTAGAGTACCTAGATTCTTACTAAGTGATGGAGGTACTCATTTTTGTAACAAATATCTTGATTCAGTCTTAGCAAAATATGGAGTGAGACACAAGATTGCTACACCGTATCATCCACAAACAAGTGGACAAGTGGAAGTTTCAAATCGAGAAATTAAACAAATCTTAGAGAAGGTGGTGAATCAATCAAGAAAGAACTGGTCCAAAAAGCTAGATGACTGTCTATGGGCATATAGAACAGCCTTTAAGACTCCAATTGGTATGTCACCTTATCAATTAGTCTATAGAAAGGCATGTCACTTACCTATGGCATTGGAACATAAGGCTTATTGGGCTACAAAGTGGCTGAATATTGATTTGGCAAAGGCTGGAGAAAAGAGGATTCTGCAGTTACATGAATTGGAAGAATTCAGACAGCAAGCCTATGAAAATGCCAAGATATACAAGGAGAAAACCAAAAGGATTCATGATAAATTCATCTGAAAAAGGGAACCCAAATCTAGACAACAAGTGTTGCTGTTCAATTTAAGACTGAAATTATTTCCAAGGAAACTCAGATCAAGGTGGTCTGGACCCTTCTTCATTAAAGAAGTATCACCTCATGGTGCAGTCTTGGTGGCAGATCCTAATACAGGAAGAGAGTTCAAAGTTAATGGTCAAAGGTTGAAAATTTATCATGGAAAGGCATTTTCAAAGGAAATTTCATGTGTTAAAGTGGTTTCTCTTGAATGAGAAACATCAAACGTCAAGCTAGTGACGTTTAAAGAGCGCTTGTGAGAGGCAACTCACGTTTCTAAAACTTGAACTCTTATAAATTGAAGTTTAGATGTTGAATTTCTAGTTAATTTTGAGTCCTAGTAGGATATTTTGTTGAATTAGGTAGAAATTAATATTTTGAAATTTGATTTTTGATAAGGAAGTGTAGTGAAAATTTATTGGTTGTTTGTTGTGATTCAGGAAAAAAATTAGATGGTGAACTTAAGTTTCAAGATGAGTCATGATCAAGGAATTTAAATTGCAGAAAAATTATAGTTCTTAAGCTGATATGGAGGGAACAATCATGGGAGTTGAGACTTCAAGTGAGTAGAGTAACAACGCAGGAACCTTATGATATGTGCGTTGAAACTTTAAACACTTGAAGCCAACACGCGCAGACCAATAGAGAAGAATCTGAAGCGGAGAGTTGTGCGTTTCTACTCTAAACAGCTGAAGTTTCAACGCACAATTGCGCGCTGACACGCTAAATGGATAGAGCCAAAACACAGAAGCTCTGAGTGAAGAGCTAAAGAGCAGCAGTTGCGCGTCTTCACTCTACTCACATGACGCCTTGGCACACAAAACCGCGCCTTCACTTTAACTGTTTGAAGCCAAGACGCATTCTGAGTGCCTTACACAGAGCAACTGCGCGCCTTAACGCCAACTAAATGAAGTTGCCACGCGCAGTTATGCGCCTTCACCCTAGCTGTTTGAAGCCAACACGTGCAAAGGTCAGATCTTTAAACCTTAACTTCTTTCATTTTAAAGTGAGCACGTGAGCTGCATGAGGGTTTTAAGTTGAAACGCAGAACGAGTGAAGTAGCCACGCCTGAGGTATTTTTGAACAAAATTTTCTGCGTGATTACTTGCCTTATTTAAAGCCTTCACGCGTTCAGAGTTCTCACTTAAAACCCCCAGAGCCAAAGCGCACTGTGAAAAACCCTAGCTGCCCAGAAAACTTCATCAAAAATAAAAAATTTTCTACTTGTTTTAAACTGAATCTGAGACTTAATTCCACTACATTATCACTGTTGAGTAAGTCTGTATCAGTTCTACACTCCATTTCTAGGTAATTTTCATCAAATTGCAAAATTTAAATTTTAGGGTTCTTCTGAATCTGATTTGGGGATAATTTGGGGATTGTGATTTGGGAGTGAATTATGTTTAATTGATGATTGGAACATGCAATTAAGGTGTGATTGAATTGAATACATGCCAGACCTGTAATTTTTAATGAGAATTTGAATCTGCATTATGAATTTTCCTTTTGTTCCTTTGCTGAGTATGTGCAGAAATATTGTCGTAAATAATTAGGGAATTTTGTTGACAAATTCGTACAATGTAGCACTGAGAATGATGCAAAACATGTTCTGTGAAATGCTGAATGAATTTTCATCAGTCTAATATCTAGAAAAAGAATTCAAATTGAATTTTATAAGTACTAGTGTGCTTTTTAGTACTGTAAACTGTTAATCAAGACACTCTGGATTATTATTTTGATGAATTGCAGTGATTTGTTTTGCATTTTATACTTTTTTTATCATGAAACTTTGATCCTGCAGTTGTTGTCATACTACTTTCCATTTAGCACATTGTCATGGAAATTAAGAGTTGAGTTGAACCTGAAAACTTTGGACATAGCTAAATACTAGAATTATAACTTACTGATGGTTCACATAAGCTTTAAGATAGCATATTCTCTGTATTTGGAGTTAGGAAAAATGCTACACATGTTGAATTAATTTTTGCACACTTGGTTAAATTTTGAACTCATTATTTCTTGATATAAAATTGTGATAAGTACTGAAAAAATGACAAGCACACCAAGGGGGAACTCCCAAAGACAAAACGAGGCAGATTTTCAGAAAGTCCTTCTTCAAGAACAATCCCTTCTGCTATTTACATCTTAATACAAACTTGGAGCATAAAATACAGTTTCTTGGACCATGGAGTAAATGACCCTTACGCACATCTTAATACAAACTCACAAAAGCACCTTTTTATTGAAAATCCAGCTGAACTTGACGCCATGCGGCTTCATCTTGCGCGCTCGCTTCTCGGCTCGCTCCTGGAACTTCCTAATCCTATGTGGTAATCCACACACAAAATCCTGCGCCCTCTCTCCATCAGCCGTCAAACCGTCAATCTTTTCCAATCTCCACCGTCTGATCAGAAACTCCAAGATGTCCACGTAGTCACTGACCGTGTACACGCCCATACGCTGCGACACCGCGGAATAGTGCTCCAATAGCCTGGGATCCTCCCCATCGTACATAAGGTGCGCTGGCATCGTAATCTTCTTCTGCATCATGTCCCCTATGGCCACCATTGCTCCCGTGGGGTCCACTTCTAGAAGCTTCTCGACGATTCTCGAGTACGCATTCTCGTGTCGCTTCTCGTCCGCAGCAATGGTCCCGCATATGCGCGCAAGCACCGGATCACCGCCCTCTTTGGCAAGCCGAGCCGTGTTGCCGTGAGCTATGAACGTCGCTCGCTCTTGGACTGACGTGTACACAAACCCTAAGTACGGGTTATTCTCCATTCCAGCATCCTACATTTCCAAATGAAATAAATTAGAATATTGCATTTTTCTTAAAAAAAAACAACGATTTTATTAATATTATAATTTAAGTTCGACTTCAAATATATGAAAATAATATATTTTTATTAGAAAATTAAAATATCTATCATATTATAAATTTAAAATAATATTAAATATTTTTTAACAAAAATTCATTACTTTTAGACACTTAAATTCAAGATAATGTTCAATTTAGGTGACTTTGTAACTAAGTTTTTATCATAAGAGAAGTATTGTGCTATGCCACTCAGTGTGTATGAGCTTGTAGGTGATGATTTCTTATAATATCTACCATTTTCTGCTTATGATAAAGTATAAGTTAATTTTAATATATAAATATTTATTATGATGTTTATTCAAACCCATAGAATCTTGTCAACCGGATTCACGTGAAAGTAAAGGATAGATATTATAAGAAGTATATATTGTGATATAACTACTCACCATGCCAGCAGCAATGAGGTAGTGGATGGTCTTCTCGATCATTTTCATATCAACTCGACCAGAAAGATACAAATAAGTTTTGAGCAAATCTCCGTGTCTATTTTCTTCTGCGCTCCAGGCCCGGTTCCACACAGCCCACGGGCTTGGGCTGGTTCCATAATCATCTCTCACTCCATCGAGATTATTCATCACTGTCTGGTAAGTGGGAAGCGCCTCTTCCGTGATCATGTCACCGACGAGCACCACAAAGTACTCGTCGGGTAGCTCTTTGGTGGTGTCTTGAAGAGCCTTTACCTGATCCATGAAGTCATGGAAGGGTAAGGAAGAGTCAGGCACAAAGTTCTGTGGCTGCCAGCTTTGCTCAACGGGCTTAAGAAGTGGTAGGACTTGCTGGGAAGCCCAGCCCTCAAGTGACTTGAAAATCTCTTGCTTTTCCGGTGGCATTGAGTGCGTCTTCCGCTTCTTCATGAGCGGCGGCGCTGCCACGGAAACGGTGGCTCTCGGTGGTGCCATGCAAATGTGGTGGGCACTTCTTGGAGTCCATGCAAGTGGAAGAGTTAGCATTTGCATGTTCTAGTTTTCGTTACGTGTGATTATGTGTGGCTTGCCCTTGGGTTGTGAGCTCTGAAAGTTAGAAACTCAGAATGAAGGTGGAAGGTATTTGTAGGGGTGTAATTTGGTACTAACCCTTCTTTGGATTAATGGTTTTGGCATTGATGTTGATCAATTTCTTACTTCACTTATTTTTTAGCTTTTAAATTAATTAACGATTTAAAAATAATTTGGTTGAGTTCTGAAAGTCTTTTCTTACCGTGTGCATTCATGATGATGGCAACTAATGCAGGTCCTCATGTCATACGATTCTGGTTGGGTTAGCTTTCATCTGCAGAAGGAAATTAAGGCCCTGTTTCCTAAGATTTTATCACGTTATTCTTATGTGTGATATAAGTTTAAAAACTTTTATATTTTTTTAATTTATATTTAATGAGTTATAATTTATTATTTTACACAACTATAAATATATATACACGCACTCGTTCACGAAGGCAACAAATGCAGGTGAACATGTTATACGATTCTGGTTGGCTTGGCATAATGGCATTTATCTGCTAAAGGTAATTTCAATACTTAATTGTAGCGAGGCGGCATGGCTGATCCTAATCTAGGTCACAGGAAATAAAGGCCTGTCCCCCCATAATATTTTTGATAATATAAGTATTTATGTTTAAAAATCAATATTTTTAGAATAATATTTTCATTCACCGATGATTAATTACCTGGTATCTACCTCCGTATGTAAAATAATAAGCAGTTTGAGACTTTGGTAAAATTAATGGCTACAGAAACTCACCTGCAATTCACGTGGAGTAATTCATTGAGATGTGACTAATGACTTAAATTCATTTTACGTAAAATATACATCTTTTAAATAATTGTATATTTAATAATTATATTTTAAATTTTTTATTTTATAATTTTCATAATTTTAGTCCATCGATTATCTCATAATTTATTTTAAAAAAAAGTTAAATAAGACTAATTCTATGTTAAATTATTATTCAAGAATTAATAGAAAAAAGGTTACACTGTTAATTGAGAATATTACTCTCCATCACTTTAAAAGTCACCAAAATAATTCTTATATATAAAAAAATAATCACATTATTAACTAACATGTATAACCGTTAATTATTTTAGTTTAAAAAGAATAACAAATTAATGAGTGTTTTTGTTCTTTTGCGATCACATAAATGTTGCCTAACCGATTGCTGCATGATATAATGTTTGCTAAATAATGTAATAAGTGGAATTAGGGACCTGTTGGCAAAGTTAGTTTCCTTATTATTTTGAGAAAAATAGTTAGTGTTAGTTGCCAAAATTGTTGGACAAGCTTCTAAAAATAGAAGTTAGTGGTTATTTTCAAAGGTTAAAAATAAACACCCTTGTGTAAATTTGGGCATCAAGAAAAATAAAATCCTTTGTTGCTCTTGAGAGCTAAGGGTGAGTGAAGTAACCATTGGGTAATCTACTCTTAATTGTTACAATTTGGTATCAGATTTGCCAGGGGACGATGGTAACCGCAAAGGAGCTTGAGACTCGCATGAATTTTTATGAGAAGAACCTCTCTAATCATCAAGAATTGGTTCAACAATCACTGGATACGATACAGAAATCTATTGAAGGGCTCACGACAGTGATAACAGCTTTATATATGACCAAGAAAGTCATACAAGAAGAAGAACCTCACAATGAATCGCTAAAAACGGTTCTTTCGATGGTTGAACGGGCACAAATCCCATTTCTTTCCTTCGATGGCTCTAACTTTCATGATTGGAAAGCGAAGGCAAAACAGTTCTTTGAAATGGGGGAAAGCCGTTTATTGTTGTTATCTATGGATGGCAAGGCTTTTGCTTGGCTAAGGCATTACATGCAAAACATCAATAATAAAGGGAAAACTTAGCAACATATCCTTCAGGATGCACAGAGCAAATTTGATACGGGTGCATTTGATGATCTAGTCGCTGAACTTGCAAGATTGAAACAAAAAGGGCCTTACTTAACTATCTTGAAAAGTATGACACGTTGCACGATTACAAGATGAGGTGCTTCAAGAAATGGCAAAGAAATTTTCACTAGAAAAATCAGTTAGTTTAGAATTATAGGTGAAATATACAACATCCTGGTCATCTACCTCTCCCAACAATAGAAAATATCCAATTACCACTTTGCATCATAATCAACCTCAATGTTCTACAACCTCAACACCAATGACAGATTCAAAGGTATCAACTGCAAACTCTATATCTTGAAAACAAATTAGTGAAAGGATTGCAAAGGGTTTATGTCTATTTTGTGGTGATAAATAGGAAAGAGATCATAAACAAAGGTGTAAGGTGTGGGGTAGGTTAAATGCCATTTTTAGTGCACAAGAGCAAATGGATGTTGACCTCACATCAGAATCAGATAGAGAGCAAGAAACTGAATTAGTTGAGCAAATTTTAAATTTACTTAGGGATACAAACTTTCATATATCCCTTAATGCCTTACAAGGTGTGGCTGCTGGTAACACTCTCCAAATGAAAGGCTTGATTAAGAAACAAGATGTGCCATTTTTAATGGACATGATACATGCAAATTGGATTAAAATTACAGCAATATTCTTTTGCGTAAAATTCCTAACTAGCAAGTATACTAGGTTGTTGTAGCAAGAAATAAAATTTAGAAATTAATATGAGTCCTAAGTATCGCCTACAAGAATCTTATTTTTCAATTACCAATTCACAATTCAACAATTATTGAGCCACACAATTCATTTGGAAGATTGTGAACATGTAAAAGTAAAGAATAAAAACAATGAAAAGTAACAAATGTGCTGTAAAAATAGAATACGAAATTTGAATTAAAAATGCTATATGTAAAATAGTTAGGAATCACTTCACCAGATTTTCAATTGCAATGCAATAATGTTCTGAACTCTTAAGAATTTTAACTTATTGATAATCAATTTCACTTCTTTAACTAAAGGACAATTCCTTGCCTCAGTGATCCTAATATCTAATTAAACCTTCTTAATTCCTTAGGTTAAATTCAATCAAACATTGCATTAAGTTCTAGAAATTATAGGATTACTAAATTATGATACTTATTCCTGATATCTCAATAACCTAGGCACATGATTCAGATATGAGAAATAAACTCAATTTCCATTGATGAAAACTCCTCTAAGTTCAATTGAATGAAGGATTAGTTCACAATTGCATCAAGAACAGAATCACATACTCAATTCAATTAAAATCTCAAGGTCCAGATCCAAAATCACATCATAATATCAAATCCAGATCCATAGATCCCTAACCAAAAAGGTTTAGAACAACATTACAATGGAAGAAGGAGAAATAAGAGAAGATAAAGACAAGAAGCAGAATAACATCTTCCAAGACCCAATCTTCACCTTGATTCCTCTAGCAATGAAACTTGAAAGTCACTCCCAACCTCTCTCTCTGACTTCTCTTGGAAGTTAAAACAATTACAAAGTGAAAAATAACAAAAAATGGACAAAAGTTCCAAATCTAAACTTTCTATTTATAGTGTTTTTCTCGCCTTTTCCACTTCCACATATTAATCTCTGAAGATTATAACATGAAAGGTCTTCTAAAAGCTTCTATAATTGAATTAGGAACTCAAATCGTCCAAACTAAACACTTAGAAGTGATTTTCAAAATTCTGTTACATGTGCTTAGACACTCTAAGTGGTCAGAGTGTTAATGCGCATGTGTTTTCTTATTTATATCAAAGACTGTTACAGGACTAATTCAATTACATCATAATTTTAAAATACAACCTGTCCTATAGCAGTTCATCCTTCCTTCACTGATTTCGGTGCTGATCGTCTTGGTCACCTGAAAAATAAATGTAAGGGTGAGTACTCTACACTATCCCACACACATGCATAAATAGACTCACCTCGCATATCTATAGGTGTTCTAATATATTCTACTCAAATCTAGGTAATCACAAGCAACAATTCAAACATTTCATTCCAGTTCATAAATGACGCACTCATGGCGCCAAATAATTTACACATGTGCACTCACTACACCTAGCCACACTTACTGTGGCACATAGTCATAGTTTCACATCATGAATGGTCGTCGTTACCCCCGCCTCATGAATACCACGTGGGTAGTCACAGGTCGCTCAACAAAGGTAATGGTCAGAGGTCTAGTCAGGAGGAAAGTGTGTAGCCCGTGGTGCACCCACGCTTACTGTTAATGTCACCACCACTCTCTCTTCCCCAAGGTATTTCTACTGTCCTCATCTTCCACACCTCCAATGTATCGCTGAATCATTCACAACATTATTACAACGACATTTACACGCCTCATTCATACACATTCCAATTTCACACAATATCCGTAGTCATTAACATTACACGGCACATAGGCCCATAGTCATTTGCACACACGGCACAAGTTCCCCTATTCATTCACCCCACATTACACACATGTCCATTCCATGCACACAACATTTCAACACGTCATTCATATTCAATCATCAATTCTTCATAAAAATTCACTCGAAATCAACCACTACTAGAATAGTGCCATTTACAACAGAAATAGATATACAGACGGATTTTTGGATTTTTATTTTTCTAAAATTTTCTAAAAAATTCATCTATAAATCTGTGTGTATTACAGATGAATTTTTGTCTGTCTGTAAAATTTGTCTGTACTTGGCCCGCCATTTGGCGTGAAGTATTATAGACAGGCAGTACAAACGAATTTTTTCATCTGTAATTTGAAAATGGGAGGGAAATTTGGAGCGGGAGTTACACACAGAAAAGTTCATCTGTAAATATTGCCATTTTTTACTGACTTTTCATCTGGCAATTTATAGACAAATTTTTCTGTTTGTAACTGTATTTAACAAATTTATAGACAAAAAAATTTGTCTATAATTTAAAAATGAGAGGAAAATTTGGAGCGAAACTTACAGACAGGAAAATCTGTCTGTAAATATTGTCATTTTTTGACTAAATTTTTATCTGACAATTTACAGACAGATTTTTTTGTCTGTAAATGTATTTGACGAATTTATAGAAGGATAAATCCGTCTATAATTTATCCTTTAAAAGGCACTATTTCATTAAAACATTTACAAATGAATTTTTCCATCTGTAATGTGCGAAACACATAAAACTGCGCCTTCTCCTTTTTCTTTCTCATTTTGCTACATTTCATCTCTCTCTCTCTCGCCTCTCTCTCTGTCTCTCTCTTGGAGCTTTGGTTTTTTGGCCTTTGTGAGTGATTGGAGCATTCATTTGAAAGATAATTTGCATCATTGTGTTCCTGGTATAATACTCTTACTTTTAATCGGTTTAGTTTTTTTTATTTTTGATGTATTTTAGAGACTTAAAATTTCTAAGATAGAGTTGTAGGATTAGAGATTGTATGACTGGGGGGAAGGGCGTAGAGATTCTTCTCCGAACCTGATTATTGTGTGTTGTGGGATTGTTTGTGTTTGCGAAGTTTGTAGAATATACATGTTGTGGAGTTACAAGGGGATGTGCTCTAGAATGATTTAGGATTGTGATGTGTTTGTATTTTATGCATTGATTAATATATTGTTATATAATATATTAGTTATGTGTGGTGAAATTTTTAATTTTTGTAAAAAAGTGGTAAACAAACATAAGGAAATTGACATGTATTAGGAGAGATTATGCCAAAATAATTAAAAATTTGTGTAATGTCTAATAAAAAGTTGACACAACATTGTGTATTTGTATTAGGTTTATATAGTTCTTGATCCAGATGTTTCTAAAAAATCATCAGTGGATATATGATAGGTTGCACCCAAGTTAGGGGGAATAAAACCTGAATTCTTTGAGGGTGTAGAGGAATTCATATATGTTTGTTGTAATTCGCAACAATTCATCACCAACCAAAAAGTTAGGTGTCCATGTTCTAAGTACAAGTGTAGAAAGTTTTTAGATATTGATTCAATTAGGTATGATTTGTATAAGTTTGGATTTAAACATGATTATTGGATATGGACTGAGCATGGGGAAGTAGTTAATGTGGACAATCAAGTAGGCAATTCAAATATATTGCAATCAGGTGAAGATGTAGGTAAAGTAAGTTGGGAAGAAAGCAATAGTCGTTATCAAGAAATGGTTTATGATGCTGTTAGTCTTGAATTTGAAATTTTTTGTAATTTTGAAGTTGAACAAGAACCTAATGGAGAGGCTACAAAGTTTTATAATGTTTTAGAAGCAACAAATAAGCCTTTATGGGATGGGTGTACACATTCAGAGTTATCTTTAGCAGTAAGAATGTTAAGCATAAAGTCAGAAGGCAATCAAAGTCAGAGGTCATTTGATCAATGGGCTACAATAATTAGTGAGCTTAGTCCCCAACGTGACTCAATCCCAAAAGACTTTTACCAAGCAAAAAAATTAGTTTCCAAACTTGGATTAAAAGAAGTCAAAATTAATTGTTGTTTGAAAGGCTGCGTGCTGTATTACAAAGATGATGCTCTTTGGACAAATTGCAAATTCTGTGGAGAGCCTAGGTTTAAACCAAGAAGAGGTGGTAGAAGTGGTAAACATAAAGATGTACCACAAACTAGAATGCATTATTTACCTTTAATTCCTAGGCTAAAAAGGTTGTATGCGTCTATGAGTTCAGCTTCTTACATGATGTGGCATGCTGAAAATAAAAGGAGCTTGGCAACATTTTGATCAAGTGTATCTTAAGTTTGCATCTGATCCTAGAAATGTAAGGTTAGGGTGCTGATGGGTTCACTCCAAACAATCAATTCAATAAATCATATTCTTGTTGGCCTATTGTGGTTACACCTTTTAATCTTCCTCCCGAAATGAGCATGAAAAATCCATATTTGTTCTTGACTTGTATAATTCTTGGTCTAGAAAATCTAAAGGCTAAAATTGATGTATACCTTCAACCTTTGATTGATGAGTTGAAAGAGTTATGATGTGAGGGTGTAGTAACTTATGACCTATCAAGAAAGCAAAATTTTAATATGAAAGCAGCACTGATATAGACGATAAATGATTTTCCTGCTTAGCATGCCCAATTTGTATGGAGGATACAAAGGCATTTACTTTGAAACATGGAGGGAAAAATTCATGGTTTGATTGCCATAGGATATTTTTAGATATGGAACATCCTTATAGGAGTCAAGCCTACAAATTTAGAAAAGCAACTGTTAAGAATGAGGACCCTCCCGTCCGTTTAAATGGTCATCAAGTATGGGATAGAGTTAGACACTTGCCAAAAACAGTAGAAGTAGGAAAATTCATTAGGGTCCCTGGTTATGGGATGACGCATAATTGGACCAAACAAAGTATATTCTGGGAGCTCCCATATTGGAAGGATAATTTAGTTCGCCATTGTTTAGATGTGATGCATGTGGAAAAAAAATGTATTTGATAATATCATGAATACTGTAATGGACACTGATTGAACTAATGATAATGTAAAGGAAAAGAAAGATTTAGAAGAATATTGTAGGTGTCTAGAATTGAGGTTACAACAACTTGCAAATAGTCGATGGTCAAAGCCAAAGGCAAGTTATACTCTAACTTTACCACAAAGACAAGATGTGTGTAAGTGGGTGAAGGACTTAAAAATTCTTGACAGTTATGCTTCAAACCTCAATCGTTGTGTGAATGTTGAATAAGGAAGTTTTTTTGGGATGAAAAGTCATGATTGCCATATATTCATGGAGTATCTTCTACCTGCTGCATTTAGGGAACTACCTGACCATGTTTGGAAGCCATTGACTGAGTTAAGTGAGTACTTTAGGGACCTATGTTCACCTACTATTAGGGTTGAAGACCTATTAGTGATGGAGAACAATATTCCAGTGATTTTGTGTAAATTAGAGAGAATACTTCCCCCTGGTTTCTTTGACTCCATGGAGCACTTGCCTATACACTTAGCGTATGAAGCACGTGTATGTGGACCAGTACAATACAGGTGGATGTATTTGTTTGAACGAGAAATCGAAGGGTTCAAAAGGACTGTGAAAAATAAAGCTCAAGTGGAAGGATCCATATGCCAGGTATATATATCAAAGGAGACATCAAATTTTTGCACATACTATTTTGAACCTCATGTTCAATCTAGGAGGACTCAGGTTGGTCGAAATGATGATGGGGGAGAAAGCAGTAATGAGTCAACTCTATCTATATTCAACCAACCAGGTCGTGTATCTGGGAAATGCGAAGAACGATGGATCTTAGGTGATGAATCAGATGCCGCACACTTGCATATCTTATTAAATTATGATGAAGTTCAACAATTCAGAACGTAAGTGACTTATAATTGCTTTAATGACTTTTTTCGATTATGGTTATTCAAATCTAATTAATGATATTGCAATGTTTACAGATATTTTGATCAATTATATGGTCACGAATGCCTTAATCAATTTCCATCATAGTTCAAAACTTATGTAAGTCATGGAATTTTCCTAACATTTTAGTTTATCGACTTTTTAATATTATTCTTATTCAATCAATTGACACATTTAATTGTATGTGTAGCAATGGTATCACAAATATTGACCTATATAACCTGTCCAGAGGTCTAAAAAATAAAGCATATTGTTGGGCAATTTACTATGTTAACGAGTATAAATTTTAAACCATTAAATCATGTAAAGGGAGAAAAACAGATAATAGTGGGGGTAGTGTAAGAGGAAATTCAAGTGATGGTGACTGTGATTGGTATGGAAAACTTAATGAAATAGTTGAGCTTGAATATGCTGGTGAAACCATTAAAAGGATTGTCTTATTCAAGTGTGAATGGTTTGATCGAACACGCCCAACAAGGACACGTAAACATAATTATTACAATATAATTGAGATTAACCATACCAAAAGATACAAAGGCTTTGACCCCTTCATCATTGCACAAAATGCAAGACAAGTATATTTCTTATCTTACCCTAGAAAATGTAATAAAAGTTGGAGGATTGTAATAAAAACTAAACCAAGGGGTCGAATTGAAAGTGATGAAGTAGATGATGAAGATGCATATCAAATTGATGACTCAATCTGTTCACGTGTTGTAATAGACACTGTTGTTCCTCCAATTTTATCTTCTCCTTTGAATGAAATTGAAATAATTGACCCTTCTACCCAAGCTTTAAGAAATAATGAAATGGATGACATGACTGAAGATGAGGAGGAAGGATTTATGGATGACATTTTATCAAGTGATGGTGAAGGTAGTATTGAACTATCAGAGTAGTTGAGGTAAATTAAGTAGGTTTGTCAATTTACTATGTTTCTATGATTATTTATTTTAAGTTATCACCAATATTAATCATATTCCATTAGATTATGTTATTCGTCTCTAAACATATATTGTATTTGATTCAGATATAGTAGGTAAAGGTAAAGAGGGTGCTGCTCAGCGTCCTGATCGTGGCAACACTTCTTCACCCACCCTTCCCACTTTGACCTCCAAACCAGCTATAGTGCAGGCCTCCCAAGTTAGGGGGCAGGAGCAATTTATCATGGTACCCAATCTTGGGTATATTGCTCCTCTCCCTCCAGTACAACGAGTTTCACACTTTGGACTGTCTACTACACAGGCCACACAGTCACCTACTACACAGGGCACAAGAGAAGGATCCATTGCTGTCCCAGTTGTAAGTGGGCAGCAGTCATCACAGACCCAAGCATCATCGAGATCGTTAGAACCTTTTAGATGGGATGGGTCCACTTGGTAAGTTTCCTTCAAAATATGCATAACATTGTGTATTTTATGTGAATGTTATAATAATTGTTTTATTTTATTGTGTTATTAGTTAGATACCACCACAGAAAGGTCTCGACCAGGTTACAGATACCATTAAGAAGATGTTTGATGTGCCTTACACAAGTTTTGAAAAGGTGCCGAAGGATACAAAGATTGAATGGTTCAATGATTGCAAGGTAATAATAGTGTATTAATTTTAACTAAGTGTAACTACATATGACTGTTTGTACCTCTTCTAATGAAATTGTGTTTATGTATAGCAACTTCTCTATTCCCCCAGGACGAAAAGATTTTCAAGGCCTGGAAGAGTGATGAATCCATATTTTACTAGTACTTTACAATAGTTTTTAGTGCAATTAATAAAGAAATCATGCTAGAAATAGTAGAAAACTCTTAAAAAAATAATAAAATGTTACATGTCACTTTTAAACATAGTTATTTTAAAATTCATTGATTTTCTATGTAAAAAGTGACAATTCAAGTATGCTTTTGTAGGGAATTCTGAGCTAAGTTCATTAGGATTGGATGATCAAAGGAAAAATAGAAGAAAAGTAGCAAAAATTGGAGGAAAGAAGTTGATAATTGAAGAACAGCCTCTGAGTGATCACTTTCGCTGGTGAAAGTGATCACTCCAGAACCATAAAATGAAGAAGAGTTTCTGCGTAATCACTTTTACTGGCAAAAGTGACTGTTCCAGAGAGGTTGCATTGAGAAGAGCTTATGCGTAATCACTTTTTCTGGAAAAAAGTGAGCGTTCCAGAGAGTCCTCCAAGAAGAGTTGTTGCGCGTGTTCACTATTATCCACAAAAGTGAACACGCGCAAGAAGGAAGCCTCTGCGTGTTCATTATTTCTAGCAATAGTGAACATGCGCATGACATTAGTAAAGGAAGCTTCTGCGTCGCTACTATTTTCATTAAAGTGAACACACGCAAGTGTAAATGAAGAATTAGCCTCTGCGTGATTACTATTGCTGGCAAAAGTGATCACGCCAGCAGAGCAGGAATTCTATAAAAGACAGTTAGCTCAGGAATTTTAGAAAAAGGAATTTTTTGGTTCATTTTTTTATATTTTTCCATTTGTTTTTGTTGTTGATAGAGTCAGAGAGGGAGATTGAGGACGAACACCAAGCTTCATTTCTTGAGAGATCAAATTGGAGATTGGCTTGAAGATGTTTCTTCTTTGTTCATTCTCTTCTCTTCTCTTCTCTTCTCTTTTTGTAATGTTTGCTTAAACTCTTTGTGGTTAGGAACTGTGAATCTGAAATAGAAATGTTGAATTGATTTTGGATCTGAACTTTGAGTTTTGGATTGGATTGAGTGATTGATTCTGCTGTTAAAGTAGTGATTGAATGGAAATTTGATCAACTAATCATAGAGGAACTCTTATAAGTGGGAATTGAATTTGTTTCTCAGATCTGAATTAATTGCCAAGGTTATTGGTTTCTTAGGGATAAGATATCTTAATCTTGCAATCTTTTGGTTTCTCAAACTTAATGCAGCATTTGATTGGATTAGATCTAAGGGATTAGAGTGATTTGATTAGATGCTAGATTCATTGAGGCAAGGGATTGTCCTTTGATTAATATAACGTGAAACTGATTGTCATTCCATCTAAATGCTTGAAAGTTCAGAACTTTATTGATTCAATGTTGAAGTTTTGATGAAACAATTTCCTAGCTACTCTTTCTACATTTGTTTACTATATACTTTTATGCTAACTGTTCTGTTTTACTTTCTAATTTCATTTTTGATACATTCATACCAAATCTATCTGAAAATTGTAAAGCTCAACTAATTGTGATCTTGTGAAGTGGTAATTGAGAACTTTATTCCCTGAGGATGATACTTGGAACTCAATTTGATTCTAAGATTTTTTATAACTTGCTACAACAACACTAGTACACTTGCTAGTCAGTTTACTTACAGTGCAACAGCAGTTGTAAAAGTAACAAAGAGTCGCACTACAAAGTGACTAAGATAGATGTATACTGAGGCTTGTCAGGACCCTTCTACTGCTGATTGGATAGCACCCAACTTTCTTCATGCCTTGCAGGAGTATTAGGGTACGGATGAGTTTAAAAATCTCTCCGTAAAGAACAAGACAAACAGGACATCTAACAAGGGGGAATCACTGCGTACTGGTGGCTTTACGACTTTGGCTGGCACTAAGGCGAACTTGGTATGTGATTTTAAAATTCATTTTACTCTATATATAATTTCATATTTGAGATTGTGATTTATTTTGAATTGCAGGAGAAGTCGTTGAAGAGGCCACCTACGGATGAAGAGTTGTTCAAGGAGACACATACTAGCAGGGGAGACAAAAACCTGTTGATACACGATCTCAGACCACATATGTCAGTCATTCTTATTGATATTAATACGATATGTTATTATTAGTTATTTATTAAATATTTCTCTAGACTAATATCTAATTATCTGAACTGAACTGTAGGATGACTATATTTAAAGGCTTGAGGAGACATCTTCTCAGAATCCAGAGTCAGTTGATGAAGATGCTATGTGGTCACAAACAGTGGGTGGCCTTTATAAAGGTCGCATTTATGGCATGGGAGGCTGCTTTGCAGACTCCATGTCCCCTACATCTGTCACCAGAGATGCCCCTTCTATTGCACCTGAGGAAGTGGAGGACATGGTCTGCACTCAAGTCCATGCCCTCAATGAAGAACTCCAGAAGCAGAATGAGGAGATGTGAAAGAGCAAGGAAAGTGCATGGAAGAAGAAGTGGGCAAAGAAAATGGAGAAGAAGATGGCACCGAGGATGCAAAGGGAGATCCAACAGTAGATGAAGCAACAGATGCAGCAGATGCGTGCATATTTTGAGCTCATGAGAGCAAGCAGCTCTACCCCTCTTCCTCCTCCTCCACCAGCTCCAACACCATCGATTTTCAGCTCCACGCATCATTCTTCTTCTGACTCCTCGTTTACTGATGATGATGCTCCTTCGGATAATGAGTATTCCTGTATTTTATTTCTAACACTATTTATTTGGATGTTTTTGTCTTCATTTGTAATGACATTTAAATTTTATATTTTATAAATCATTTTTGAATTTTTAGATGCCTAATTTGTAGTTTTTATTATGTTTATAAATTGTGATAATCAAGAACAGGTAGAAATAACTATGTATATAAACAAAAAATAACAAAAATAGAAAAATATATCACAAACGAATTACAAACAGATTTTTTTGTCTGTAAGTTACAGATGAATTTTTTCGTCCGTACGTTATAGACAGATTTTATCGTCTGTACATTACAGACAGATTATTCTATCTGTAAGTTACAGACGGATTTTTCCGTTACTTACAGACGGATTTTACCGTCTGTAATAGTCTGTAATTCTTTACTGACGATGATATTACAGACGGTTTATGTCCATCTGTAAATCTATCTGTAATTTCAAAAACTGTCTGTAATGGTTTAAAAATTCATCTGTAAATTTGTCTATATATACAGGTTTTGTAGTAGTGAACTTTCAAATTATTACAGTCATACCTGATGAATCCACATTTTACTAAATTTTATACATCATTTATTACTTTTTATAGAAAATAATAGACTTAGATAGTGTAAATAAGACGAATATTCCAATTAGGCTAAATAATATAGAATTCTTAGTTTTTGGTTAATTTACATTGATTTAGATAGTTTATTTTACATGTTTTGATCATTTGAATAATGTGGCAGGAATCCCCAAGCTTATTTGGAAGAATTATTGGATTTTGAGGAATTTGAGGTGAAAGTAACTACTTTCAAGATTGATAGTGACAACTACAACAAGCTACTTTTAGCAAAGGGACCAAAGTGATCACTTTCAAAGTTAAAAGTGACAACTACAGCAACCCAGAATCCAATAAGTCTGCGCGTGGTTACTATGAAAGTTCATAGTAATCACTCTAGAGCATGCAAAATTGAAGGTGCTGCGCGTAGTTACTATCAAAGTTCATAGTGACAACTCCAGAAAGTCCAAAATGTCCCAGTGCTGCGTGTGGTTACTATCAAAGTTGATAGTAGACACTACAGAAAGGCAAAACCCAACTGATGCTACGCGTGTTTACTATGAAAGAACCAAAGTAATTACTTTGGAGGGTGCTAGCTTTAGTATAAATAGATTTTTGCCAAATTAGGGTAGAGACTTCTTACATTTTTCATACCTTTTCTCTTCCTTACTAAATTAAATGATTTTCCAGAGCTTAGGGCAACCTTGGGTGACAGCCAAGGGTCCAATCTAGGGTTTGGTTTCTCATTTTCTCTTGCTTTTACATTAATGCTAATGAGTTTTCTGCATTTCCCAACTGTGTATTTGACCCCCATTTCCATGGAGGGCTAATTTTGTGTAATCCTTAGTGAGTTCACATGGATTCTTGAGTTCCTTGATTTTAATGATAACATAATTCCTTTCTTCTTATGAATTACTTCTTCCTTGTCTCTTGAATTGAATTAATGATGAATGAGGGGATATTGCTTAATTAACCCTAATTCGTTTTAAGGAGATTCTAAACTAGGGATTGCTTAATCCTAGGTTTAATTCTAAGGTTGCGTAACATTGGTATGAGGGATTAGAGCCTAGCAAATTGCGTAATTTCATTAGGACCATAAGGTTGATTTTTGCTTGTTAAATTAACCTAATTCATGGGAGAAAGGATGAATACTAAATCTTGAGTGGAATGAGGATAGAATCTTTGTGAATGAACTAAGGATTGCTGTTTTCTATTGTTTGAATTAATTAAACTTGTTTGCTTATTGCTCTTTATATTAATTTGAAACTACAAAACCCCCCATTTTAATTGCTTGTTCAATTAATGCCTTCAACATGTTTAGTGAAGATTAATAGCCAATGTTCATAGAAGACAATCTAGGGTAACTCTAGTACTACATTAATTTGTTTAAATTTTGATGAGAATTTGCGACAAATCTTTTAAACACAACATGAGAAAGTATCGTTCATCAATACCAACCACACATTATCTATCAAAATATATCAGCCCACACATCCTATCTCAATCACATTACAAAACATAGTAAATAAATAGGTTTTCAAGCAAAATGAGATAGGGTAGAGTCCTCCCTTTACCTCAAATGAAGACCCATACACAAAATCACCAATGAGAAGGCTCCCCACACGAACTTAGTCCTAAATACACAGAAACTTCTCGTGAGAACCAAGGAAAACCGAGAAATAAGAGAATGGGGATGAAAAATTAAAACCCTAACCATTAAAACTTACCTCCAAGTGTTCCCCACATAATTTCAACCTTCAACCTTGCTCCCAAATGCCTTGGAGGCAATTTAATAGGTGAAATAAGGTTTTGGGTCAAGAGAATCGAAGGGACCTTGAAGAGAGAAAAGGGAAAATGAGTTTCCTAAGCCCTGGCTCCTTTAAATCTTCTCTAGTCGCGACACTCTTGCTACAGCAAGATACATTCGCTGCAGCGACACCCCTGTCACTACAGTGAAAACATGAGGGAAAACTACACCCTGGTTTCTGCAGAATCTCAGTTTAGCGAGACTGCACTCAGAAATGCACCCCAAACTGTCGCTACAGCGAGGTACCTCTCACTGCAGCGAGAAGGCGACAGTTTCACGCCTTTCTCCCAGGGCTTTCTCGTTATAGCGAAAATGCCCCAATATTACACCCTTAACCTATTTTTCAGCCTTATCAATAAAATCCAATCCAATCATATACAACTACAATTATACTCATTCTCATGTATTCTGTAACATCCCCAATTTTAATTTGTGTACTTAGGGTTATCCGAGTTTAGTTAGCCTTTATTAGTACTACTATTATTATATTGATTGATTTTCATGCATTTTTTATAATTTTGTGGTTGGTTGATTTTATGAATGTTCTCTTTTAATGATGATGGTCTGAATTGCTAGGGTCCCTGCTGCACGATAGAGCCTGTTATTTTTGTGGTAATGTTTGATGTGAATTTTTATGTGCATGTGTTATAATAATTATATGATGAGGTTATCTTAAATAACCCTAGGTTAGTGAGATTAACCTTAGGGCGAATATGTCTTTTGGTCAAATAGGAGGACCCCATTTTACTTCATGACCATTGAGATTAATGCTTATATTATCCTTTTTAATTCATGTTACTTAATTTTTGCTAGATATTTTCTTAAACTAGTAGAACTACACGTGTGGCTTTTCCTATCTAACCTTAATTGGCCACTTAAGGAAAGCCACCCTTTTGCCCTAGATTCCACGTGCAACACAAAATTTCAAGAGACACTTTTCAATCTTTCCTCATTTAAGTCTTGTAGCCGAAAAGCCATTCAATGCCTAGGGGAAGGGAGAAATTCGAATAGACACCTTATGATTTTGTTCAAATATATCCCTCTTAATTAGGGCAACCAATTTTCGTTAATGCATATGAGATAGGAGAGAGAGAAACCGGCCATAATGACCTAGATTCTAAGCCTAAATAATTGCATTTAACACAATTATCAATTCCCTAGTTACCCTAATTAAAATGTAGCCGTTTGTCCTTTCCTAAACCGTTACATGTTAAATTGTAATCAATTGAGATTCCCTCATAAAAGGTGTAGCCGAGAATTAAAGGAAGATTAGAGCCCAAAATCCCTTCCCGAAACGTAAACTCTTCCTATTCTCGTGCCCTTTATTATAACTGACCAATTTAATTCCATGTGACATTATTCTAATGAACATTTATTGAGAAATTTCCCATACTTAATCTCTCTCACAAGAAGCCTTTTCACCTAGCCGTTACATGCACCATAATTACCTTAATTACCTCCCACATACCTTCAACCTCTCGAGAAAATGAATGGACACACGCTCAAATTCCCTTTCCCATATAATTGGAACCGCCAGCCGTATTTAGGGAGTAATGATGTTAGCTTGAGAAGTCGCCACCTAAGGCATTTAAAACCCAAAACTGTGCATGACATTAATTGCATATTCACCCCCTTAATTGCAAACTTTTTAGATTCTCATGCGTGTTTAATTGGTGCTGACCGGATTGTCATAAATTAGCATGATTCTTGCAGACAATCATTAAGGACGCCCTTTCCATTCCCACTTACTCGAATAACCTTCCATTTCCCCCATTTAACTGCCACTGGATTTATTTAATTACCCACCTGCATTTACTTAGGCGTGCCAATCAGCCTGGAACGTTTCAAATGGAGCCATTACTTCCCCAAATCCGTTCCCGACATTGATTATATTTACCTTTCTTAATTACCTTGCATTAATTGCATGAACCAACTAACCATTCACGTTGTTTTTCCTAATAACCGCGTCCTAATTGCATTTAAACCGAGGGGGCCTTACCTACCTCATTTAAATCGTCATTCAAGTTACCTAAATTACCTCTTAACCGCATTTAACCTCACGAGAAATTTAAACGACAACATTAATTTTGGAAATTATGCCTCATTAATTACATGCAATTATTTCCTGTTTTATGGTACTGGCCACACGCCCAAGGCAAAGAGAAAGGCGCCACCTTGCCTCAAAGAGTCCAAGAGGCACCGCCTTTTTACTAGCCACTCAAAAGGACATCACCCTTTCAAATTCATGGGACACAAAGGGTTTGAACCCATTTCCCTCCACAAGCAAACCCTAGCTGCCAACGCGCATTAATTACTCACTCTAGCCTAGGTTAAACCCCCATTCGGTTACTTCATCATGATAATTGGCGTGTGGAGACGTGTGGATCACCAATGGCTTGCTTCTTTTGCACTCTGTGCATTGAATGCTCTCGACAAGGCGCATCACCTACACTTGGACACCATGAGACATGACTATTCAAGTGAGAAGGCGAAAGGGCATGTCACTTCGCCTAACCTAGCCCTAAAACCCTTCTTGTGCAACTCACCGCCAGCCTTTGGGAGACGAATGGGCAAAGCTTTAAGCCACACTATATAAGGACACCTTCTAATCCTCACGCGCCCTTTTTCCCTTATTTTCAAAAAAACTCTCAACCTCACTACTTCTTTTCTCTCTCGACACCTTCTCACCGTCACACAAAACCCTCTACGCCCTTTTCTCTCGTGGACAACACACTTCATCACCAACCACTCCAGGAGGCGACCAAAACACCAAGGACTCAAGTCGTGACCAAGATTCTGCTAGTACTAAGGCCAAGCCTTCCACTCTATCTCTCTTTCTTAAAACAGACAAGGTTAGGGGAGCTCTTGTTTGTGCTTGAATGCATGTGGTTGTTCGTTAACTTGTAAACTCTGCATGCACTCTTTTTTTTGTCTCCGATCTTCATCAATGAAAATTTCATGGAAACCATTTTCCTTCACCTTGTGGTGATTCTATCTGGATGGTATTCATCAAAGTTACTTGATTGATGAATATCCGATTGTACGTTAAAGTAACTCTATGAATCCTTGTGTTCTTTTCGATTTTCATCGACTACCCTCCTTCCTTTTTGTTTTAACTGAAAAAATTTCTCACCTTTTTCTCTCAGCTTGATTTTGTATGAACAAGGAACCCTTTTTTTCTTAACCATGAAAGAATTCTCCTATCACCTAGTCATTATTTTACAAAAATTGTGGTAAAAATGAGTTGCATGTGTGATTAAACTTGTGGTTATTTCCATGATTCTTTGATGATTATTTTGTTTGCGAAGGTACATTTCGACTATGATGTTTCAATGAAATTTTTATAACTATCTCCATCTTCTCTTCTTTTCTTTTATTCTTGGACCGTGAACGAATGGTTCTTCTCTTCTTTGAACGTACTAGCTCTTATGAGCGTGGATTTGGTTATGTGGTTTGTGACCCTTGAGAATAAAATGCGTGCTCCAAAAATGGTGTAAGAAGGATACGGTTACAAAACTTTTTATATGCATGATATGGAGGATGGAGAGTCAAGGTCACAGTTTAGCACAGCTGAGGGATGTGAGTGTTCAGGTTCGAGGGAAGGACCTTGGGGGTAGTGGAGGGGGGTTGCCCCAATGGTGCAGAATAGCTCACCGCGGCCGGGACACGTCGCCATCGAAACCTCCACTAATCCTAACGCGAGCAAGCAATACCGAGAATCATGGAAGGACTCGTTCCTGAGGGACCGAAATTGTTAAATGGGAGAATATTCCTGATGGATTACATGCAATGTGTGCTTGTAGGGAATGAAGGCCTCCAATCACCTTGACTGGAGGAATGGTGGGAACAAACTGAGGGAGTAGTGATGTTTTAAGCGTTAGTGTTTAAATTATGCTGCGACGAATCTCTGTGACTTTGCTTGCATTTTGTAACTGTTTATTGGACATTTTGTTATGACTGTGTGTTTATTGAAATGTGACTTCGTAAGTGCTTAATACTACTCTGATTTCTTTACTTACTAAATATCTGATGACTAATTGTATTGGAGCTCACCCTCTCTGTTCATGTTTTATTGTTGTGTGTTTGTATGTATTGCATGACTGTATGACAGATGGACCCTCAGCGAGCAATGATATGGGGAGAGGACTCCGACAAAAAAGCGGTATGGAGATACGACCAGGCAACGTGCTGTCTCGTGTACCAGGAGATGGTCTCCATAACCATAGGGCCTCTCACTGAAGGCGGCTGGAAGCCTAGCTGGAGTGACCACCTTTTTGCAGACGTCTCTGTACCCCTACCTTCGGAATGGAGTATTATCATCCACTCACCTCCTCCTTCTCCACCACAAGAACCCCCAGTCAAACGTCTTAAAATTTTCATTGACAAAGGTAAGACCGTTATCGATCTTGACCCAGAGCCTACCCCTCCTCCCAGCCCTTCTCCTACCCTTGAGTTGAAAGATATTGAGGTTATCGGGTCTTCCATTAGACCAGTGTCTTGCCACTTCCCGCGGATCCAAGCACCTCCTTCCGACGAAGCTGGACCCTCTGTCCGACGCCCTTCACCACCTCCACCTACCTCTCGATCGCCCCCACCCACTATCGGTTGGATTGATAGTGACCCAGATGACCTGCCACCCTCCCCTCGCCCCTACCCAGTGGACGACTCTCACAACTCTGACGGAATAGAGTCTGACCCCAGCGAGGATTTCTTTTCGTCAGAGTTTTATTTGTAGTTGTTGTTTTTAATTACGTCATCGATAAATACTGCTCAGAGGATTTGGGTTGTTTTTAGTATTTTTGGAATACTGAACTTTTGTGTTGTTTGGCTTTAATTTTTTTTTGTTTTACCTTGGACACTTTGGTTGGATGGTTTATATATATATATATACCTTTCTTTTACCAACATACTCTTTATTATATTTCCATAATTTTTATCTCTAACAGTATCGTCATTTTAGAGTCATCCTGCGAATAATTGGAGTAATTAACATAAATGACTTATACGTTGTTGAGATGCGAGGCTAATTAAATTATATAATTTTATGATGAGTGAACTCGATGCAAGTACATTGTTATAATCGTTACCTTTTAGTTAATTTGAGTTATTCTGATAAATTAAATATTTAAGTTGGAATGTGAATACTGTTTGATTGAGTTCTCTCACGCGTCTAATTTAGGTGTGCAATATTGTAGAGTCTTAAGTCATATTATGAGTATATGGGGTTTTGGTAGAAATTAGGTGTTACACATTCATACACATCGACATCATCATCACGCAATAAGTGCACACTCTAACTTCCATTCATATTTATATACATATATATATACATAATAATAATCAATATTACAAAAATCCATGGCATTACACAAAGTTCCTGGGCAAGTTAGCCTTAGGCGTATATACTCTGAGTGCTTGGAGTGAACACGCACAAAGTTCTATCATATTTTCTGTTGCTGAAGTGTTCACATTCACCACCTAGAGTTGCTATTTACTTGATCTTCATGGATTTCTTCTTCAAAGTGTTAACTCTATGTGCCCAGAGTGATTACGCCGAACACATAACACTTGATTCTTCATCTTTAAAGCTTAATTCTTCTACTTTCTTCACTTCAATCTTCAACTCAAATATCTTCAGCTTAAGCTTCTGCACAGGAATTAAATCTTTTTAAGTCAAATTGTTTAGAATTGGAATAAAATCTAAAATTCTCAATTATTTATATAATTATGAATATTGATGCAATTTTTATGGTTTTTCCAAGTTTATTCAACACTTTACTACTTATCTATTAACAAAAACTATACTAAAAGTATAATAAAATGTGGATTTATCAGGACACAGGAGTACACACAATTTTATAAGTGCCAATTGGGTGAAAACACTTGGGCTAAAATCTCAAAGCATAAGAAACTTCCTTATGATGGTTGCATCAGATACAGAGTTAGTCATCACTATAAGTTATACTGAAGTCGAATGAAAACTTAATGATTATATTTTTCAAGCTGACTTTTTAGTGTTACCTAGCAACACTTTTGGTGTAATCCTTGGAATGCAATGGTTTTAGACACTAGGAAAGATTAGCTGGAATTGTGGCCAATTGACAACGAAATTTGAACACGAAGAAAAATTGGTTTGTGATAGTCATATTTTAATACATCTTTCTCTCTATGTTTTCGATTTAATTGAGTCTTTTTAGTATATTATTTTGATGTGTTAGTTTAGATTTGTGTTGGTAAGTCATTTAGGATTTAAATTTAAATCTTTCTTAATTCCCGCCATAAATTCTTGTTTTGACACAATTTCTTGAAAAGAGCATATCTGGAGCTACACTACTCGGAATTGGACAAAATTGGTGTCCCTGGAACGATAAGAGAGAGATATACAACTTCTCTGTTGCGAGAAAAGCCCAGTTCGAATATCTTCAGGCCCAAAACTGCGTCACAATATTGCGGTCCTGCAATGAATTTTTCAGAATTTGGTTTTATTGTTGACATTACTTAATTAGGGTTTTAGGAACCTCATTAGGAAGCTGGGCCTTAATTAAGCCTAATTATTTTGTCTTTAAATAGGGTTTATGATTTCGCGTGGGGATCTTCTTCCCTCTTTTTTGCCTTAATTTTCAGAATTTTAAATAAAAGCTTTCTTAAGGATTCCTCTCGTCTCCCTCTCTTTTATTTTCGGAAACTTCATCCCCTTCTCTAATTGGTCGAGCAACATGATTATGAAGCAAGGCTAATTCATCAACCGGTTCAAGGTTTCAAAAACTACATTGCATTCGAGTTTCAAAATAGGTTTTATCGATTTCCTCCTTTCCTTCCTCTTTTCTAATTAGGTTAATTACGTTTTTCATGATATGAAATTTTCGTTGCATCCTAAATAGAAAGAATAGGTTAATTTCAGATTTGAATTAATTGGATTCACCTAATTTAATCAATCAATTGTTCTAAATTTTGTTAAAGCATTGGGTTTGCGATTGCGGTTCTTGTTTTGATGGAATTCATAATCTAGATTTAGATTTTAGGGTTGTTGATGCGCATTGAATTAGTGTGATTGGAAATTCGTTGGGATTATATTTGTGTGAATGACGAGAATTGCATTGTAGGGATTGAGATCTTGAATTGGTTGAATTTCATAATCCTTAATTTTCGTTTTTGTTATTTTGTCGTTTAAATTCAAAACAAATACTCCCCCAATCTAATTTGAAATTGCATGATGGAACTAAAAATAAAATGCATTTTATGTCCTTGAGAGATGACCTAGGTTTGCTTCTTGTATTGCACAAATTTTTGAGAAAATCTAGCTTGTTTGATACCATTGCGACGTGGTTATCAGTTTGCCTACAAGGTGAACATCCTTTAAATGATATTTTTGAACTACTAGGTAAACTTAAACCAGCTCAATGTCAAGCTGTGTTGCTGGCACTTCAAGGACCAGTTTGTAGTGATTTTGCAGATGAAGCTCTTCACTAATTGCCTCATAGCCAACAATCTGAATTGACTCAACTATTAGATAACTATCAACAATTATTCAAGGAGCCAACAACTCTACCCTAAAAAAGGTGATATGATTATCAGATTTCTTTGGTCAGTGATAAACCATTCTGTTTAAAACCATATAGGTATCCACATACCCAAAAAGAAGAAATAGAAAGACAGGTTAAGGCCTTGCTTACAACTGGCTTTATCAGATAAAGTGGAAGCTGTTATCCGTTAGTGTTGGTGAAGAAAAAGGATGTTTCCTAGAGATGTTGCACTGAATTCAAAAAAGTAAATGCTTTGACAATAAAAAATAAGTTTCCTATACCTTTGATAGAAGATCTATTGGATGAATTAAATGTGCAAGCTATTTCTCCAAGTTAGATCTACGAAGTGGCTATAACCAAGTAAGAATGGTAGAGGCAGATATTCATAAAACAGCCTTTAAAACTCACAGTGGACAATATGAATGGGTGGTCTTACCTTTCGGTTTGAGTAATGCACCAGCCACATTCCAAAACTTGATGAATGATATCTTCAAGAGCATCTAAGGAAGTTCATTTTGGTGTTTTTTTTATGATATTTTAGTCTACAGAGAGACATGGTCAGATCACATTCAATGTCTGCACACTGCCCTCTAAATCTTACAAGAACACAACTTGGTTCTCACCTACAAAAAATGTAGCTTTTGAAAAACAAAAATAGATTACTTGGGCCATTTGATCTCCTCTAAAGGGGTGCAACCAGAACCAGGTAAGATTCATGCCATTCAACATTGCCACGACCAATGTCAGTCAAGGAATTGCGAGGTTTTTTGGGCCTATCAGGGTATTATAGAAGGTTTATACACAATCATGGAAAGATTGCTTAACCGTTGACAAAATTACTGCAAAAAGACACTGAGTTCAGATGGAATGAAGAGACAGAAATAACATTTGCTAGGTTAAAAGAAGCTTTAACATCAGCTCTTGTATTGGCTTTACCCGAGTTTGGTCAACCTTTCACAATAGAAATGGCATCATTATTTCCTTGGACAACATTTTCTAATAAAGACTAATCAAAAAGCACTAAAACACCTACTTGAGCAAATTCCAACAACATTGATACAGAATTGGGGACTAGAGAAACTTTTGGTCTGGACTTCCGCATAGAATATAAGAAAGGCAAAGACAATGTGGTAACCGATGTACTGTTAAGACAGCAACAAGGAGGTAGTTTGGTGCAATCTTCCACATTATATCTCAGTTGTTAATGGAGGCCAAAGACTCATGGTGAATAGATCCAAAATTGCATATGATAGTAGATAAAGTAAGGTTGCATCAAGGATTATACAAGCACTACATATTTGATAGAACCATTCTAAAAGGAAAAGGTAAAATGGTAATTGGGGCAGATCAGAACATAAAAAGAAGAATCCTGCACCATTTCCATAACATTGTGATGGGTGGACATTCACGAGATGACCTAACTTACAGAAGAATTAAAGGATTGCAGAAAGAAGTCAAAAAATGGGTACAAGAATGTATCACTGGTAAAAAAAACAAGTCTTTATTGCAAATGTCTGCTGGGTTACTTCAGCCACTTTCTATTTCAGATAGAGCTTGGAAATCCACTTCCTAAGTCTAATGGCATGACAGTTATCATTGTAATTTGTGATAGATTCACAAAGTATGCTCATTTTACACCATTAGTTCATCCTCTTGGAGCAGCTAAAGTAGGACAAGTATTTCTACATACTGTTGTTAAATTGCATAGTTGGCCATCTGAGATAATTTCTGACAGAGATAGCATTTTTATGAGTGCATTTTGGACTGAGTTGATGAGGCAACATAAGGTTAAGTTATTGAGGTTCACTACTTTCCACCCTCAAACAGATGGGCAAACTAAACCTCTAAACAAAATCTTAAAGGGATATTTAAGATGTGTAACTGGTGACCTACCAAAGAAGTGGAAAAAATATCTTTCTTCAGTAGAGTTATGGTACAACACTAAATTCCACACAACAACTAAGATGTCAGCATTTGAAGCTTTATACGGTTATCCTCCATTAATGCCAAATATTGCAATGCAAGAAGATTTATTAGTCTAAGCTGATTGCTAAACTTTTGCAAGAAAACTTACACAAAGCCCAAGAGAGGATGAAACAGTATGCTGACCTCAGGCAAGTAGATAAGGAGTTTCAATGTGGAGACCTCGTCTATTTCAAGATACAACCTTATAAGCAATTGAGTTTGGCAAATACATCATTCCACAAGTTAGCTACAAGGTATTATGGCCCTTTCAGGGTGTTGGAAAGAGTTGGCAAGCTGGCTTATAAACTTGAGCTACCTGCGGGTACATAAACACATGATGCTTTTCATGTGTCATTGCTGAAGAAACATCATGGTACTTATTTTGTATCCCAAGAGCTTCCAGTATGCAATGAAGAAGGAGAGATGCAACCATAGCTACTGGGGGTTTTAGACAGAAGAATGAAGAAAAAGGGCAATTGAGATGTTACTGAGGTGTTGATTCAATGGCAGCATACCAACCCCGAAGATGCAGTTTGGAGGGAACTACACACTATGCAATGCCAATTTCCAGATTTTCATTAGCATGCTGTAAGGCCTTGAGGACAAGTCCTTTTGGAAAGGGGGACAATTGTAATAAGTGGAACTAGGGCCCTGTTAGCAAAATTAGTTTCCTTATTATTTTGAGAAAAATAGTTAGGTGTTAGTTGCCAAAATTGTTGGACAGGCTTCTAAAGCATCGAAAAAATAAGATCCAAGTTGTTTCCTCTTTTAACCTTGAGAGCTTAAGGTGAGTGAAGTAACCATTAGATAATCTACTCTTAATTGTTATAGCTAAATGTTGTATCACTTACATTTTATCATGGTTGAAGGGAAACTGAAAAATAATATTCGAAAGAATCAATTGCTTAGGTGTTGTGAATATGTGAACAAGGAGAAATTGTTAGGAAGACAACTACATATTAAGAAAAGTAACTTTTGAGACTTTTTTCTTTTTACCATAATCTAATAGTTTTATGACATTAAATAAGTGCTTGTGTCACATAGCTAAGAGAACACTAACTAGCAAGTGCACTAGGTAGTTGTAGCAAGTAATAAAATTTGGAATTCAGTTTGAGTCCCAAGTATCGTCCTCAGGGATTAGTTCTATCAATTACCACTTCACAAGTCAATAACTAGTTGAGCCAAACGAATATTGGAGATGTTTTGAGCATTTGCAAATAAAAACAATAAACTGCAGAAATTAGAAAATCACAACAAAACAAAGTGATGAATTTTAGTAATGAAATGATGTATGAATAGATTTAGGATTGATTTCACCTCTTCATCAATTGCAAAACTAAAGTAGATCTGAACTCTAAGTTCCTTAATTGATTGATGATTAATTTCGCTAGATTAATCAAAGTTCAATTCCTTGACTCATTGATCCTAATATTCAATTAACTACCCTAATTCCTTAGGTGTAAATCAATCAAACATTGCATTAGGCATTGGAAATTATGAGATCACAAGATCATGAATTCTTATCCCTAAGATATCCATAACCTTGACATTCAATTCAGATTTGAGAAATTAACTCAACTTCCATTGATGAAAATCCTCTAGGTTCAATTCAATTGAATAACAAATTCAAGAATTACATTAAGGAAAGAATTAAACGTTCAATATAATCAAGGTCTTAAAATTTAGATCCACAATCAATTTATAATATCAAAATCGGATCCATCAATCCATAAGAAAAAGAAATCAAAACATGTTCATAGAAGAAAAAGAGAGAGAAAGAGTAGAAGAAGAGGAGTTGTAGAATTTCTTTATAAATCCAATCCCCAGCCTGATTCCTTAAGGTCCAAAGCTTGGAAGTCGCCCCCAATCTCCCTCTCTAACTCTCCTAAGGTGTGAAAATGAAAAAATGAGAAAAGATCCTAAGTTTCTGGGCTAATCTCTTATTTATAGAATTTTTTGCCTTTTGCGCGTTATCACTTTTCTGCACTAAAGTAACCACGCAGAGGCCGCGTGTTCACTTTCGTGAACAAAAGTGATCACGTGCATCTTGCTTTGATGAGAAGCTCTCTGGAACTATCACTTTTGCCAGCGATAGTGATCACGCGCAGATTGCTATGTTGAGGAACTCTCTGGAACGCTCACTCTTGTCAGCGATAGTGATCACGCACACATTGCTCTTCACTTTTAAGTTCTAGAACGATCACTTTCATAAAGAGAAGTGATCATGCCCAGGTTTCCCTTCAATATAATTCTCTGGAACAATCACTTTCACAAGGAAAAGTGATCACGCCCAGCTTTTTCTTCAATATTAAGCTTTTGGAACAATCACTTTTGTGAACAAAAGTGATAACGCCCAACACATCTTCATCAATTCTTGTTCCTTGTCTCTAGATTTGCTACTTTTCTTCTATCTTTCTCTCTTAATCCTCTAATCTTAAGATCTCAACTCAGAGTTTCCTGCAAAATAGGTTCTAATCAGTACTTTATACATAGAAAATTCACAAAATCTAAACAATTAAACTATTTAGAAATAAATTGAACATTCTATTATTTTTATGAGTTTGCCAGCTTTTTCCATCATGTTTTTCATATCAAATGTATTAAAAACTAAGGTAAAATACTAGTAAAATCTGCATTTATCATTTTACAGGAAGCAACCTGCATATTTTATTTCATTTTTTTTCTTTATTTTGTTTATTATTTTTTGGATAAAGAATAAGTATACTAGGAGCTCTAAAAAGCTGAGTTGAGTGTTATTGCACACACATTTTGAGTTATGATTCATAAGTACTATCGTGCTTAGTGGCATACACGACCGTACATGTAGTCGCAGTGAAAAAAGAAGGTTTTACACTACAAGCATGAACATGTATATAGTTTAGCATGCCCGAGCTATGTCACAAAGAGGCTGATGCACCCAAGGAATCTTATCTTAATAGGCACTTTCAACGGACTTATCATAGAGTGTCTTTCCTTTTTATTTTAATTGACTTTTTTATGTATATTTAATTCTTCCAAATATTGAGGATAATGTTTTGCTTTAAGAATGAGGAAGATTTGTAAATAATATGTTTCTTGTTGCATGCTCTAAAGTAAATTTTTGTGTTTCTTCTTTATATGAAAATTTAAATTTTTACCCTAAAGGGACTCAATTATTTTAGACAGAATAACATGTTGAGCAATTATTATTGAGTTAAGGATTCATTAAGAAACTAATAATTAGCTAATATTTCTAATTTTTTGCCTATTTAAGGTTTAAGGTATATAAATCTAGAACTTGACTTATAACCGACTTGAGACAACTCTTTCTAATTGCATGCTTTAATATGATTGAAGCATATTAGTATTATTTTACTTTTTACCTTCAACATGTTTTAGAAACATCTAGTTGCCTCCCTTGAGCTTGATAAATTAATTTTTTCTTGGTCTCCTTGCATTAAATTATATAAAATGTTTTGATGATCTTTGAGTTTACAAGTGAAGCAATTGAGTTGTGAAAAAGAAAGAAATTATGTGCAAATATAAAAAAGTATGAAAAATAGCAAAAAGAAGAAAAAAAAAAGGATACAAATGAATGAAAAGAAGGAGGAGTAAAGAAATTGCCTGAATGTATAAAAAATTACTTTAAGAGCTTCATTTATAAACTTAGAAAATGTTTATTAATTTAATTATTTATTACCTCTTTGTATATCCTTTCTTTTCATTTATCTCACATCTAATTATTCAAACTTTTCGCCAGCCATATTACAACCTGAAAAAGACCTCATAATTTTTACATGCATTCAGTTTACTTAGTAGAGAGTAGATTTATGATCAAGCCTGTAGTAGTACACTTCCCTTTGAAAGAAGTAAATAATATCTCCTTTTGTCTTTAGACATTTAGAGAGAGAGAGGAGGGGGAGGGAGGGAAGTAGAGTGCTTCAATTTAATGTTTGAGTGAAAAGTAATAGAATATAAGATTCTAATTGAGAATTGTTTTTTATTACTTATGTTCAGTGATATTACTTTTTCTCTTATTTTTATCTCATTTGTCTCACTTTCCTTATTGTGATGATATGTTTCAAGTTATTTTTTACAACCTATATCTACATGCTTGACCATTATTTTATTAAGACTTTCAACGTACTTCTATATTAATTATGTAATTTGGCATAAGGTCACAATTAGATTTTGGGTACATTTTTTTTGCCTAAATTAGATGGAAAATAGAGTTTTGCTACAACAAGCATGATCATACTT
This sequence comes from Abrus precatorius, assembly GCF_003935025.1. NCBI lineage: Eukaryota > Viridiplantae > Streptophyta > Magnoliopsida > Fabales > Fabaceae > Abrus > Abrus precatorius. Next base: position 12,769,341 of record NW_020874428.1, on the reverse strand, counting down.
CGAGCACATGCACGACTGTGCTCTTCTTTTAGTGCTTCCAACGTAAAGACTTTTAAGGGACCTATGGAGAGAGAATTTAAATTTTAAATTGACAAATCATATCCCTCTTGATACGTTATATCTTTATTAAAGATAAAGCATATCTCTTAGAGATAACAACCATAATCTCTTGTAGACTCTAAATCCTTTTTAAGGAACCTTAAGGATAACGACTTATGCATCTTTTTTGACATCTTAATTTTGGTCAGTTGTTGACGACTATTGGAGCTTTGGGAGCATGTTTTGGATCAAGAGCTTTCTTCATTGAAGACTTCTCTAGTTTGCATTCACTTTTTGAATAACTATGGATTGATTTATTATTATTTTGGTTTTCTATTATATTATGTCTAGTTAAATCTATAGTTAGGGTTATGATGAATCCTTTACATGACTCTGAGATTTTTTTTTAATTATGATAATTTCATATTTCACTTCTTGACTAGTGTTTTATGCTATTGCTCTATATTTGTATGTTGAAAATTAATAACTCTTAAATATATCATAATTAATTATACTGTAGGTGGCCATAACACATATACTTAATGAATCTACAGGGTAAAATAAGACAAAGGATTAGGTGGACAACGTTTATATTTTCTCTTTCAATAATAACTTATAAGTTATTTATGCTTTGTCTTCCTTTTACCTTACATGACAATTGGGGGTAATAATTTAGAAAAAAGATTGTTAATATTGCATGACCATTGGAAGTTAATAGGTTTAGTATGAGTAGTTGGCAATCATCAAAAAATCATAATTAGAATTAATCTAACTATAAGCTCTAAGTTCTTATTGATAAATTTATTTTATTGTCAGGGTTGCGTTATTTTAATTATTTTATATTTGAATTATTGTTTTATTTAATTTCACATCTTTTAAATTTAAACAATTGAATTAAAAAATTATTAATATTTTAAAAAAAATTTGTGAGACAGTATTTTAAGAGCTTATTTTATAATTTTGACATACACTTGCCTAGTAATAGTGATAGTGTGCCTTTCACCCAGAAAACTTAACTCTCTGGAACGCTCACTCGAATCAGATAAAGTAACCACGCTGAGTGTCTTAAATGTTGTAACGTTCACTTTTCTTGCTTAAGTCGTCACGTGCCAACGCGTGACTATAAATATAAACTACAGTGAACACGCACACACCTTTTCATCTAAAAATTCCTCTTCTCTCTGAGCATTTTCTGCAATTTCAATCTTCTTGTGTGTCGACCTAACAGCAGCAAGCTTTTCTCCTATATTTCTACATCCTCTTGCCAGGTACACGACTCTCTTCTCTTTGAAATAGTGGATTAGGGTTTTCTGTGTTATTGTTTTGGGAAAAATGTCAAAGAGAGGTCATGGGACATTGTTCCAAGTTTATTTGATTCAGCAATAAAGAGAATAATACTCTGAACAAGTTTTTCCTGTCATGTATAAAATTTTTCTAGGAGATTAGAATCTGCATTATCTTATTTCTCTAAATAAAATCTGCAGAAATTGATCGACTTTAATAGACATAAGGAA